>NC_138867.1:24503014-25052582 GCF_965194805.1 Balaenoptera borealis | reverse complement strand
GCTCCAAGTATTCTGTGAAGCAATCATTTACAGGGTAAGGCACCATGGGTCAAGTCAGGCACAACGGTGTGGGAGAAATGTGCTATGACAATCTGAAGTAAAATGATTTTTTTCCCAAAATATGTTAATTGCTTGATTTTATAAGTCACTGAGGGCTATGACTAAGCAGGGAATACATCAAAATTCAATTTTACAAAGCACATTTAATGCAAATGAAAGGTCACAATGTAAAAGTGCCTGGGGCATCCCATGGTTTTAAAACCAACTGATTCTTAGAAGCTGCTGCTTAAAATATGTAAGCTTCCATCATAAATTAGTTTTTAAAATAACCAATTACGGTAGGTATTTAACTTAAAACAAATGTATAATATTCAATTTCAAAGTGGATTTTAGGACAAAGAACTAGCTGATGTGTTTCTACAAAGTACACGCTTTTTTGGGGGGGGGACTATGTTGTGAAAATATTTATTAAAAATCTTGACATTCTGCATTTAGATTCATTTTATACTGTAGCATTATTTTATTTTTTAAATTTTTATTGGAGTATAGTTGATTTACAATGTTCTGTTAGTTTCTGCTGTACAGCAAAGTGAATTGGTTATACATACACATGTATCCACTCTTTTTTAGATTCTTTCCCCATATAGGTCATTACAGAGTATTGAGTAGAGTTCCCTGTGCTATACAGTAGATTCCTATTAGTTATCTATTTTATATATAGTAGTGTGTATAGGTCAATCCCAATCTCCCAATTTATCCCTCCCCTCCTTTCCCCATCCCACCATTAACCATGTTTGTTTTCTACATCTGTAACTCTATTTCTGCTTTGTAAATAAGTTAATTTGTACCATTTTTTTTAGATTCCACATATATGCGATATCATACGATATTTGTCCTTCTCTGTCTGACTTATTTCACTCAGTATGACAATCTCTAGGTCCATCCATGTTGCTGCAAATGGCATTATTTTGTTCTTTTTTTATGGCTGAGTACAAAACATTACTGTCACCCCTGGAAATTAATGTTTTTAGCACACTGGAAAATCAAGCATCTTTAAGTGTCTTTCAACAACCTGTACTATATTTTTAAAATATAAAGTGAGTTTTCATTTCTATTAAAAATCAGTTTTGCCTAATAATTTTGGTTCAGGTATATGCTAAAAATAAAATTTTAATGTATCTTGCTGTGTCTGTGGAGTCTGTGTCCTTGTTGGGAAGGGAGATGTGTAGGTTGAAATCTATAGGGGCAAATAGGTGAATAAATAAATTATTTTTTGCATAATAGGGACAGAAAACTAAGAGCCTTGAACTTGTAAATTATTACTATTATTTCAAAGAAAATAGAAGCATAGTAGGTAAAGTTAAATATTATTTAATGAAGCACAGTATGCTATTTAAAAATATGTGCAATATGATTATGTTTATAGCACTTTATAGGTACAGTATAAAATAGCATGAGATAATATAAAAGCAACCAATTTTCAGTGAATATATCTATATAAACACGTGAATATAAATATCTGTATTTGGGGTATAAACTCATGAGGACAAGAATTTTATTTTTTTCTCTTTCATCGATTGCTATAAACATAATATCTACAACAGCAGTTCATACATTATAAACACTCAGTGATTATTTTTGAGCAATTATTATTTCCTTATATCGCAACTTATTGTGAATTTTTTACTCTCTAATACATTGCTTATATAACTGACATGTACTTAGAGTATAACTGGCAATGATATATTTACCTTTTCGTAACATGAACTCATTATTTTGGCAGTAATGCTAAAAGTCTTTATAGGTCTTTGTCAAAAATCAAAATAAATAAGTTGGGTACTAAAAACAAATTCCTCTCTCTTCACTATTGGAAACATGACTCTGTCATGAATGAAAGACACCAAATGTTGAAAAGAGATCATTATTCTTTCATTCATTCATTCACTCATTCATTTAAGAAACCTACTGTGGCTTAAAAAATAACAAGAAATGTACTATTTCCTCAAGGGATTTACAATTTAGTGGATGATACAGACATATGAACACATAAGTGGCTGGAAATGTTAATTGTTAGCAATGTGCAGAGACACAAAAGAACCAACTAACCAAGAATTTGGACAGCAGTGGAGAGGAGGAATCAGAGAAAGAGATGAAGCTTGACCCAAGACTTAAAAATAAAACAGGAATTAACAATATTATTTCAGCCACTTCAAGATATATAGATCATAAATAAAATATATATTTTAAAATCTGAATACATATACAAATATGCATCCCCTGTACTTGCTATTAATAAAGAATATTTAAGCCACTAATCAACCCTCAAAATTATTTTAAGCATTGAACATTTTTATATATAGTTCTTAATAATTTTTCCCAGCCACAGTTCTTTTCATCATTCTAGTTAATTTTAATGTTTTTATGGAAAAATAAGCAAGCAAACAACAAAACAAACTTGCCCTTCATTCTTTTGAGCAAATTAAGAGAAGATAATTCTTCACATCCATTGTACTTCAGGCATCCATTCTATTGATTGCCATGAACCCCAAATACTCTACCTGTTACCTGTTCTTTTTTTTTTTTTTTAAACATCTTTATTGAAGTATAATTGCCTTACAATGGTGTGTTAGCTTCTGCTTTATAACAAAGTGAATCAGTTATACATATACAATATGTTCCCATTTCTCTTCCCCTCTTGCATCTCCCTCCCTCCCACCCTCCCCATCCCACCCCTCTAGGTGGTCACAAAGCACCGAGCTGATCTCCCTGTGCTCTGCGGCTGCTTCCCACTAGTTATCTATTTTACATTTGGTAGTGTATATATGTCCATGACACTCTCTTATCCTGTCACATCTCACCCCACCCCCTCCCCATATCCTCAAGTCCATTCTCTAGTAGGTCTGTGTCTTTATTCCCGTCTTGCCACTAGGTTCTTCATGGCCTTTTTTTTTTTTTTTTTCCTTAGATTCCGTATATATGTGTTAGCATACTGTATTTGTTTTTCTCTTTCTGACTTACTTCACTCTGTATGACAGACTCTAACTCCATCCACCTCATTACAAATACCTCCATTTCATTTCTTTTTATGGCTGAGTAATATTCCATTGTATATATGTGCCACATCTTCTTTATCCATTCATCTGTCGATGGACATTTAGGTTGTTTCCATGTCCTGGCTATTGTAAATAGAGCTGCAATGAACATTTTGGTACATGACTCTTTTTGAACTATGGTTTTCTCAGGGTATATGCCCAGTAGTGGGATTGCTGGGTCGTATGGTAGTTCTATTTGTAGTCTTTTAAGGAACCTCCATACTGTTCTCCATAGTGGCTGTATCAATTTACATTCCCACCAACAGTGCAAGAGTGTTCCCTTTCCTCCACACCCTCTCCAGCATTTATTGTTTCTAGATTTTTTGATGATGGCCATTCTGACCGGTGTGAGATGATATCTCATTGCAGTTTTGATTTGCATTTCTCTAATGATTAATGATGTTGAGCATTCTTTCATGTGTCTGTAGGCCATCTGTATATCTTCTTTGGAGAAATGTCTATTTAGGTCTTCTGCCCATTTTTGGATTGGGTTGTTCGTTTTCTTGTTATTGAGCTGCATGAGCTGCTTGTAAATTTTGGAGATTAATCCTTTGTCAGTTGCTTCATTTGCAAATATTTTCTCCCATTCTGATGGTTGTGTTTTGGTCTTGTTTATGGTTTCCTTACCTATTCTTAACTTGAATATTTAATCTTTGTTTACAACCACCTATTTTCTCTAATACATTTTTATAATTATAGCTATTATTGTGTTTACCAATAACTTTTAATTCCTTAATGCCTTTACTTTCTCTTTCTTGCCTTCATTTATTTTCTTATCCAGCCTGGATTACAGAATGCAAAATTTTAGCCACATTTTTTATATTATCAACTCCCTTGTTATATGTTGAAATATAGTTTCAGGGTCAGGAAGAGAATTTAAACCAAGCAGGTGGAGAAGGGAAGAATCAAGATATAAGAGAATGGAATCCCATCATTTCACACAAGTGTTATGGACTAAATATTTGTATCCTCCTACCAAATTCACATGTTGAAGTATTAACTTCCAATGTGTCTGTATTTGGAGATGGGGTCAATAAGGAAGTAATTACAATGAGAAGCCTGTGCACCACAACGAAGAGTAGCCCCCGCTCTCCGCAACTGGAGAAAGCCTGCGCACAGCAACGAAGACCCAACACAGCCAAAATAAAATAAATAAAATAAATAAATTTAAAAAAAAGAGATTAAATGGAGAAATGAGGGTAGGGTCTGATTCAAAAGGGTTAATGTCCTTATATGAAGGGACACCAGAAAGCTCTCTTTCTCTCTGCATGTGCACAAAGAGGTCATGTGAGTACAGAGCGAGAGGATGGCCATCTGCAAGCCTTGGAGAGATTCTCATCAGAAACCTCCCTGCTGGACGTTGATCTGGGATTTCTAGCCTCCAGAACAGTGGCAAAATAAATGTCTCTGGTTTAGCCACCTAGTTTACGGTATTTTGTTATGGCAGCCTGAGCCAACTAACACAGCAGGCGTCAGATGAACTACTGAGCAAGCAATCTGCAAATGGGGAGGTTATGGTTGGATAATATCCTATGAGTTGTTTAAGATTTAGGAAAAGCCAAACTGTAAAGAATGGTTATGAGAGTGAGTGGCCGCTCACAAGGCTGCTCATGAAATCTCACCTGTTTTCTCGTTCCATCAGTCTCCCACCCATTTTGTTAGCCCACTACCAATGAAGCCCTTTTATTTTATAGTGTTACGTTTTTGTTTAAAATACTTAAAATACACTAAGTGAGCATAAAATCAGGATATGAGAAAGGAAAAATCAGATTTCTTATAGCTTCCAGATTTAGTATACTTTTCAGCTGGACAGCAGGAGATGAATTCTGAAATCTTTTGTTTCTGTGAATGCCATTTCCATGTTTAGCAAACATTTCTTTTGGTATTTTTTTGTTTGTTTCTTAGATAGGCTGTTACTACAGTCAAGTTCCCATTTGTTGCTAGGGTAAAATTCACCCTGATATTCATAACGATGTTCACATGGTCATAGAGGCAAGCTAGCTCTTCACATAATGTGTTAATTTAATTCAATATACTTGAAGATACGGACATAATATCCATTGATGCTTCCACAGTCATTAACACAAATAACCTCACCAGATAATTTAAACATACACTTACTAACTTTATCCTTTAATTTACAATCTTAAAAAAACTATATACACATATACATATGTACTCTACAATATACATAATATAAGAAATTCCAACGTTGACAACTCTTTGAAAACCATCCAAGTACAGACACAAGTCTATAGAAAACAATATTTTTATAGATGTCTCATAAAAAAGAGAACGTCCTCCCTTTTAAAGGTTGTTGGTGAATTTTGCTTTAAGTATTCCTGCCTCACGATGTACACAAAAATTTCTGGTGTATTGTTGATAGACATATGAAAGCTGATGGAGTGAAAGCTCTTTAAGACATGGACATAGTTATTCAACATTATTTCGAAAACACTAACATAATATTCATACTAATTTCACACGCCAAAATTAAGAACTGCTGTTCTTCAAAAAAATTAATTCAGGATGAAAAATGTGAACACCTTAAGCTGATTGATCAATATTCTTGTATACTTCCTACTTCCCTATTACAATTACAGAAGACGGCCATTCAGGGCTGGTCTCCTCTTTGGCATCTGAGACTGAAAAAGTGAGGTCAGATATGGTCTCTGTGTCTCAGCAAGCACATTCAGAAATTCGGGAGTCAGAGATCTGAAGTGTTCATTCAGACCTATATCCCTAAATTGTATTCTTTTATTCGCTCCGAATTAGAGTGTGAGTATGAGGAGGGGCTGGTCTACGGAGAAGGGAATACATGGGAAGGGTAGTCAGTCATTTGCATAACCTGGTTATTATTCTTAGCTGCTTTTCTTGGAGAAGAGGGGAAAGAGATAAGAATGAGAATGAAAATCCCACCAGCCTTCCTTCCTAACACATCCAATATGGTTATAAACCCCCAGCTTTACCTGACTTTCCTTCTCTCTCCTCCACCCCAGCCCCAAACAGAGCTGATTTAGAGCACTTCTGAGTCTTGGCACATTAAAGAGTACAGTTTTTCCTTTTGTATTTCTTGCCCAGATTTCCCCGCCCCTCTCTCCTTGGCTCTTTTATCCCTTATATGAGTCTGAGTCACTTAACTTTTTCATAAACTCAGTGATTAGTGTTGCTTTTGTTCCAGTATATTAGCTCAGAAATTTTTTCAAAACTATCCCTTCAATTACTGAAAAAAAAAATAACTTAAATCTTGGCTTGACATAATTTATCATAATATCACTGTCAAGAATTTTACTCTCAGGAAAACTAAAATAAGGTAAACAGCTATCCTTATAAACATTTCTTAGAAAAGACTTTCTATCAAAGCGTGATATGTTTCAGTATGTTTATTCATTTTAGTTTAGTTTTAAATATACATTCTTTCTAATAAATAACACATTCAATAAAAATATAAAAATGAAAGAAAATTAAAAACTTTAAAAAATATACATCTTAAATCACTAAAGTAACCACAAATATGTAGAGTGTAAAATACTACATATTTTTATTTTCAGGGAACGTACATTATAGGATCTATTATGGGTTAAATTGTGCCCCCCCTCAAATTTCTATGTTGAAGTCCTAACCCCCAGTACTTTAGAATATGACCTTATTTGGAAGGAGGGTTCTTACAGATATAATTAAGATGAGGTCATACTAAAGTACAAAGGGCCCCTCATCCATTACGAATGTTGTCCCTATAAAAAGAATGCCCTTCCCTGGTGGTGCAGTGGTTAAGAATCCGCCTGCCAATGCAGGGGACTCAGGTTCGAGCCCTGGTCCGGGAAGATCCCACATGCCGCGGAGCAACTGAGCCCATGCGCCACAGCTACTGAGCCTGTGCTCTAGAGCCCGTGAGCCACAACTACTGAGCCCATGTGCCACAACTACTGAAGCCCACATGCCTACAGCCTGTGCTCCGCAACAAGAGAAGCTACTGCAATGAGAAGCCCACGTGCCACAACTAGAGAACGCCCGTGCAGCAACAAAGACCCAACGCAGCCAAAAATAAAATAAATTAAAAAGAATGCCATGTGAAGAGCAGAAGACAAGCACCCAGGTACAATGTCACATGAACATGGAGGCAGAAATGAAGGTGATGCACCTACACACCAAGGAATGCCAAAGACTGCCAGCAGACCACCAGAAGCTAGGAGAAAGGCATGGAACAGCTTCTCCCCCACAACACTCAGAAGGAACCAACCCTGAAAACACCCTGATGTCAGACTTTTAGCTTCCAAAGTTGTGGGATAATACATTTCTGTTGTTTATTGACTCTTATGATGGTTATCATACTTGGTTTTTGGTAAAATAACCTCATGATATATTCTCAAGACTTGTATAAAACGTTTTGTCATATTATCTGTAAAGTTATGATTTCATCACAATTTATATATGAAAGAAGCCCCTCAAGGCATGTGAGTAAAATGTTAATCTGTTATATACAATAGATTTAAAGACAATTTGGAAATACTTTACTTACATACCCTGAATATTAGAGCAATACATGTACAATGAAAATAAATGAAGCATTAAAAAGCAAATAGAGTAATAAATATCACAAATAATTCTATCATCCAATAACAATTACATGCTATTTGTAATTCAGTTTTGTCAATAACTCAATAACATAATGAGTTACCCAAACATATCTTATATATAAACCTTTAACAGTTTATTCATACAGCACAGAGCATATATACTTGCCAAGGCTCATTATGTACAGTGTTAAAGCTGCTTTAGAAAGGCAGTACATATATGAACTCTCAATGCAAATATGAGCATCAACCTGTAACTTCTTTGCTTGCATGATGGTAATGTTCAGTTTAGATGTCTCCAATTTTGTAAAATAAATATAATATTTAATTATCATTAAAACAATTGGAATATTTCTTATATTTTCAATTTTTTTATTTGTGAAGTATCTAATGAGATGCTATTTATTCTTATTATTAAATGCTTAGAATTTTTCATATATTAAAAAATATATATGTATAAAATATATATTTCTGTGGCTTAATTTCATTACTAATCTCATAATATTTTAAAAGAATAACGGAACTATGAATATTACAAAATTATATCTTGTATATCAATGCAATTTTCCTTGAGTTGTTCATTTGATTTAGTGCATATATAGATTCATTAATGTTAAACATTCCTGAAATACACCTGAGTATCCTGTACTTTTGCATCTACTCATGAAATGTACATCATACTTTGGACCCTATTTTTTTTTAATCTCAAATACAATGGAAGGTTTAAGATGCATCAGTGACTTGTGTATTATAGTATTTAGTATTCCAAAAACTCTTAGGCAAAGTTAATTTTCTCTTTTGGTAGTAATCAGAATTTTTTGCCTAGATACTTTTAGGATACTTTTTTATAACAATTTGGTGTTACATTATATTGGTGTTTATCTCTTTTCATCATTTGCTCGCAGTAAAAGTGTTTCTTCAGGTGGGCGTAGTACTTGTGCAACTGGTGTAGTTATTGTTGTATTTGTTGTTTATTTGTTTAATATATTTTGCCTGATATGTTATTGATATGGTATGATTTATGGAACCATATCTTGACTGATGGACATTTTCTGTATTTTAATTTTTTCCTCTGCCACAAAACATCTTGTGTGTATGGGAATCAATATCCATGTGTATAACTGTTTCCTCCAACTTTGCAATGGAATAGATCCCCAGAAGTGCAACTGTTGGATCAAATGTATTTGTACATTCAGTATTGCTTTTCAAGAAGGTTACCATAACTAATATTTATACCTATGTGTCAAAGTATTATTCTTCTTACATACCTGATGCAAGATATTTTAATCTCTATTAAAACTGTAAATCTGATTAGGCCAGCAAATGGCCAAATCTAATGAACCACATATTTTTATAAGTTTGTTGCAACATGACTACACCAGTTCACTTCCTATTATCTATGGCTACAATGACAGAATGGCAGAAGACATGTCAGAGAGGTCATGTGGCCCACAAAGCCTGAAATATTTATTATCTGGACCTTTACAGAAAAAGCTTACAAACTTCTTTAATTTAATGGATTACCCTAATTGACTACTATTAGTTTTCAGTAACTTTATATATAAATGTATATTTGGCTATTTTGATTTGGTCTTTAATTCCTTACCTATATACTTTGCCAATATTTACATAATAGTACGGTTTTTTTATGGTTAAATTGTAAGAGATTATCTGTAATTTGGATTGAAAATATTTTCTTAATATCGTATTTTCTATTGACTGTGCTTTTGAAATTTGTAAGTTTTAATTTCTATAAGTAGTCCATCTTTTTTTCCAAAATAGCTGCTGTTTCCTGCCTGGTTAAAATATCTCAACCATCTGAGCAAAGAGATTATAATAAACACAAAATTTTTAATTCACTGAAAATTTAATTTTAATGGTTTATGATGGATTATAAGTGTCCAATATTTTTTTAACATCTTTATTGGAGTAAAATTGCTTTACAATGGTGTGTTAGTTTCTGCTGTATAACAAAGTGAATCAGCTATACATATACATATAGACCATATCTCCTCACTCTTGCGTCCCCCTCCCACCCTCCTTATCCCAACCCTCTAGGTGGTCACAAAGCACTGAGTTGATCTCGCTGTGCTATGCCGCTTCTTCCCACTAGCTATCTATTTTACATTTGGTAGTATATACATGTCCATGCCACTTTCTCACTTTGTCCCAGCTTACCCTTCCCCATCTGCATGGCCACAAGTCTATTCAATACGTCTGCATCTTTATTCCTGTCCTGCTCCTAGTTTCTTCGGAGCCATTTTTTTTTTTTTTTTTTTTTTAAGATTCCATATATATGTGTTAGCATAAGGTATTTGTTTTTCTCTTTCTGACTTACTTCACTCTGTATGACAGTCTCTAGGTCCATCCACCTCACTACAAATAACTCCATTTCATTTCTTTTTATGGCTGAGTAATATTCCATTGTATTTATGTGCCATATCTCCTTTATCCATTCATCTGTCGATGGACACTTAGGTTGCTTCCATGTCCTGGCTATTGTAAATACAGCTGCAATGAACATTTTGGTACATGACTCTTTTTGAATTACGGTTTTCTCAGGGTTTATGCCCAGTAGTGGGATGGCTGGGTCGTATGGTAGTTCTGTTTTAATTTTTTAAGAAGCATCCATACTGTTCTCCATAGTGGCTGTATCAATTTACATTCCCACCAACAGTGCAAGAGGGTTCCCTTTTCTCCACACCCTCTCCAGCATTTACTGTTTGTAGATTTTTTGATGATGGCCATTCTGACCGGTATGAGGTGATACCTCATTGTAGTTTTGATTTGCATTTCTCTAATGATTAGTGATGTTGAGCATCCCTTCGTGTGTTCTTTGGCTATCTATGTATCTTCTCTGGGGAAATGTCTATTTAGGTCTTCTGCCCATTTTTGGATTGAGTTGTTTGTTTTTTTGATATTGAGCTGCATGAGTTGATTGTATATTTTGGAGATTAATCCTTTTGTCAGTTGCTTCATTTGCAAATATTTCCTCCCATTCTGAGGGTTGCCTTTTCAACTTGCTTATGGTTTCCTTTGCTGTGCAAAAGCTTTTAAGTTTCATTAGGTCCCATTTGTTTTTGTTTTTATTTCCATTTCTCTAGGAGGTGGGTCAAAAAGGATCTTGCTGTGATTTATGTCAAAGAGTGTTCTGCCTGTTTTCCTCTAAGAGTTTTATAGTGTCTAGCCTTACATTTAGGTCCTTAATCCATTCTGAGTTTATTTTTGTGTATGGTGTTAGGGAGTGTTCTAATTTCATTCTTTTACATGTAGCTGTCCAGTTTTCCCCACACCATTTAGTTGCTTGTAGTAATATCTCATGATTCTTTGTATTTCTGCAGTGTCAGTTGTTACTTCTCCTTTTTCACTTCTAATTCTTTGATTTAAATGTTCTCCCTTTTTTTCTTGATGAGTCTGGCTAATGGTTTATCAATTTTGTTTATCTTCTCAGAGAACCAGCTTTTAGTTGTATTGATCTTTGCTAACGTTTCCTTCATTTCTTTTCTTTTTCATTTATTTCTGATATGATCTTTATGATTTCTTTCCTTCTGCTAACTTTGGGGTTTTTTCTTCTTTCTCTAATGGCTTTAGGTGTAAGGTTAGGTTGTTTATTTGAGATTTTTCTTGTGTCTTGAGGTAGGATTGTATTGCTATAAAGTTCCATCTTAGAACTGCTTTTGTTGCATCCCATAGGTTTTGCGCCATCGTGTTTTCATTGTCACTTGTTTCTAGGTATTTTTTGATTTCCTCTTTGATTTCTTCAGTGATCTCTTGGTTATTTAGTAGTGTATTGTTTAGCCTCCATGTGTTTGTATTTTTTACATTTTTTTTCCTGTAACTGATATCTAGTCTCATATCGATGTCATTGGAAAAGATACCTGATATGATTTCAATTTTCCTAAATTTACCAAGGCTTGATTTGTGACCCAAGATATGGTGTACCCTGGAGAATGTTCCATGAGCACTTGAGAAGAAAGTGTATTCTGTTGTTTTTGGATGGAATGTCCTATAAATATCAATTAAGCCCATCTTGTTTAATGTGTCATTTAAAGCTTGCGTTTCCTTATTTATATTCCTTTTGGATGATCTGTCCATTGGTAAAAGTGGGTTGTTAAAGTCCCCTACTATTATTGTGTTATTGTCGATTTCCCCTTTTATGGCTGTTAGCACTTGTCTTATGTATTGAGGTGCTCCTATGTTGGGTGCCTATATATTTACAACTGTTATATCTTCTTCTTGGATTGATATCTTATGTACTGTCCTTTTTTGTCTCTTGTAATAGTCTTTATTTTAAAGTCTACTTTGTCTGATATGAGAATTGCTATTCCAGCTTTCTTTTGATTTCCATTTGCATGGAATATGTTTTCCATCCCCTCACTTTCAGTCTGTATGTCCCTAAGTCTGAAGTGGGTCTCTTGTAGACAGCATATATACCGGTCTTGCTTTTGTATCTACTCAGCCAGTCTATGTCTATTGGTTGGAGCATTTAATCCATTTACATTTAAGGTAGCTATTGATATGTATGTTTCTATTACCATTTTCTTAATTGTTTTGGGTTTGTTATTGTAGGTCTTTTCCTTCTCTTGTGTTTCCTGCCTAGATGAGTTCCTTTAGCATTTGTTGTAAAGCTGGTTTGGTGGTGCGGAATTCTCTTAGCTTTGGCTTGTCTGTAAAGGTTTTAATTTCTCCATTGAATCTGAATGAGATGCTTGCTGGGTAGAATAATCTTGGTTGTAGGTTCTTCCTTTTCATCACTTTAAATATGTCCTGCCATTCCCTTCTACCTTGCAGGGTTTCTGCTGAAAGATCAGCCGTTAACCTTATGGGGATTCCCTTGTATGTTATTTGTTGCTTCTCCCTGCTGCTTTTAATATTTTCTCTTTGTGTTTAATTTTTGATAGTTTGATTAATATGTGTCTTGCCGTGTTTCTCTTTGGATTTATCCTGTATGGGACTCTCTGTGCTTCCTGGACTTGATTATTTCCTTTCCCATTTAGGGAAATTTTCAACTATAATCTCCTCAAATATTTTCTCAGCCCCCTTTTTTTTTCTCTTCTTCTTCTGGGACCCCTATAATTCAAATGTTGATGCGTTTTTTGTTGTCCCAGAGGTCTCTGAGACTGTCCCCAATTGTTTTCATTCTTTTTTCTTTATTCTGCTCTGCGGTAGTTATTTCCTCTATTTTATCTTCCCGGTCACTTATCCATTCTTCTGTCTCAGTTATTCTGCTATTGATTCCTTCTAGAGAATTTTTGATTTCATTTATTGTGTTGTTCATCATTGTTTGTTTGCTCTCTAGTTCTTCTAGGCCCTTGTTAAATTTTCTTGTATTTTCTCCATTCTATTTCCAAGATTTTGGATCATCCTTACTATCATTACTCTGAATTCTTTTTCAGGTAGACTGCCTATTTCCTCTTCATTTGTTTGGTCTGATGTATTTTTACTTTGCTCCTTCATCTCCTGTGTATTTCTCTGTCTTCTCATTTTGCTTAACTTACTGTTTGGGGTTTCCTTTTCACAGGCTTCAGGATGTTAGTTCCTGCTGTTTTCGGTGTCTGCTGTCAGTGGGTAAGTTTGGTTCAGTGGGTTGTGTAGGCTTCCTGGTGGAGGGGACTGGTGCCTGTGTTCTGGTGGATGAGGCTGTAGCTTGTCTTTCTGGTGATCAGGACCATGTCCTGTGGTGTGTTTTGGGGTGTCTGTGAACTTATTATGATTTTAGGCAGCCTCTCTGCTAATGGGTGGGGTTGTGTTCCTGTCTTGCTAGTTGTTTGGCATAGGGTGTCCAGCACTGTAGCTTGCTGCTCCTTGAGTGGACCACGGTTTTAGCCTTGAGGTGAAGATATCTGGGAGAGCTTTCACTGTTTGATATTAGCTGGTGCCAGGAAGTCTCTGGTGGACTTATGTCCTGAACTCAGTTCTCCCACCTCAGAACCTCAGGCCTGACACCTGGCTCAAGCACCAAGACCCTGTCAGCCACATGGCTCAGAAGAAAAGGGAGAAAAAAAAGAAAGAAAGAAAAAAGAAATAAATAAAATAAGTTATTAAAATAAGAAAATATTATTAGAAGTAAAAAAAGTAATAAAAAAAATAAAGAAAGAAGAGAGCAACCAAACCAAAAAACAAATCCACCAATGATAACAAGCACTATAAACTATACAAAAAAAAAAAAAAAAGACAGACAGAACCCTAGGACAAATGGCAAAAGCACAGCTATACAGACAAAATCACACAAAGAAGCATTCACATACACACTCACAAAAAGAGAAAAAGGAAAAAAAAATGTATATATATATATCTATATTAAAAAAAAAGGAAGAAAGCAACCAAATCAATAAACAAATCTACCAATGATAACAAAGTCTAAATACCAAACTAAGATAAACATAAAGCCAGAAACAAATTAGATGCAGAAAGCAAACCCCAAGTCTACAGTTGCTCCCAAAGTCCACCGCCTCAATTTTGGGATGATACGTTGTCTATTCAGGTATTCCACAGATGCAGGGTACATCAAGTTGATTGTGGAGATTTAATCCGCTGCTCCTGAGGCTGCTGAGAGAAATTTCCCTTTCTCTTCCTTATTCGCACAGCTCCTGGGGTTCAGCTTTGGTTTGGCCCCGCCTTTGTGTGTAGGTCGCCTGAGTGCGTCTGCTCCCCACCCAGACAGGACGGGGTTAAAGTAGCAGCTGGTTAGGGGGCTCTGGCTCACTCAGGCCAGGGTGATGGTGGGGTATGATGCTCTGAATCCCCTCTCCTCGTGCACCCCGAAACAATGGTCTCTTGACTCTTACGCAGGTCCCAACTCTTTCTCGGACTCCCTCCTGGCTAGCTACGGCACACTAGCCCCCTTCAGGCTGTGTTCACGCAGCCAACCCCAGTCCTCTCCCTGGGATCTGAACTTCGAAGCCTGAGCCTCAGCTCCCAGCCCCCACCTGCCCCAGGTGGGTGAGCATACAAGCCTCTCAGGCTGGTAAGTGCTGGTCGGCACCGATCCTCTGTGTGGGAATCTCTCTGCTTTGCCCTCTGCACCCCTGTTGCTATGCTCTACTCCGTGGCTCCAAAGCTTTCCCCCCACCCAGCCCCCGTTTCCACCAGTGAAGGGGCTTCCTAGTGTGTGGAAACTCTTCCTCCTTCATAGCTCCCTCCCAGAGGTGCAGGTCCTGTCCCTATTTTGTCTCTGTTTTTTCTTTTTTCTTTTGCCCTACCCAGGTTTGTGGGGAGTTTCTTGCCTTTTGGGTAGTCTGAGGTCTTCTGCCAGCGTTCAGTAGGTGTTCTGTAGGAGTTGTTCCACATATAGATGTACTTTTGATGTATTTGTGGGGAGGAAGGTGATCTCCATGTCTTACTCTTCCGCCATCTTGAAGGTCCCAAGTGTCCAATTTTATTTCATTTGTGTTTTCGTCTATCTTTTGAAATAACAGGTTATTCATCTATTGAAATCACATATATACAATCCCGTATATGAAACTTACTTAAAGCCTTATAATACTAACATAACTCCATTTCATATGGTAAAAAATTACATGTAAAACCTAAACCTGTTGTTTTTCAATGTTACTTACACTTAACACCTTAAATTTTACTGAAAAGACTGTTTTTCCCTATTGAAGATTGCTTATGTTATTTAAATTTTTATATAACTTAAATACAAAGCAGCATATACTTTTCCTACATAAGTCACTTATACCATTGGTTACATAAACACTGTTTCTATGAATGCAAGTGACATATTTGTTTTTATACATTACTGAATCCCAAACCCTTAGCATAATGTCTGGCATAGAATGAGCTTTCAATAGATTTACTTTCAAACACTGATATTGTATATCTAATATTTAAAACCTCTCAAAATAGGAAACAGTGAAACATTTTAAGCAATGCTTAGAAATAGGATATGCTATAAGAAGTTGTTGCTCATAAAACTTAATGGATTGAAAAATAAATTTCTACGAAGGAAATTAAAATAACTTCCTTTTAATCACACAAAATATCTCTTGTGAAGATAAAATAATATTAAAAGTTATCATTATAATAGCTATAAGTTTTGAGCCCATATTTTGCACCAGATGTGTGCTAGAAGCTTCATGGGAATTACACATAAAATTATTCGCAGCTAAACACTAATTGCAAGAGGAAGGTGGGGACAGATTAGGTTATAAAAGAAAGTGGAGAAAGTGACACTTTAAATTTAGCAACTGATTAACTGTATTAAGCTGATTAAAAAAACCAAAACTCAACAGCTGGGAGACTGGTGACATTTTTCATCTTTGGCCAAGTATGTGTGGCTCCAGAAGAGACTAGAGAGTGGGAAAAAACCTTAGGCTAGTTATTACTGCATCCACCTGTGCTTGGGAGAGCATAAAGTGTAGATTATTTATCAGGTTTTATAATCTGATAAATGATAAAACTTATAATCAAATTGGTTTTCATTGCATTCTGTGTAGTATAAATATGTATATATTAAACATTTATACATCATAAATATGATAATTTAGAAAGTCAGAAATCTGGTTTTCATCTTAAATTTCTTATTCTAGATGACAAAAGATATGAGTGATCTTAAAAAATAAATTCTAATGGACTATGTTTGAGGCATTATTTAGAAAGCTCTGAAAAACTGACCAAATATTTAATTGTGTTTGGATATGATATGAGTCTTTTAAAGTAAAATTGGATTTTTAAGAAGTCAGGATTGGTGAAACATATTTCACATCAAGTCATATTAACGGTTTTAAAATTTAAATTCTAATAAGTTTCACAAATATATATATAACCACCACATCATCTCAAAATTTCCTTTTGTGCTTTTTAGTCAGTCTGCTCCCTCCTACCCAAACTCTGTCAACCACTGATCTGAATCTGTCCCATAATACATTCAAATACAGGTTTTTGAGTGGATATACATTTTCATGTCAGGTAAACAACTAGAAATAAGATTAGAGGTAACAGAGTAAGTGTATGTTTAATCTTTGAGAGGCTTACAAACATTTTTTCAAAGTAGAGATACTATTTCAGGTTCCTATCAGCAACATATGAGAATATCAGTTAGAGTATATTTCCACCAATATTTGATATTTTCCATTTTGTTGATTTTAGCCATTCTGATAGTGTTTAGTGATATCACATTGTGGTTTTAATTCACTTACTTAATGACTACTGATGTTGACTGTCTCTTCATATGTTTACTTGCAATTGATTTCTTTAGTGAAATGTTGAAATTTTGTACCCAATTGTTATTGTTTTTTTCTTATATTGAGTGTTAAGTAAAGTGTCCTTTTTTAGAGCCTAGTCTGTGGCTTGATTTTTCATTTTCTTAACAGGGTCTTTTGAAGCAAATGTTTTTAATTTTGAAAAAGTATAATTTATCATTTTTTTCTCAGGATCTAAATGTATGAAATTTTATACTCTTAAACAAGGACACATAACTTACAATTATTTCAGTGGGAAAACAAAAGACCAAAAAGTGGAATTTGCTGAGAGTGTCAACTTGTCACCAGGTATGACACACCAAATACATGCAAGTATGTTATTGTCTTTTGTACTGTCACAGTTATAGAATGTTTGCAGATGATGGATTTATACATATATCTATACTATTAAACTCGAATTATTGTTATTTTTCAGAATATTCTAAAGTTTCCAATTATAAATTCATAAGATTTGGTGGGAATATTTTATATATCTATATTTTAAAATATATTTTACAGTATAATAAGCACAGGCTCAGGAAGTCAAAGAGCTTGAGTCTAAAACTTCAAGAGGTCATTTGCAAGACGTACAGCTTTGGGAGATTTACTTAGATTTGCAGTGTCTTTATTGACTTATCTGCTAAATCAGAGGTTTTCAGATTATCAGAGTTCAGAATGCTCATAGTAACCATTTTTTGTTTTTGTTGTTTTTCTGGTAAACATAGCCCAAAGGAAACAGGTAACAGTTCCATTTATTAAGTAGTGAGTTCTTTCACAGTTAAAAATATTTATGTCTTGACAACTTAATGGTCATTTAAAAAATAATCCATAAAAATTGAAAGAGAAATAACTGTTCTTCATTCTTTTATAGGTTTGCTATTGCCTAGAATCAATAACTATAACAAGTATTTCATTTTATTCAGTATATCACCTGTTCCATTACAAAAAATACCAATACTTATTAAATATTGTTCACTTTCTAAGACACAACACTCTGATTTGACACCACCGCTCTCATTTCCTGTTCTATATTGATTTTTTCATTGTACTTGCCTTTTACATAAGGCACTCTTAAAAACTCAGCTTCCCAAAAATGTGTCATTGAGAGAAGTATAGTGCAATCTAATCTGAGAAGAGTAACTTCTTCCAGCTGGTAATTCATATGGTGTCTGGCAAGTCTCAAGTATTGTCCCCAAATTTAAAATATTCCCTGTGAGTTTTCTGGGTCTCTTGGGGTACTTTTTTTTCAATCAACTTGGAAATCATGGTGTTAAATGGAAATATGAAATGCCCATATCAAAGACTGAGACAGAGAAGTTTCTCTCTCTCTCTCTCATTCCTTCACATGCCATCCCAGTTTTAAATTCTACTAGCTCTACCTTCATAATAGTTCTCATCATCTCCATTTCTGCCATCTAATAAAATCTATTTATTCAGAAATATTAACCATTTTTCACACATCTTCACCTTACCAAGTTTTTCCCTTTACTCTACAAGACCAACATTTACTACTATCTGAATTTCTAGATTAGCCCAGTGATTTGCCATAGTAGATGAGTAATAATTGAATGGTGTATGGACTGAAGTAGATGTCTAGTGACACAGGATATGTCTAAGCTGAAGACTAAAATTCAGATGTCTGAATTTTAGACACAGAAAAAACTTTTGACAAAAGTCAACATCCATTCATGATAAAAACTCTCATCAAAGTTGGTATAGAGGGAACATATTTCAACATAATAAAGGCCATTTATGACAAACCCACAGCTAACATCATACTCAATGGCAAAAAGCTGAAAGCTTATCCTCTAAAATCAGAAACAAGGCAAGGATTACCAGTCTTACCACTTCTATTTAACATAGCATTAGAAGTCCTAGCCACAACAATCAGAAAAAAAGAAATAAAAGGCATCCAAATTAGAAGGGAAGAGGTAAAATTGTCACTATTTTGCAGATGACATAATACTATATATATAAAACCTTAAAGTCTCCACCAAAAAATTAAAACTAATAAGTGAATTCAGTAATGTTACAGGATACAAGATTAATATACAGAAATCTGTTGTTTTTCTATACACCAATAATGACCTATCAGAAAGAGAAAGAAAGAAAGCAATCCCTTTTAAAATTGCACCAAAAAGAATAAAATACCTAGGAATAAACCTAGGAATAAACTTAACCCAGGAAGAAAAGGACCTATATTCTGAAAACTATAAAACAATGATGAAGGAAATTGAAGATGATACAAAGAAATAAAAAGATATCACAGGTTCATGGATTGGAAGAATTAATATTTTTAAAATGTAAATACTACCCAAAGAAATTTACAGATTTAGTGCAATCTTTATCAAAATACCCATGACAATTTTCACAGAACTAGAACTAATAATCCAAAAATTTATATGGAAGCACAAAAGACCCTGAATAGCGAAAGCGATCTTGATAAGAAACAACAAAGCTGGAGGTATCATGCTCCCTAACTTCAGACTATAGTACAAAGCTACATTAATCAAAACAGTATGGTACTAGCACAAAAACAGACATATAGATCAATGGAACAGAATAAAGAGCCCAGAAATAAACCCATGCACTTATGGTCAAATAATCTATGACAAAGGAGGCAAGAATGTACAATGGGGAAAAGAGTCTCTTCAATAAGTGGTGCTGGAAAACTGGAAGGCTACATGTAAAAGAATGAAATTAGAACATTTTGTCACATAATATACAAGAATAAACTCAAAATGATTAAAGACCTAAATGTAAGACCAGATACTATAAAACTCCTAGAGGAAAACATAGGCAGAACACTCTGTGATACAAATCATAGCAATATTTTTTTGGATCTCTCTCCTAGTGATGACATTTTATGAGATTATTTTATCTTATATTAATACGACTGATCCAGCATTATTTGATTTATATTTACCTGAGGTATATGTGGGCGGGTATCTATCTATTTATCTATCTATCTGCCTATCTATGTATCTTCCATCCCATGTCTTTTAACTTGTATATATCATTTTGATTTGGATTTGTCTTTAGTAATTTGAAAATTAGTTAATTAAGATTTTTATTCAGTCTTTTAGTTACCTTTCTTAAGTATCATGGTGAGTTTGTATTATCACTAATGTAATTTTAATAATTTATACTATCTTACTTTGTACTATTATCACTCATTTTATATCTAGTTTTTCTCTTTTTCTGCCTCCTACTGGATTGATCAAGTTTTCTGTTTTCTTTTCTTTTAGTTGCCATCTATTTCTCCCAACTCTAAAGGTTTGGAATGTCTACATTCTATCATTTTCTTTTTGTGCTTATCTTTTAAAAATACATGCATATTTTTTAAAGGTGAAAATTTAATTAGTATCTCCTCCCTCCAGCTGAACAATATAAGGTCCTTAAAAATCTTTAAATTCGTTCATTATGTCCTTCTAGCCTCATGAAGGTGTATTACATTAATGCCAACATGTTCCACCTCCAGAATCTTTTAAAATTCTTTAAAAATTCCTCTATATTAAGTAATTTATTTTCTCCAAATTTTTTCTTACATTTTATTTCTTCTATCTGAATTCAGTGTTGTTTTTGTTGAAATGCCATATTTAGCAGTTCTTGTAGTTCAGTTATCTTAGTGTTTATGTTAATTTTTACTGAAAATAGTTTATTTGCATTTAAATCAAACAGGTTATCTGGGTATCAGATTGTAAGTTGGTAACATTTTGTGTAGGCAATTTAAAGAAATTATTTTATCACCTTCTGGCTTACATTTTTGTTTTTAAGAAATATCCTGTCAGTCTAGTAATCTGCATTTTATTTGAAGTTGCTTTTAAAATGGTTTTTTCTGTCCTAACTGACCTGTTGATATTCATTTATATTTACTTATCTTGCCCCAAACCAACTATGTTTTCTTAGTCTGAGGACTCATGTTTTTCATTATTTCTGAAATATTTTTTTTAATATTGCTTCTTCCCTACACTATCCATCTAGAGTTTTGATTACATGCTCCAAGTCTTCTATTCTTTCTTTTTAAATGATTTTGAAGCATGATCATTTGAATCATGTAATTTCCCTCCTTTAAACTCTCCCAAAGTTCCCAATGAACATGGATTTGAAACACAGATTTCGGCTATGAATTACAAGTTACAGTCTAGCCATTGGCTTCATTGCATACCTCATATCTCATCACATCTCCTTCTCTATTTATTCTCAAGCATGGCAAACTCAGTCACACATATTTCAAATGAGAAAGACATTACCACAATAGTTAATTTTGGATTAAATTAATGTGTTACAACTAGAGACAACTATAGTTATTGAATAAAAGTAGTTATTTAATGATTGATACTTAATTTGGAAGATGAATTAATTAAACAATGAACTAATCAACAGCAGAAATTACATCAAATGTCATTTTATCTTTTTTGGTCATGAATAGCACCTTGTGCATTTTAAGTACTCAATACTGACTCAGAGAAATTTAATTAACTTCAATGGAATAGAATTTTTAAAGAAAACTGTCTGTAGGTAGCAGCAAACATGGATATACAAACTACTTAACCCCAAAGTTAGAAACAACATGAAAAATACTTTAAAAAGATTTCAAAAAATGATGATGAGAATTTTAAAGGCCACCCAAGTGTTGTTAATACAGGAAAATTCATTAAGCTTTGTGTGCTTTTTAATTGAAATAGATTTGACTTATAAGCATTGTGTAAGTGTAAGGTATGTATGATTAAATTTTGAATTTTCCCAAAAGACTCAACTGGTAAGTCTAATATTATGAGAAAATTAAATAAAAAAATCAGAATATATCAGTCTTTGAGATGAGATAGACTTACTTTCTTTTCTATTGAAAATAATGAAACTTATATTAGCCCATAGCTCAAACTTCCCAGCATAAACTGTACTGGCAATTACCATAAAAATATAGAGTGCCTGATAAAAATGAATCCACTGTTTGGAATAAAACTTGCCTTTTATTGAAGTCAGAGTCATCACATTTCTTCTAACCAACCTCTTTAATAATAAGAATTTCTACTTTCTTTAATGTTCTGAGAATTTTCTTTCTGAACAACATAAAGGCTTACACTATCATGTAGAAGAAAAGGTATAGGCTTCTATTGTGAATATGCTGCAATATTCCATTTAAATAAAGTTGATTCAGCACAAGTTCTCCAGATACTAGCAATTTTATAGTTTGAATAAATGTAACAAGCTTGCCTGGGTTGATGCTCTCATTATATACAGGCTTTCTATCATGAGAGACTTTCTCAGGATCTTTGTTACAGTACATTTTGGAAAGAAACATACAATAAAGAGGTATCACCTCACACCAGTCAGAATGGCAATTATCAAAAAATCTAGAAACAATAAATGCTGGAAAGGGTGTGGTGAAAAGGGAACCCTCCTGCACTGTTGGTGGGAATGTAAATTGATACAGCCACTATGGAGAACAGTATGGAGGTTCCTTAAAAAACTAAAAACAGAAGTACCATATGACCCAGCAATCCCAATACTGGGCATATACCCTGAGAAAACCATAATTAAAAAAGAGTCATGTACCACAATGTTCATTGCAGCACTATTTACAGTAGCCAGGACATGGAACCAACCTAAATGTCCGTCAACAGTAAATGGATAAAGAAGATATGTGGCACAAATACACAATGGAATATTACTCAGCCATAAAAAGAAACAAAACTGAGTTATTTGTTGTGAGGTGGATGGACCTAGAGTCTGTCTTACAGAGTGAATTAAGTCAGAAAGAGAAAAACAAATACCTTATGCTAGCAAATATACATAGAATCTAAAAAATAAAAAAAAAAAAAAGTACTGATAAACCTAGTGGCAGGGCAGGAATAAAGATGTAGACATAGAGAATGGAATTGAGGACACGGTGGGGGGAGGGGGAAGCTGAGGTGAAGTGAGCGTAGCATCGATATATATACACTACCTAATGTGAAATAGCTACCTAGTGGGAAGCAGCAGAATAGCACAGGGAGATCAGCTCGGTGCTTTGTGATCATCTAGAGGGGTGGCATAAGGACGGTAGGAGGGAGGCTCAAGAGGGAGGGGATATGGGGATATATGTATGCATATGGCTGATTCACTTTGTTGTACAACAGAAACTAACAGTATTGTGAAGCAATTATACTCCAATAAAGATGTATAAAAAAATAATGGCGAATGAGATGTCTCACACCAAAAACTATTTTTTACTGGAAAATTTACTTGTTTCAAATCCCATGTTAGGCTAAAATGTTAATACTAGACAGAAGGCACTCTCTGTCATTTACTTTTTAATCACACTGGTGGGCAGTATTATACATGGTACCAGCGAAAACATGACTTTTTGTGTCAGAAAGTTCAAAAGTTCATTAATTACATGAATTTGAGTAAGTTAATCTCTGATCAATTTTTTATCTTTAAATTTAATAAAAATATTAGTACTTATTTCAAAGGATTGCTGTGGGGTTTAAAGTGAGATAATATTCATAAACTCTTAAAACAATGCTGGGTACAGATTAAATGCTCAGTAAATGTGAGCTTTTTTATCTTCTAACGTTTAAAAAAAATCCATGCTGTCAGTTTATTCCTGAAAGGGCATATAATTATTACATATTACCTAGAATAAAAAAAATAAGGGGTTGAAAATTGAGTCATGTAACTCTTAAGGCCTTAGGGGGAACACTAAGTTGCTATTTATGTCTAAGTAGGAAAAAGCTTGTGGCAGGTTCTGTTGTTCTCATATAGAATAACCTCATTAGGAGAACTCTGATTCTGTTTATGGGGACCCCGTGGTCAGTTAAACATATACTCCAATGTTCCCCTTTTTGTGAAATTAAATATGACCATATTGCAGAGCACTTGGCAATGGGAAGTGTTAGAAGCAGTCCTTCCTACAGTCTCATTAAAAGACTGCTTTCACTTCTCTTTTACCTTCTTCCATCTTCATACCTGGAAGTATAGCAGTCATATTACAACAGTGAGGCAACAAGTATTGAGACAGGCTGGGACCTGGGATCTGGGAGCCTCTGCTGCAGTGCTTGCACCTGGACAAACGTCTTCTCCAGCGACAAAATACAAAGAAACTATAAGAGGCTAAAAATAACTGTGTGCGTGCACAGTTGGGGCAAATTATGGACAACAAGATACGAAAAGACCAAATAGCCCAACTGCCACTATGAAATGCCAGGAGCAAAAGCAGGGTGCCCCCTGCACACACCACCACCAAAGGGGTGGGCAAAACACCTTAGCCACCCCTCTGGCCCAACCCTGGACACACCTCTACCTTCACCCCGTATAAGGAACCAGCTCACCCCCACTCGGGGAGTGATTGAGTGAGCAAGGGAACCTGTTACTTGTTCTTGCTCCCCACTGCTGCAGCAGAGGCCCCAACGAAGCCTTGCCTGAATTTCTTGTCTGGCCTCTTATCAATTTCTATTGAGTAAGGAGGGCAAGAACCCTGGACAGTAAGAGTATTAAGATGGAAAATGACAATACAAATGGTGGAGAAAAAATGGAATCTGAGTCCTTGTTAAGACAAAGTACCAGGGCTGAACTATCTATACCTGGACCTCATTTTATGATGGTAAAGCATGTATCTCTGTGATTAAGCCATTGTAAGAGTTCCTTTTCATTATGTACAGTTGAAAGTAATCCTAATTGACACAAAGTTGATGGATGAAGGAAATAGTAAAGATGCAAAGATACTCCATGCAGACCAAAAATGTAACGTTTTCTCTTATTAACAGTACTCTGTCATTCTTACTATCTTCCTTTGCCATTTGCAATTACTTCTATTGTTATCTCTAACACCCTAGTGGTCTCTTTTCCATCTTCTTTGCTAGTTTGCCGTCTACTTGATCATTCAGGTTTACAACAGACTGTTACTGAAGTAGCCCACAATGTATCCTGTGTCCTTGTCTCTATACTCATGGATACTTTCTTCACAGATTGTCTGGGACTGGCCATGTGACTTTCTTTGGCCAGTGAGATATTATCAAATATCATGCAAGCAGAAACTTGAAAAATGATGAGCATTGAGATCATCTCTTTGCTGATTTTGGAACCAAGTCCCCATGTGAAGAATCCTAAGCTAGCCTGATGAAAATGTGTGGTCTGGGAAACAGCTAGGACCAACTGTCAATCAAATGAGTAAGGCAATTTTAAAACACCTAGACCAAGACAAAGTGCTGAGTAATCTCATTTGAAACCAGCCAAAAAACCACTTAGCTTAACTCAATCCAAATTGCTGACACAGGCAAAAGTAAACAAATAAAATTATTGTTAATTTTTAAGCTACTTAGCTTAGGGGCTGTTTATTACACAAAAATAGATGAAACAAGTTTCCTAAATGTCTTTTATGCTCTTCCAGTCTATGGCGGTATTCTCTTTCCATCACTCCCAGATGGTATCATCAAATTATACCTATCTTTCAATCCTCTAGACCCTCACTTCCAACTCCCTTCTCAACATCCCTTCTATAAGAATGTTACCTATACAGGGACTTCAAACTAAACATATCAAATGTATATTTCTAAATCTTCCCTAGCTCCCACTTATGCCCCTGTGCCTCCTATCCCAATAATGGCATTCACTAAATGAAAAGATCAAATAAGAAATCTGTGGGTCACAACTTTCCCCGTTGTTGTTGCTTTACATATCCAAATGACCAAATCCTCTAAATTTTTCATGAAAAATCTTTTATATCCAGTTCTCTTCAACTCCATGACCACTACCATCCAAGCCAAAATTACCTTTATCTGACTAGATAAAAATTTTTCTACCTATCCAATACCCACAAAACGCTTATTTCCTCTTCAATCCACTCTGCAACCATAGCAAAATTAATTTTTAAATGCAGTTAAGATAAAATTATACTGCATTATATCCCCATTGCCTCTGAGTTAAAAATCAAGACATTTATATGATTTGGAAGTTTTTATGTGAAAATTTCCCTATCCATTTCCACATCTTAAATTTCTGTCATTCTCGTCTTTATTTTCTAATTTAAGCTACATTGGACTTCTTTGATTGCATTTAAGGCATCATACCTCTTTCTATGTATCTTTGTGTTTATGCCATTTCATCTACAAAAAATTCCAGTTTCTCTATCAAGATCTATTTCGTCTGTGTTAAACTACTCAGTTTAAACATCACTTCATTCAGGAGACTTTCAAGGATATCTCTTCCAATTCTGACCCTGTAGATTGTCATTATTTTACATTTCAAAAAGTGGTGAGATGAAAAATATTTAAAACTAGCTCTCAGAGAAGTGAACAAGAGCAAAATACAAGCAAAAACATTTGTATCTTAGCATTTGTTGATTTCCACGGTTTGAATACTCCCACTATGGTTGATTTTGAGTAACACGACATTAACTGGTCAGCAAAATTCCTAAAAAGTGGACAAATCCTGAACAGTTAACAACCTGTTCTCATGAGCTGCTACATGTCAGCTTCAGCCTAACACTTTCTGTGGAGTCCTTCATTTCTCTGACAGGATGCCCAGTGCACTGTTAATGTAGTGGTCCCACGGTGGAGGGTCCATTTCTTTCCTCCTCACTGTTGTATTTTTAGTGGATGGCCCAGTGATCAACTCACAGAATGCAACTTCTAAAAATGTATTAAGTGAAAGAAAGAAGGAATACATGAATGTTGACGCTTCCCTGCCTTCCGGGGCAGCACAGAGGGATAGAGAGTGTCTGAAATTAAACATCTCTATCCTTCTGTTCTGTATTACTCACATAAGTACACTTGGGAAAGAAACTGAAATGAGTTTGTATAGATTGAGAATGCATAGCTGGTGATTTTGATTCAAACTGTCTTGAATGAAACTGTTTTAAAATTATGTATCTTGGGTACATATATATTGGTCAAAAAGAGATGGCATTAAGAAGATATTTAAAACAATTTTTAAACCACTTTATGTAAAGGCTTTGCTTGCATTAATGTTAAAACTGAGCTTTGCAGATATTCAATTGCACACCTAGTTAACTGGCAAAGAAGAAATTGGAACTAAATGATGATAGATGCATAACCCAGTCTCTTTCAACTGCTCTATCATTTGTAGTCTTAAGTATTTGAAATAAAGTGGGATCTTGATTACTGTAGAAAAGTTGCTTAAACAAGCTATAATTTACTGGAGATTGACTATAGAATAGGAAGTCAACAGGAAATTCAATGAATATAAGAACATCTTAGAAACTTTGGGAGAATAATCCCAAGAGAATCGCACATGGTCTGAGCCCCCATGAAGTTGACGCTGAAATATTTAACGTCCATGCTTGCAAGTTAAATGATACAGTTTCTTAATGAACAGCTAAAATATTATTTACTAAATTACTATATTTTCATGATTCTAAGATGAGCATTGTAAGTTTTATGTCTCTGAAATTCATTTGCAATAAGTAAAACAATCAAATTATAATTTTGTCTTTCCCATTACACTGTGAGGAATTCTAGGACAAGATACTGTGATTTTTTTCTCTGAATCCCCAGCAACAAGCTAAGTGTCACACACAGTAGGTACACACTGATTACTGCTGAATAACAGAAACATTATTTTTTTCATAGTAAATAGTTTAAAGTCAGCTAGGGTAAAGAGAATCATCGATGGACAAAGGGTCCTACAAAGTCCTTTAAATCTTGAGTCTTAAAGTATTTATTCTGTCTCTTTGAGCAGTAAGGCCAACTCTATTAGAGAGCATTATAAATGAAAAATATGCAAATTTTAAAAAATAGCCCAGTTTTAATGGGGATTATAACAAAATCGAACATGAGCTTAACTTTGAATTTCTTGGCTTTTATGTTTCAACTTAAATCCAAGATACCATTTGAAACTATCTTTTGGAATGCAAATTAGCACTAATACTGCTGAGCATAGTGAAAATAAATGAAAATAATAACAGAAAAAACCTTACAAACTATACGGAATTCTGTTTTAACATAATAAGTAGAGTCAGGTGGTTTTTATTATTATAATTAACTGGTTGCATACAAACACAACCCTGCTTATCATTTAACTTAAAGTAATATAAATATAAGGAAGATTGTACAATATCTGGCAGGAAGAATAAATACAATATATTCTAAATAGACAATCAGAATATCACATTTAACATTTTATCTAGATGATCTTAAGAATGAATAATTTAAAATATTTTGTTTGGTGAGAAAATACTCATTGTGTTCTGAAGTAGTTTTTAAACACTTTTTTCCCCTAAATTGTGTATAAATTTTAAGTTATAGAAAGAAATCATTGAATATTAAGTCAATGTTTTGCATTGATATAAGAAAACGTAACTGACAAATAAGATTTTTCTATTGTATGTATTAATTTCAGATAATCACAAATTTGAAAGATAACTTTAGTTTTAAATAATTATTAAATCCATTGTTAATAATGTACAGAAACCCAAACAATTATTTTTGACAACTATTTTTCATGGAATTGAACTTTCTTCTCACATGTTGCATTATAGTCTGTCATAGTAAACGTGATTTTTAAGATACAGAATTTATTTAAAGTTTTCTTTTATTTCGAACACTCTTTTGTGAAAATTTTAATTCAGTGAGACTGAATTCAGACAATGGGGCTATCCCCCAACATGCTCAATTTTGTTACATAGTTTTATTTTAGAAAGAAAGTAAATTTGTATAAACTTCTGGCATAAAATGATAAAATGCATATTAATTGAAAAATATCATATAAGAAAAAGAGACTGAGAGAAGCAGACAGAAAGTGCATCTAAAACTCTATAATTACAAATATATGGCATATATCTTCCCTAGGTTTTGATTTGTTTGCTCTCTCACTAAATACTTTCTATGATATTATGAATTTTAGATATCAATATTTTAACAGTTTCATATTATTCCATGTATTAAATAAATAATGCCTATTTAATGATTCCATTATTGTTGGAAATTCATATCATTAACAGGAAATTGTTACTATGCTTCCACTAATACTGTATGCTAAAACTTACATAATCAATGACCAGTGAGTAACAGTTGTTAAAATAGTCTGAAAGAATGAGGGCAGAGGCAGTGTAGTTACACGGTGGTTAATTCTGTATTTCAGAATGTCATGGATAACTCATCACTTCTGTGACACACCTGTTTTGACTTTAGATTCCAAGACCGACTACAGTAGTTATAGACATCATATGCTGATAACTGCATCTACCAGTTATACACATTTCCAGAAAAATATAAAAGAAAGGAATCCTGCTCTTTTGTCTTCCTTCAAAAGAATAACAAAGAACCTGTCAGAAGAACTCCAGAAGGCTTCCCTTTACATTGTATTGGAGAGATTCTCAGCAGTGACCATACCCAAAGCTTCCATGTCAAGTGAATGACTCCACAGTAACTGGTTTGCAATAATAAGATTCTATACCTGGAATAGGACAGAAGCCTAGAATCTGCAAAGAGACATTAGGAGGAGAGTGAACAAAAGTTCTGCCAAGAGTTCTGCCATGGCTGTCTGTCATCTTAGATTTTTGTGACTGTTGTAACTATTTTATGTGACAAATTTTATCATAGATGGTAGTGTTGTTATAAATATTAGATATAACAAATCCACATTTACAGAAGCCAATAAGAATTGAAATATTCATATTTTACCATATAAAGTGGGAGAATTTTCTAGGAAACTAATATTTGTGAATTCTACTATGTTACACAGAATATACCAGGCTCTTTGCTTGTAGGGTTCATACAGATCACAATAAATGACTCATTTATTACATTATAGAATACTTTCACTAACAATAACCATAATTAATTTATTCATGTTTCTGAAGGCATTTATCAGAAATACTTTAATATAGAAAACAGATTTATAGGGAGGAAATGACTTGTGTCCTAGTTGGGATGATGTAAAGAGTGTTAGGATGCTTCAGATTATAAGACAAGAATGTGCATATATTTTTTTGAGGATCGCTTATGTTTTAAAATATTAAATTTATCACACGTTTTCTGAGCAGGTCCTGAATTCATGAGATCCTACTATAAATTTTCTAAGTAATCACAAGACTCAGTAATACTAAACATAGTTTTATGAATTATATGTGATATAAATTATATTTACATTATTTCGAAGGCAGTAAAGCAGAGCAAGTCGACTGAGGTAAGAATGTTAGTGGTAGCGTCTCAGAATAATCCACTGATGTCTTTCAGTCTTTTTGAGAGAGCACTCCATACAGCTAAAAGATTTACTATACATTTTATTTCAACTTTTGAACTCACTATCGAGGTGACATATTTACTAGTTAACAATTAAATTATTTGAATTATGTGGGAAAGAGTTAATCGGTGCCCAATGATATGTTTATTTTTAAAAAATGCTTATAGGCTAATTTTCTGGATTTATATTGTTTATAGACTAAAACATAAAGTAGGAAAGTAAATAATAACCATCTTGACTTCTCTACAGTACACCAGCAAAGGAGGTTGAAACAGAAAGCATGAATATGTAATTCTTTTCATTGTCCTAAATGTGATGTTTGTTTCTTACCCTTTCACAAGCTTGTACTGTTAAAGAAAGACTGAGAAAAGTGTAGTGTGCTTGGTGATATTCCTGGTTTTGTCCCTGGAGTTAAAAATCTGGTACAGGTTAGCCTGAGAGTAGGTTAAAACAATGTACCCAGATAGCTGTCTAGTCAATTCAAGCATAATATAAAAGTCATATTCAATTTTGAATTACTTCTTCATTAAGTTCAACAAAGTATTTAGATAGCATGTTTATGTACCTGAAAAAGTGAGTGAAAGCCAAAATGCAAAAATGCTTTTATATGTATAAATGAACATAAATATGAATATGAACAAATGGGATATTAAACAGTGAGTATAAAAATCTGAAATTAATGTACACAAACTAATGGAATTAGTGAATAGAAGTGAGAAAACAGACATTTTATAGTTATTATTTTCTGTCCTTAATAAATGAATGTTCTATCTTCACATCTAGCCAGGACAGAGAAACTGATATCAGACTTGTCCTTGAACTAGAATAAATTAGAAAATTAGATAAAACATTAAGAAAAAAATAAAAACAAAAAAATCTGTTTTCACACATTTAGCAATTGGAAGGAAGCTAAGAAATGTGATACCTGAGAGAAGGGAAACAAATGAGACCAACACTATGATTTCACCCACGATTTCTATCTTTGTGGGACACTTCCTGAATTGTAGCCAAGGAAGGAGGCATCCAAGCAGAGTACTGGGGTCTTGCACAGTGGAGAAGAAAGATTGAAATTCCAAGAGACTGAAATAATTGAAATCTGTGGGGCAGAGTACTACAGAGGTGAAAGCTACACAGAATAAATGTTCTCTGCAATATGCATAGCACCTACTCGATTCCTTGGATAATTTTCAAGCTGTGTGTTCATGGGGTGAGAACAAATAGGTGTGAGTAGTGCAACAGATTCTTAAATTCCCACTAAGAACTGTAAGAACAACTAATTGGGAGCTAGTACCTGAAAAATACCCAGAACACACACAAGGATGAGAGATGCTTAATTCACAATCAGTGAGAGTGGAGACACCTTGTTGAACACTCAGGGTATTAATTCCACCTAAAACATTAAGTCTATGAATATTTTATGAGAGCAACGTACTATGTACCACAGCTCCTGTGAATGCAAACTAACAAATTTAAAGAAACAAACATTGAGAGGTTCAAATAATCCTTAAGTAATTTGGATTCCTGCCAAAAGAATATTTAAAAAGCTTAAAAGATAGAAAATAATCTTATTCCCCCAAATTACCAATATTAGGAATTAAAGAGGGCATTACAGATACTCCAGATATTAAAGGGATAATAAAGACCTGCAAAGAACAATTTAAATGCAATACTGACTTAAGAAATAGGAAACTTGAATACACTATAAACATTTTGAAAAATAAATTCACGATTAGAAACTTTCACAGAAAGTAAACCCCAAGTCCAGAAGGATACACTGGTGAATTCTATAGAACATTTGACAAAGAAATGGTGCAAATCCTACACAAACCTGTTTTAGAAAGAGAAGAGGAAGGAAACAATGTTTTCTTTTATGAAAACTGATGATAAATTTTCCACTAGTATAAGTAAATATCCTTAAAAATGTTTCCAGACAAATAAGGTGCAAGATCATGTCAAAAAAGTTCTCTGCTTCCCTGAAAAATTAACCACTATTAAAACTATTGAAGTTTAATGAAGGATGATGAAAAGCGACTATTAAATTTTAGGAGAAGTTAGTTCTAGGTGTTACAAATGTTAAAGCTAAATAAAATGAAGAGCTGAACATATGAGCAAAAGGAGAGCCCAAGAGCAGAGAGGCAAGCATGTTTGCATCAGGTGGAACTTCTCTGAGACCTGCACCCAGATCTCTGCACATAGCATCATCTAGTCCAACTGTCAGCGGGACAGTAATAAAGAAGGGATGGAGTTCAACCAGAGTATGTCATATCTTGTAGAAGTAGAATATCAGGCAAAAAGGGAAACTGTAACACATGCCAGACAAGCATAAGTTAATAACCAGAGCATGAATTTAGGAACCCTTTTGTGTTCACTTTACTGATGACTGGGAGAAAGGTGAACTATGTCCTCCCAGGTCTTCATGTGGAAAGAGAATAGGTCTCAATAATTAACGATTTTAAAAGAACAAAGAATGCACGAACAAATGACTACTAACAGTCAAGAGAAGTGACTATAGCATAGCTAGATGCAATAAATCAGTCACAAAGACTCCCAGTTCTGTTTCAAACGTAAAGATTACCCTGACATACATTCTTTTTTTTTTTTTTAACATCTTTATTGGAGTATAATTGCTTTACAATGGTGTGTTAGTTTCTGCTTTATAACAAAGTGAATCAGTTTTACACATACATATGTTCCCATATCTCTTCCCTCTTGCGTCTCCCTCCCTCCCACCCTCCCTATCCCACTCCTCTAGGTGGTCACAAAGCACCGAAAAATGTCCTGATCTCCCTGTGCTATGCGGCTGCTTCCCACTAGCTATCTATTTTACGTTTGGTAGTGTATATATGTCCATGCCACTCTCTCACTTTATCACAGTTTACCCTTCCCCCTCCCCATATCCTCAAGTCCATTCTCTAGTAGGTCTGTGTCTTTATTCCCATCTTGCCCCTAGGTTCTTCATGACCTTTTTTTTTTTTTCCTTAGATTCCATATATTCTTATATTCCATATATGTGTTAGCATATGGTTATTTGTTTTTCTCTTTCTGACTTACTTCACTCTGTATGACAGACTCTAGGTCCATCCACCTCACTACAAATAACTCAATTTCATTTCTTTTTATGGCTGAGTAATATTCCATTGTATATATGTGCCATATCTCCTTTATCCATTCATCTGTCGACGGACACTTAGGTTGCTTCCATGTCCTGGCTATTGTAAATAGAGCTGCAATGAACATTGTAGTACATGACTCTTTTTGAATTACGGTTTTCTCAGGGTATATGCCCAGTAGTGGGATGGCTGGGTCGTATGGTAGTTCTGTTTTAGTTTTTTAAGAAGCATCCATACTGTTCTCCATAGTGGCTGTATCAATTTACATTCCCACCAACAGTGCAAGAGGGTTCCCTTTTCTCCACACCCTCTCCAGCATTTATTGTTTATAGATTTTTTGATGATGGCCATTCTGACTGCTGTGAGATGATATCTCATTGAAGTTTTGATTTGCATTTCTCTAATGATTAGTGATGTTGAGCATCCTTTCATGTGCTTGTTGGCAATCTGTATATCTTCTTTGGAGAAATGTCTATTTAGGTCTTCTGCCCATTTTTGGATTGGGCTGTTTTTTTGATATTGAGCTGCACATAAATTTTGGATATTAATCCTTTGTCAGTTGCTTCATTTGCAAATATTTTCTCCCATTCTTAGGTTCGTCTTTTGGTCTTGTTTATGGTTTCCTTTGCTGTGCAAAACCTTTTAAGTTTCATTAGGTTCCATTTGTTTATTTTTGTTTTTATTTCCATTTCTCTAGGAGGTGGGTCAAAAAGGATCTTGCTGTGATTTACGTCATAGAGTGTTCTGCCTATGTTTTCCTCTAAGAGTTTGATAGTATCTGGCCTTACATTTAGGTCTTTAATCCATTTTGAGTTTATTTTTGTGTATGGTGTTAGGGAGTGTTCTAATTTCATTCTTTTACATGTAGCTGTCCAGTTTTCCCAGCACCACTTATTGAAGAGGCTGTCTTTTCTCCACTGTATATTCTTGCCTCCTTTAACAAAGAAAAGGTGACCATATATGTGTGGGTTTATCTCTGGGCTTTCTAACCTGTTCCATTGATCTATATGTCTGTTTTTGTGCCAGTACCATACTGTCTTGATTACTGTAGCTTTGTAGTATAGTCTGAAGTCAGGGAGCCTGATTCCTCCAGCTTCATTTTTCGTTCTCAAAATTGCTTTGGCTATTTGGGGTCTTTTGCGTTTCCATATAAATTGTGAAATTTTTTGTTCTAGTTCTGTGAAAAATGCCAGTGGTAGTTTGATAGGGATTGCATTGAATCTGTAGATTGCTTTGGGTAGTAGAGTCATTTTCACAATGACATACATTCTTGAGCTGTTTTGCAGGGTACAAACCCCCTTGAGCATTCAACCACCAGACTAACTGGATTCTAAGGAATGATGATGCTGACCTTTGTTGACCTCATAACTTTACTAGGTGCCTGAATTTTGTCAACCTAGAGTAAACTTTGCCTCATTTTAATGCTAAAATCTCCGCCCCTAGGATGGGAATTGACACCATTTTGGAACATGCAACATATGTTTGAGCATATTTTCACACTGTGCAAACACATCTAGAGCTCCACTCTTCATGAAAGTTCACACTCACCCTTCCATGAATATGCATGCACCTTTGATGGAAAGTATTTGGTGTGTTCATTGGCTACACATCCCAAGCAACATACCCACTGAGTACAGTAACACAACCCCTTTGGAGAACTGGCAATTTCTAATAAACTTGAATCTACACTTACCATACAGCCCAGAAATTTAACTTTGAGGCAGCTCTCCACAAGAGATGAAAATCTATGCATTTAAAAAGATGTACACACATGTTCACAGGAGCTTTATCACATTAGCCAAAAACTTGAAAAACTTAAAATCATCATCAGTATTTAAATGGATAAAAAGCGATCTCTCCATACAATGGAATACTATTCAGCAATAAAATATAATGAAATACTGATAGAAATAATGGCATGAATGAATCTCAAAACCATAACACTGAGCAAGAGAACTCAGATGCAAAGGCATTTTCTATAATTCTAAGTGAACTTTTGGAAAAGATTTATCCAATCTAGGGAAATAGTAACCAGATCCTTGCACCTGAGGATGGTGGTGATGGGAGACAATGATTGCAGAGGAAAACAAGATAACTTTTGGGGACAATGATCTTGATTCTATTTCTTGGTTGTGGTAGTAGCTACATGGGTTCAAATATTTGTGAAAACTCACAGACCGAATATCGTTTATCTTATAGCAGGTAATGACAACTCAACACCATTGATGTTTAACAATAAATGAATCTCGACACTTATGAAAGAAAATGCACCAAAAAATGTTCTGGTAAATATCAAAAGAAAAATATTTACAATAGACAAATATGTTTTTCACAAGACCTACAATCACTAATTACATAAGAAATTTTTTTTTAAAAAGTGAAGCTTATGCATTCTGATTATATCATTAAGTTTAATTATAAATTTATTTATAGTATTAAAATAAACTGCAAACTACTCTTTGGAAGAAAACAGTTGCCATACTTATATCTCACGTATGAATATATAAAATAACACAATTTAATGAAAAGAATAAATCCAATAAAATTTAGAAAAATAGTTTGAGCAGATATTTCATAAACTATGGCATATATGGGCAATATGTGCATTAAAAAAGGCCATCATTATTCATCAGTGTAATGAAAAATAAAAACATGAGGTACTATTAAGCATACACTAGAATGGCTAAAATCAAAAGGAGTAGCAACATCAGATATCAGCAAGGATAGGTTCCAATTTGAAGTCACATTTTGCTGTTAGGAGTGTAAAGTAGTACAACCCATTTATAGAATTGTCTGGAATTTTCTTGTGAAAATGCTAAACAAACATCATATTGTAAACACATACAACATATTACCAACTATTCCATTTGTGGATATTATTCAAAGACAAGTGAAAACATTTGTCTACAAAAAATAGTTGTATGTGAATATTCAGAGCACCATTAATCGTAAGAAGCAAAAACATAACAACCCAACTCTGTCAATAGATAATTGGATAAGCATATTTTCATATATTCATCCATTTGAATACTACTCAGTAATAAGTCAAAATATTTAGGCAAACAGAAGAATAAATCTCTGAAATCTTACGCTGAATGAAAAAAGTCATACACAAAAGAATACAAATTGTATAACTTTATTTCAAATTCTAGGACAGGTGAAATTTATCTATAATGACAGAAGCAGATCAGTCGTGGTGAACATAAACTTGACTAAAAGGTAGCACATTCATGATGACAACATTGTACTCTATCTTGATTGGTGTGGTTGTCACACACATGTATACATTTGTCAAAGCCAATCTAATGATACACATAAAATGTGTTGTATTTCCTGTAAAATATATCTTAGTAAAATTTTAAAATAAATAAATAAATAAATAAATAAGCACAAGTGGAGAAAAACAAGTAAGTGTTTTTATGGAAGCATATGTGATTAAATAAGTGCAAGTGCAAAAAAGTTGATGGATTATTTATGAGACATCATATGGAGAACTAGAAACATTGTTTCTTTATTGATTGAGTTTATACTTGAAATTATAAGATATGGGACTTTTTTCCTAGAAAATAATTAGGGTAGTATATTTCCACTCTGTATTCTGTTGAAGTATGCTGGAACCTGGAATAATTCACTCAGAAACAGATACCAGCTACTGAAGTTATGTTTTGTTTTGTTTTTAATAGATCTTTATTGGAGTATAATTGCGTCACAATACTGTGTTAGTTTCTGTTGTACAACAAAGTGAATTAGCCATATGCATTCATATATCCCCATATCCTCTCCCTCTTGAGACTCCCCCCCCCATCCCACCCCTCTAGTTCGTCCGCAAAGCACCGAGCTAATCTCCCTGTTAAGCTGCTGCTTCCCACTAGCTATTTTACATTTAGTAGTGTATATATTTTGATGCTACTCTCACTTCGCCCCAGCTTCCCCCTCCTCCCCAATGTCCTCAAGTCCATTCTCCTTATTCCTGCCCTGCCACTAGGTTCATCAGTACCATTTTTTTTTTTTGTAGATTCCATATATATGCATTAGCATGCAGTATTTATTTGTTTTTCTCTTTCTGACTTACTTCACTCTGTATGACAGACTCTAGGCCCATCCACCTCACTACAAATAACTCAATTTCATTTCTTTTTATGGCTGAGTAATATTCCATTGTATATATGTGCCACATCTTCTTTATCCATTCATCTGTCGATGGACATTTAGGTTGCTTCCATGTTCTGGCTATTGTAAATAGTGTTGTGATGAACATGTGTTACATGTCTCTTTTTTAATTATGGTTTTCTTAGGGTATATGCCCTGTATTGGGATTGCTGGGTCATCTGGTAGTTCTATTTTTAGCTTTTTAAGGAACTTCCATACTGTTCTCCATAGTGGCTGTATCAATTTACATTCCCACCAACAGTGCAGGAGGGTTCCCTTTTCACCACAACCTTTCCAGCATTTATTGTTTCTAGATTTTTTGATAATGGCCATTCTGACCGGTGTGAGGTGATACCTCACTGCAGTTTTGATTTGCATTTCTCTAATAATTAGCGATGTTGAGCACCTTTTCATGTGCCTCTTGGCCATCTGTATGTCTTCTTTGGTGAAATGTCTACTTAGGTCTTCCACCCATTTTTTAATTAGATTGTTTGTTTTTTGGATGTAGAGCTGTATGAGCTGTTTGTATATTTTGTATATTAATCCTTTGTCTGTTGATATGTTTTTAAACAAGTTCTCTCCAATACACAGCCTGGAGGGATCTTGTCCAAATTGGCATACATAATCCCCTGGAAAACAAAGCAGGTTAGCCTGCTACTAACATAATATGTTTTGCAGCATAAGTGTATACACATAAAACAAGTGGTTATCAAACAAGTTAGTAAAAATTTTGGTGATAATCTCCTCCAGGCCCATAAATGGCAGCCACATTATACAATAAGTGGACAATAAATCCCAATATATGTGTAAACAGTTAGTGATGTAATAAAGTTATAATCTCCTGTAATGTTTGACAAAATAATTTTGTAATTTTTTTAAACAAAACTTCATAGTAACAAATACTTTAAAATGGTTGGATATTACTTTTTTTTAGTGAAATATGCAGAGACTTTTTTTCCTCCAAAGCAACTTGTACTTGGTCTTTATCAGAGTATGGCAACTCAACTTTTATTAAGTAAGTTGAGGCTGTAAGATCCATTTAGAACTAATACCTGTCACTCAAATAAATTGTGTCAAATAGTATTGTGTAATTGGCATGGTGATAACTGGCATTTTTATACTGGTTATAAAATATTCCATGATATTGAAATCCTTACTTCTCACTGAAATGAGTTTATTCAGATGCCTCCTAAGGTGATGACTTCCATCAAAATGAGTTATTCATTCAAAGTACAATTTAATACATGATACATATCACTATGACATTTTAAAAATGTACATTTTACTTAACAGTATGACTATGAATTTTATATATTATTTAATATGTAATATAGGGTTACTTTATTTTAACATTAATTAACATTTATTGAGTACTCTTTCTATGTCAGGCGTTGTACACAGGTTATCCCATTTGAACTTTACAAATAACCTTTAGAATAGTCACAATTATATTCCACACTTTCCAGATGAGACAAATGAGGATCAGAGCTAAGTAACTCACCCAAGGTCAGTAAGTTGCCCCTTGCTTTCTGACCCTGTGCACTGTTGCTCCTCAGTTGATATGCTGCCAGGTTTTGTTTTTCTGAACCAAAAAACTCTGCTATTTAACTCCCTCATATTGCTTACATGATCATATGAATAATTTAGATTTATGAATTCCAAGTTAATGGTACCCAATTGGCTTTCTTCTTACATCTTCTTTATCCTTCTCTTATAACTACTTGTAAGTTATTCTGCCTGCTCCCCAATCAGAATTTAAAAAGAGCCTCACTGTGAATAAAAACCAAGGATCTCCCTAAATAAGACCACACAGATGTAATGAGCAACTTGGTAATATTTATACTTTTGATTTTGAACAAAAACTAGTGACCAATTGATCCAATATGTATGGAAGAGCTTCACAGTTCCCTGGTGCTGACGGATCTTTTTTCAGAGGAGGGAAGAACAATCATAGTAGCCTGGACTCCCTCTAAAAAGTCTCAAGGATCACAGAGAACTGGCTCCAATCTACAGGGAGTTATGAAGCTGATGGCCGATTGTGTTCCACAGAACTATTTTGAGATTCATTCATGTTGTAGTCTGTGTTGATAATTCATTATTTTATTGTTGAGAAGTATTCTATTGTGTGGATATACTGTAGTTTACCCATTCACCTATTAACGGACATTTGGATTGTTTGCAATGTTAGGCTATTACATATAAAGCTGCTATTAATATTATTTGCGATTCTTTGTATGAACATGTGATTTAACTTCTCGGGAGTTGAATGGCTGGATCATATGTGGATTTCACTTCTTAAGAGATTGCCAGATCATTTTCCAAAGTGAGTGTAGATTTTTCATTGTTACCAGCAATGTACGATAGCTCTAGTAATTTATCCTTGCAAACATGTGATCAGTCTTTTCAATTTTATCTATTTGAATAGATTTGTGGTTCAATCTCAGTAGACTTTTTATTTGCTTTTACCTAATGCCAAATGATTTGGAGCTTCTTTTTATTTGCTTACTTCAAATATTTTAAATATTTAGGGTTTTCATTTAGGTGTATTTCTCATTATGAGTTAATTACTGCAGAAGTTGTAGATATAAAGTTTATATTTATTTTTATATATTAATATTCAATTGTCCCAGTATCACTTTTTAAATTATTATTCTTCGGGGTGATCATTTTCTTGGCCTCAAGCAGTTTTCTCACACACAAGAGCTGATCAGCACACAGCTGAACAGTGGAGGGAGACCCTGGAGTGCTTGCTGTGCAGCTTTCTCCTCTTTGATACTCTCTTTGCTCTCCCGGGACTTTTAACTCAATCATCTCAACACTATGGGTTCTCTTCAGCTCTGCCTGGGTTTCCCCTGCCTGTCCATGGCTTGGATTTCTCAAGACAGTAAACTTGGGCAAATGTAGGGCTCACTTTATTTGCTCCCTGTCTCTCATCGATCATTGTCCTTAACTGCCTAATGTCCAGTGTCTTGAAAAGCATGGTCTCACATACTGATATTTTGCCTATTTACTGGTTGTGTAAGTTGGTAGATAAAACTGGTCCCTGTTAGCCCATTTTGTTCAGAGATGGCAAGGTATACTTTTAGGTCTGTATACAGCTGTACTTCAGATTGTTTAAGTACAGGTACATTAAAGATTATACAAACCCAAAGTCTGTAGATTATCGATTTAAGAAAAAATAAACAAAAACCCCAGTTTATTAATTAAGGTAATGAAGTATAACTAAAACCTCAGTATCTCATTGGCTTGGAGAACAATAAGGAGGTTCCTCAAAAAACTGAAAATAGAACTAACTACCATATGACCAGGCAATCCCACTCCTTGGCATATACCCAGAGAAAACCATAATTCAAAAAGACACATGCATCCCAATGTTCATTGCAGTTCAGTATTTACAATAGCCAGGACATGGAAGCAACCTAAATGTCCATCAACAGAGGAATGGATAAAGAAGATGTCGTACATATATACAATGGAATATTACTCAGCCATAAAAAGGAATGAAATAGTGCCATTTGCAGAGATGTGGATAGACTTAGAGACTGTCATACAGAGTGAAGTAAGTCAGAAAGAGAAAAACAAATATCATATAATATTGCTTATATGTGGAATCTAGAAAAGTGGTACAGATGAACTTATTTGCAAAGCAGAAATAGAGACACAGATGTAGAGAACAAACTTATGGGTACCAAGGGTGTAAGGGGTGGGTGGGATGAACTGGGAGATTGGGATTGACACATATACCCTAATATGTATAAAATAGATAACTGGGCTTCCCTGGTGGCGCAGTGGTTGAGAGTCTGCCTGCCAGCGCAGGGGACGCGGGTTCGGGCCCTGGTCTGGGAGGATCCCACATGCCGCGGAGCGACTGGGCCCGTGAGCCACAGCTGCTGAGCCTGCGCGTCTGGAGCCTGTGCTCCGCAGCAAGAGAGGCCGCGATGGTGAGAGGCCCGCGCACCGCGATGAGGAGTGGCCCCCACTTGCTGCAGCTGGAGAGGGCCCTCGCACAGAGGCGAAGACCCAACATAGCCAAAAATAAATGAATAAATAAATAAAATTAAAAAAAAAAAGATAACTAATGAGAAGCTACTGTATAGCACAGGGAACTCTACTCAGTGCTCTGTGGTGACCTAAATGGGAAGGAAATCTCAAAAAAAGGGGAGATATGTATATGTATAACTGATTCACTTTGCTGTACAGCAGAAACTAACACAACATTGTAAAGCAACTATACTCCAATAAAAATTAATTTTAAAAAAAGAAAAAATATCTCATTGGCTTAAAAGAGTGATGCTTTGCTTTTTATTCATCTAAAATCAGATCTAGGTTAGTGACCCTCAGTCTATCTTAAGTTATGCAAAACAGCACCTTGACAGTCAAAGTGGGTTCTATGAACCAGTAGCAATAGCATCATTTGAGAGCTTGCTAGAAATGAACGATCTCACACCCCATCACAAGTATGCTTTATTAGAACTTGGCTTGTAACCAGAACCCTGGGAGGCAGTATGAACATTAAGTTTGAGAAGCACTATTTCTCATTAAAGGAACATGGCCTTCAAAGTAAATGTATAAGGGTAATGATGAATTAAAGAACCCCACAAAATACTTTTAATAATCTATTCTGGAAGTGTCTTCCATCATTCTGACTCTTATCCAATTGGCCATAATACAATCAGAAGACTTCAACCTATATGCAAGGAAGGATCCAGATTAAAAGGGACAAATGGATATTTGGAAGTTTGATTGGAGCTATCACATTTATCTACCTAGCTGATTCTTTTAATGTGAAAGGAGCCTAAAGTTTATATCATACAGGAATACATGGATTTTTAAAAATACTGAATTATTAAAGCTCAAGTCTACATACATAAACCAAACATTTGTCTGACTTGCCCTCCTATAATACTGATCATGCACAGGTCAGTCAAGAGCTTCATTTATCCTCTATAAAAAGCATAGTTTTCCAGTCTTACTAATCATTTTCCAGGCCCAAAGTGTATTAAAAGGAGCCATTTGGAAAACTGAGCATACAGCTCAACAGAAGAACAATGACAAATGTTCACAATTTGCAACTGATGACTGAAAGAGAAAGATAAGTTAAAACAAACAAAAATAATAAAACCCATAAAGATTGGTGTCATTTTGTATAAAAGCAAAAAATAAATAAATAAAAATGTTTTTGAAATATTTTGCTCCTAAACCAAAAGGACTTGATGTTCAAGATAAAAATTACAAAATTGAAAGAGTGAAACATGTTGATTGAACATAGAATTTCCTCTTTAAAAGATTATTAATATTTGTACACAGTTTTATAAAAATACTCCAAAAAATCATTGGTATAAATGTTTAAACTAGTTTTGAAAAACACATTTTCTATTAAAGTCAGAGTTGAATATATTTTAAGAAAAATCAATTTTTCTCAAGTATTATTCAGTTAAAGTGATAATTGCAAAATGACAATTATTGTGCGTTTGTTTTCCTCCAATAAATTTTTAAAAATGAGTTTTTCATGTCTGTATTTTAATGTAATTGAAGAGTAATCTCCTTTAAACTGCTCAATATAGTTATAATCAGTGAATCCAAGCTCTAATTTTACACAAATACTATATTGGTACACAGCATGTTTTACTGACCACTCTCTCAATCAGCAGACAAAATAATATTAATCATGGATAAGTTTATAAGTTGCTATCTCTTTCAATTTTTTATATAAGAACAATTCTAAGTATTAATTGAAAAGGTATGATTTTACAAAACTCTTCCTTGATGATAAATAATTTATTTTACATTACCTTTAGTTTTATCAAGGCAGGATAATGAAGTAAAGCAAAAAGAAAACAGGAAAATAACATTTATTAGTTACTATTCACTTCTACAAATTATGATAAACATTTACAGTAGAAAATAAGCAAATTTAAAACTAGTGATCGGTTGCTGTTTTAAATAATTTTTATATATGAATTTGTTTTCAGATTGCCTATGTTTTAAATCTGTTGAGCATGTAACATTTTACACAATAGTAACTAAAGAACATTATATTTATAATTATCTAAAGTTCCTTGTATTAATAAACCTCTATTATGTGAGATTTTATTATTAACAAAATCATCACCATAATATTTATTTTAAAGAATAGGTTTATAAAAAAATTCCTCTGCTATCAAATGTAATTTCTTTGTACAAAAATTTTATTTTACTTAGTTAATTTACCATGAGTTATGGAAGTGATGTTTTTATTACTTACAATTACTTATAAAAAGAGAGTCTCACTGGTCTCATTATTTGCACATGTGACAGGTAAAAGAATATCTTTATAAAAGAATACAGAAAATGACTATAAAACCACTAGCATATAACACTGCAAGTCTGCATGGTAATAAGCCAATTTTTGTGAAAGTGAACTCATTAATGCTAACTTTTTGCTGACTTCCAACTGATCGGAAAACTGCCTTACAAAAATTCAAAAGGCACTTCATGAATTGTAGAAGAGATGAGGAGAAACGGAAGGAACCAACCATAACCAAGCATATTTCACTCATTTGGCTTCCAACAAACTCCGCTTATAATCTATGGCTGTGGTCTGGGGGGAAAGATGAATAAAATTGATGAGGGAGACAGAAGGGTTCCATCAGGATGACACAAAAAGCTTCTTGATGAGCAGTGCGAAGTAGTTTAGACATGAAGTGCAGCTGGGATTTGATTGTTTATTAAATTTTATTTTACCTTTCCTTGCACTTGAAAATATTCTACACATTCATTTATAAAAATGTCAACTTGCCATAAGTGGGCTTTACACAGTGGAGGAGGCAATTTGAGAAACAAAATGGGATGTGAAATAGATAACTATACAAGAGGCATAAGGCTAAGGGAAAAAATAAGTTTCTCATGTTTGATGAGAGTACCTATCTAAAATAACCTTTAAAAATACTTAATAAAACTGATAATTTTTATAAACATCCATAGTTTTATGAGCAGAAAAAGAACTTATTTAAATAAAGGTTCTTATCAAAGGGCTTATTCTATGGCAATGATTATTTTTATTTAAGTGGTCCTAAACTTCTATGCTTCATTTTAAAAGCACATGAAAAGTCAACACATGTTGAGATGTGGATCTTAAATACACAACACTGTAATAATCAAAACTATCAAAATTTGATTTTTCTTTTTCAACTTATCTGGCAAATGTGATGGCAAATCATTCATCTACTACAATAATTCACAATGAATTTCCTGAAACAAGTAAATTCAGCCAAGCTTAACTGTATCCCTTAATTTGTGTCCAAGTTACCACTGATTGAAAACTGAGAGAAGCAAAGTGCTTTCCAAACTGAAGATATTCTGAGTTAAGGGGATGATACTGTTTTTATTTATTGGTTATATTCTACCCATCTCAAAAATTATATGCTACAGTTAAAAAACAGGATGGCAAAGATACAAAGCAATTATTTAAGCAAAGGAAATGCCAAATTCCAAGTAATAAATTATGGCTGTATGGCAACTATTACACAATAGAAGAACTATTACAATTAAAATCAAGACCTCCAAGAAGCTATTACAATTACTGGGGGAGCCAAACATGTACCAGAACATTTCTGGGGATTAAGCTGACCAGCCAAAATTTGTTGCATTGGATACCTCTCTGTTTTCTACAATACTTGACTAAGAGTGCAAAATACCTTGCCTAACAGAATGTGCAAACAGAATTGGAAACAAAAATGAGAAAAATGACTCATGTAAACCGAAAAATTAAACCAACTAAAAGGAAAGATACAATTTTTTTTTAGACTCAGTCTATTTGAATGTCAGTTTATTCCTTTTAGATCCAATAGTATCTCACATATCATAAAAGAGAAATTAAATTCAACAAATATAGTTTTAATGTACCCACCATGTGCAATTCAACTGTTAGTCATTTAAGAAAGAGAAAAGTAAATGAGACGTTTTCTATCTCCTGGTGCTATAGAATAATAGTTATCATCATAAAGATATAGTATGTACTCTAGAAGAAATTATTAATAATTAGAATTTAAATTATTACAGAGTGACAGAACACTTGAAGGAGCCATTATTTTTAGTGGTGCCGCAAGGGTATTTTAATGGAGGAGATGGCATGTCAACTGACCATAATAGCAATTAGTCAATCAAATGTAATGGTATGGGAAAATATATAATGCTTTCAGAAAATAATGTTTCAAGTTATAGTTTTTAAGGGATATCATATATACATATATATTATTTTGAAAAACTTGTATGTCATACAATAGAGTTTAAATTTTACCCTTGTGTTACTGGTAACTGACAGGATCAAATGGCCAAATGTGATTTTAGGAGATTCATTCCCTCTTACATCTATTTGTCAATAACTAATATTAATTCTCCTTTAACAGTTGGTAGAATTTACCAATGGAGAGAGCTGGGCCTGGTACTTCCTTTCTACTGAGTTTTTGTTTAGTAATTCAATGTCTTTACTTATTATAGGCATATTAAAATTTTATATTTTTCCTTAAAACATTTTAGAAACTTTGTGTCTTTCTAGAAAATATTTCATTACGTCTGAGTTGCATATTTTGTTGACACATATTTTTCATTTTTTAATTTTTAATGTGGGTAGTAGTAGACCTGCCTCTCTCCTGATTTTAATAATATCAGCCTTCCTTTTATTTTACTTACTTTGTTGTTGTTTTTTTTTCTCTTTTTCCAATTTCTTATGTTGGAAGGTTAGGTTATTGATTTGATATATTTCTTCTTTTTTAAATATAGGCATTTATAGTTATTAATTTACCTCTAAGCATTTCTGTAAGTTTACATATATTGTGGTTTTGTTTTCATTCATCTCAAACTATTTCTAATTTCCCTTGTGATTTCTTCTATGATCCATTGATTACATAGTAGTCTTGTTTAACTTCCATATATTTGTGGATTGCAAATTTCCTTCTGTTTTGATTCCTAATTTTATTCCATGTGGTAAGAGAACATATTTTGTATGAGTTTTATCCTTTTAAATTGACTGAGGCTTTGTTATAATCTAATATATGGTTTTTCATGGAGAAGCAGCACAACTACTGAGCCTGCGCTCTAGCGCTCGCAAGCCACAACTACTGAGCCCACGTGCCACAACTACTGTAGTCCATGCACCTAGAGTCCGTGCTCTGCAACAAGAGAACTCACTGCAATGAGAAGTCCGTGCACCACAACAAAGAGTAGCCCCCGCTCTCCTCAACTAGAGAAAAGCCCACTCGCAGCAACAAAGACCCAATGCAGCCAAAAATAAATTTAAAAAAAATAAATCTTCTGCCTATTTGCTTTATCCATTACTAAAAGTGGGTCATTGAATTCTTGAACTATTATTTTTAAATAGTTTCTTCTTTCACTTTTCTCTATTTTTCTTCATAAAATATGGGGGCTCTGGTGGTTTAGGTGCTTATGTCTATAATTGTTACATCTTCTTGATGGACTGAACTTTTTGATAAAATGGCCTTTGTCTTTAATAACAAATTTTGTCTGAGTATCTATTTTATGCAATATTTGTATAGCCACTTCTGCTCTCCTTTGCTTACCGAACACATTTGTGCCTTCAAATCTAGTGTTACTTGTAGACAGCATATAGTTGGATCATGTTTTTATCCATCTGTCAATGTGTCTTTTGATTGAAGAGTTTTTTTCCTCACCTATAATGTAATTAACTGATATGCTGAAAAGGTAGGCGTTAGCCTGTCTTATTATGTTTTTCTATATGTCATTTGTCTTTTTTATTCTTCTCTCCCTCCATTACTGCCTAGCTTTGTGTCAAATACGTGTTTTCTACAATGTCATTTTTAGTCCCTTATTTTTACTTTATTATTTGAATTATTTGATTAGTGGTTGCTCTTGGGATTACAATTAACACCTTAACTTACAGTGATCTACTTCCAATAAGGGCAACTTAATTTCAGTATTATCTCTCTTCCTTCTTTGTGTTAATATTGACATAAAATTATATATTTATACATTATAAGCCCATCAACACAAATTTTTATGTATGGAGTTGTTTTTTAAATCAAATGAGAGCGTAAAAGTGTTCTCCCACAAAATACCAAAAACATGTATACTGTCTTATATTTACCAATGCAGTTACCTTTACTAGTATTCCTTATTTCTTCAAGTGTATTTGAGTTACTCCCTAGTGTTCTTTCTCTTTAGTGTTTTTCCAAGGCAGGTCTGCTAGTGACAGATTCTCTGAGTTTTGTTTAACTGAGAAGGACTTAATTTTTCATTCACTTCTTAGGATAGTTTTTCTGTATATAGATTCTTGGTTGACAGTCTTTCTTTGAGCACTTTGAATACATCAACCTATGAAGACCTATGAAGGTCTTCTGGCCTTCCTAGTTACTGGTGAGAAATGCACTGTTAATCTTACTGAGGATCGCTTGTACACAGTGAGTCACTTCTCTACTGCTACTTTGAAAATATTGTCTGACTCTGATGTTTGACAATTTGATTATTATGTGTCTAGGTGTAGGTATCTTTGGTTTTATCCATAATAGTCCAGTTGAATGAACAGTCATAGTATCCAACTTGGGTTAATTGAATTTCTTTGATGTGTAATGTAGTCAATCAAATTTGAGAAGGTTTAGGCCATTATTTTTTTTCCAAATATTTTTCTATCCCTTAATCTCTCTCCTATCCTTGAGGGACTCCCATTTTGCATATGTTGTACATTTGATCATGTTCTAAAAGTCTCTGAGGCTCTCTTTAGTTTTCTTTATAATTTCTTTGTTTGTTTTATGATTTGTCTTGAAAGTTTACTGATTCTTTACTCTGCTAGCTCAAATATACGGTTGAGCCTTTCTAGTGTATTTCTTTTATTGACATTTTCTATCTTTTGAGAAATTGTTTTCATAGTTCCTATAGTTCTTTATACATGGGTTTCTTTAGTTCTCTGAATGCATTTAAAATAACTGATTTGAAGAGTTTGTGTAGTAAGTGCAAAATCTGGACTTCCTCATGGACAGTATCTACTGACTTTGTTCCCTGTGTATATGCACATTTCCTCATTTCTTTGCATGACTTACACTTTTTGTTGTTGAAAATTTGACATTTTAAATAAAATAATGTGGCCACTCTGGAAAATAGATCTCCCTTTCCTTGGGATCTGTTGTTCTTGTTTCTCTGTTATTATGTTTTTCTGCTGCTGCTCTTCATGTATTTTGTGACTTTCCTAAACTAATTTTGTAAATTCTATACTCTTTGTTGCATATGCACTGAAGTCTCTGTTCAGTTTTATTAGTGGGCAGCTAATTATTAGACAAAAACTTCCTCAGTGCTTTGAACCAAGATTTAGCTGAGAGGCTCTGTGTGCAGGCTGGGACATGCCTTCAAAACTCCAGCTGGCAGATTACAATTCTATCTTAAGCTTCCCTGTCTGCTTGTGTGGAGCTTCAAGGCAAGACAAAAGTGAGAAATCAGAGCCTTTTCACATCTTTACTGAGTATGCACACAGTCCTGCACATACACATGGCTTTCTAAATTTCAAGGAATATACGGGAGGGTTTGAAGCCCATTACACACATCAATTCCCCAACTTTTCCTTTTAAGTCTTCTGGTTGTATTCTTCTTTTGTACCCGTGGTTACCACTGTCTCAGGAAACAGCAATGTTAAGCAGTTGGTATTGTTTGTTTTGACAACCCCCTTCTCACAAACAAAAAATTCATTTTCTTGCAGTAAATATAAACTCTGAATCAGTTAAAATAAACACAAAACTGCAAGTTGGGCTTTCCATGAACCTTCCACACTTGAGCCTTTTGGGGAGCTTCAGAACTGTTCTGCCCCTCCCAGTGAGTTCTAGGATGCCGGTTTTCCTGGCTACTGTTATTGCTACAAAGTTCTTGGTTTTCAAGGTTATTACAGAATTCTGATATGGAAGGGGGATAGGCAAGTAAAATTGCCATAAAATTCACTGTTCATACTCATCAGATTCAGTTGTTTTTCTTGAATAAACTCGTGTAAGATTACTACAACACTTTGGTAAATTCCACAGTTTGAAAAAGTTGATTTTTTTCTACTGTTCTCTTTGCCTTTATGGTGGAGCAGATTTTCAGAGATCCGTACCCAACTATTCCCATTATAGCCATTCAACATTTCTTTTTAAGGATTTTAAGGGAGAATTTTGGCAAAAGTCTTTCTGAATTTTCCCAGCATATCAGAGGCCAGCAGGCTAACTCCCTATACAAAAAGTATCACTATATCCTTTGGGAATTTTTTTTAATGAGAATAATGCTGCTGGTTAAGACAGCGGAACAAATGTCTAGGTTGTTTTTCCTTCCATTTCAAATAATGTACAATGATCAACAAATTAGTTGCAAGCAGCATTGATTTAAAAAATCTTTAGCCCTAGTTTAATTACAAGTTGTTTGTGTACCTATGATATAGCAATTGCAAAAGTTGCATGAGGTACAATATGAACAAAAAGAATGAGAGCAAATATTGGGATAAGCATTTACATAAGCATGAATTTCATGTAATGGCAAATATGTAGCAAGGAAATAGGATAGTATAGTGGCTAAAATTGAGAGCTATGAATTGAGACTCTTTGGAATAGAATTATGAAACCATCAGTTACTGATCTGGAAAACTGACTCTCAGTATCATTATTGGTAAAATGAATAGGATAATAGTATCTTTGGACAGGGCTGTGGAAAAAATTATATTCTATAATCTATATAAAGCACTTAGCATAGAGTTGGATACAAAACAAAAATTCAGTGAATATTTACAATTATTGGTATTAATTTGTATTTTTACACCTGTTGGCTGATGATGACAAAGTGAACCTCTCTATAACAAGCTGTCTTACTAAAAATAACTATAGTTAACAAGTCAGCAAATATATGTCAAGTATTGTAATAGGCATTTTTATAACTTTCATATTTTCTTATCAAAATAACCCTTATATCAATCTGTTTCCTTTTGTTAATTTGCTTTAAGTAAAGAAATGATGTTAAAGTAACTATCACAAACTTAGAGAACAAGCAAATTGTAAATCTAAAACAGGTGTATCTGGTCCATGTTTTGACACTATACCATATTGTTAACTCCTCAGTCACATACTGTGTAAACAAATTATTACTTTTTTGTAATGCTTTCCTAGAATTACAAAATCCATGACAAGAAATTTTCATAAATATTGCTAAATACCTAACTATAATTTGCGGCACTTTTCTCAATTTCAGGACTTTCCATATGCCTAGATTCAAGAGTTGTTTTCCTTTTACTATCAAGATAAACCTAGGTAAAAATATAATTTTCAAATCATATAATCTTGCAATTATTTAAGACTTCCTGCAATGTCCCATGAAATACATGAGATGTCATTTATGTACACTTAATCCCCAAATTATTTGAGGACTATTATCAGACTTGAAAGAGTGTGGAAGGTTTAAACTAAGTATATAGCTGTAGAATCATATGCCAATGGCAGTCAAGCGGACCTCTGCTGATGGTAAGGATGTAGAGTGTGACAAGAGAGTTTTGCTTCCACCCTAATGATTGGGTTAGTCCAGAAAACTTACAAAATAATTAATTTTTAAAAACTCCATCTGAGAGCTGAGGGTGCAAAAATTCCTAAATAAAATAAACTTCAGAAAGAGGTACATGCTTTACAAGAGGGAAGAGTCCTACGGCTCATTTCATCACTCAGCATAATAAGTAGAAGCCAGTAAGGAAACTAGTAAGCAGCCCGAATTTTAATAAACTTTTAATGGCTGCACAAAGGCTGGCATGACAGATTTGATATTCAAGAAACAGCATCCAGGTACTTACTCTTTCCCATCAGACCTCTACCAACTGCATGGCGATGGTGCACCTAAGGACTGGAGCACTGCCAGAGGGCTGAGAAGATTGCCTAGAGGAAAACAGGTTTTTCCCCAATGCAAGGCAGAAACCTGTCAAAAGGAAAGGCAGGGAAGGACAGATGAGGGAGAACCTCAAAAGGTGCACATGCACTCAAAACCACACACACAGACATACAATATAGTGAGCTGACACAAGATGAAGCATATCCTATTTGGGGGTGGGGGGAGTGGTAAGAGTTATTTATTTCAATATCTACTGTCCTTTCCCTACTCTCAGGCAAGTAGAGGATGGTGTGATAAATAGGATATTTTTAAATGTCACCCATGCTGCACAGGAATTCCGACTTCACATGTTGGTCCCTCTAATACAAATATATTCAATTTTGTATACTGTCAGCAACTCAGATGCCCTTCCACATTCTAATTCAATCAATACTCATGTTGGTTCACTGATTCTCAATTTGAAAGAACAAAGCCATGTCATTAGGGATGGAGAGGAAGTTGGAAAATGTTTTTTAAAAAAACCCCTAGATTTATTTTGGCAAACAATTTATACCTATACTTTTATCAATATTCTTTAAATAGCTTGTATGGATATTTCACCACAGTACTGAATGTACCCAGTAACTACTTATTAGAAATTTATTTTTTATTATATTTCAAATTTATTAATTTGCTCTCAGTTTAATATATTTTTGAGAAATTTATATTCTTAAAATAAAATCTCAGTCACTGTATTTAAATTAGTTCATCTTGGTGTTGCAGGATGGTATTATTGAATCTAATTTCAAAAACTAGAAAGTACATAATTTCCAATTTTCAATTTTTATATATGCAAACTATTTGTGCATAAAGTATATTTCTCCTCAAGCAAAAATAAGATTTGAAAGACATCAAATTTTATCTTTTCTCTAATTCTATTGAGTTTATACAAAATTTGGCTTGAGAATACAGTGGAGCCTGTCTTACCCAGAAATGACATTGATGTGTAGGGAGAATTCTGAAAATGATGACAATCTTCAATTTACTGTCCTCCCAAGAGGAAAGTATAGGAAGATTAAAGACTTTGAAAGATAACTTAATCAAATCTAGATTTTATGATTTTTTGAGCACAATGAGAATATTTCCAGATTTCTAAATATAAAAAATTCATGTACTTTTATCTTCACAGGAGGGAAGCTCTATTTCCTTACATGTCCCATCAAGGCATAGTGAGAATCCGTCTAATTACCACCCATTCTAATCTTCTCAGAAAGGAGCATCTCCTTGGCTTCATTTTGATTAAAGACTGGCCCAAGAGACTGACTTCCTAGTTTCCTGACACTGCCTCCACGGTGAGAAGCTTTGTGGATTGTTTGTTTGGTGGCTGAAACTCTTGCTTGAAGAATCTCTTTAATTAGCTAATTCATCAATAAGTTCCAATCTAGCACAGGTGATCTGAGCCAGAATTCCAGCAAATGTTTATCCAGCAAATGTTTCCATTTCCTATAACCAAGCTGACATTCTATCCCTATGTGTAGAAAGAGATCCTCAGGTAAGCGGGAGGAACCTCTAGATGTGTTCAGATTAATCCAATGGTTTATATTAGGAACTCATTCTAGTGACAAAGATTTGTCCACTGAACTTTGTTTTTGTTTTTTGATTTCCATAAGTTAGGGCCTGTATGTCTTGGTTCCTCAATTGGGTTGTAATTTTACCTTCTGTTAGTGTTTGAAACTTCACGACTCCATTTTCATAATTAGATCTCTCACTACATCAACATTTTCAGGAAAAAAATAAATGCTGGAAAAACTGAGTAGTTGACTTTAACCCTGAAAACTTTAAGAAAACAAATTGATCTTTTCACTTTATGAGCCTGGAGCTTTCTCACTAGACTTGTTTTAATTTCCTGGTAAGCTGGAACTGATTGGTTTAACATGATGAATCTCAGCTTATTAAAATCACCTTGGTTGCTTTTTAAAAATACCCAATTCACTGCATCCTACCTCAGGGTGATTAAATCAGAAACTCTGGGAGCAGGGACCAGACATTATAATATGATTCTAATATGAGGCCCAGCTTGAGAACTACAAACCAAAGCATGTTATTGTCTCTGAAGTAGGAACTCTTACTGAGAAATCTTTCAATCTTATTTTGAAGACTTACTGCAGGGCAGACTTGATCATGTTTGGGGACTTAAATCCTAATACTGGTGAAAGTACTAGATACCTTTTATGCAGATACTCAGTTTAGATACAGATGTATCAAATAGCATTTTTAAATAACAATATTTCTGAGTGAAAGAATATGGTACAAATACAGAACATTTTAATTGCATCTCTATTTGGGAAGCGAATATTGTATATAACTTCAGTTATTCTATATATACGGCAAGCTGTGGAGGATTACTCTAGATCAGGTAAAAAGTGATTCCTTGTTATACTTTTTATAAACTTGTGGAGATTTCTATCAGGAATAATATGAGATTGGGGGCTTTACTGACTTTTCCTCAGGCTTTGGTTTTGTGGTAAGACAGTCACAATGAGTTAAAGAGCTAGAGTTGAGTAGAGAGCTCTGAACACTGATGCTTATAAAAGACTTTAATATTCATGCGAGAAGCAGGGTTAGTGGAAATTGTGATCAGATAACAGTCTCTGCTGGTGATCCTACATCCTCTCTTACTTTTGTAAATCAAAATCAACTGAAGGGCTGTATATCAAAAATTATTGAGTCAAGGTCATGGGGTTTAGTGTTGCTTTTGTTGCTGTTATTATTGCTATACTCTCACATTTAACTGGCTTATGTTAAAGAGATACAATAAAACCATTTAACTAATGTAATTATATAGGTACTCAGTAACAGCAGAAAAAAATATGTGGGCTGCATTATTCTGATTCACTAAGAACTGATTTTACTGACTTTTAACTGGAAGTTAGTTTTAGTAGTGGTGTAATTCTCTTTCTCGTATGTAATAAATTTGATTTTATTGCCATGATGAATTATTTAACTGTTGTCTTTGCATTATATGCCATCTTCTTTGCATTAACTTTGAGACTGGTCTAAGATAATATTTAGCCCTTTATTAGTAGTAAGTTTGGCAAACAATTTTGGCCATGGCATGTACTTTGTGCTTTGCTGGCATTGTCTTTCTCAGTGATGTTTTCTCTTCATGTAATTTTTTTTTCCAAATCATTTTTCAGCATCTTCTTTTGTACTGAATGTATTTAAATTACTTCAAATCCTTTCTGAAACAAAGTGAGACACCTATAAATTTTTAAAAACCAACAAATACAAAATATAAATTACAAATTTTGAAGAGAAACATATTGGCATTTCCAACTCAAAATGATAAATACTTGACAAAAGTGTAGGGAATTGATGTCCCATCTGTCAGTAACCACTGCTGAGGATTTTGCTTAGGTTCTAATTCTACGTGGGATATTTACGTTTGTTGATCAACTGCTATTATCCACTTGTCTTGAGCTGCAAAAATATCCATGTATGTTGTATATGTATATTTTAATAACTAATTGGATATGCAATTGAATTTGATCTGTGAAAAATTATAAAATCTTCCATTCTTGGGAAAGTTATCTATTTTCAATGTTGTATTCAGGAAGGTGATGGGGATCTGAGAGTCAGTGAATCAAGTCAAATGGCACAAGACGCTGAGAATAATGGGAAGAGCAACAGAAGGAGAAATGATTTTCCCTTAGCACAACAATTTAAATAAATTGAATACACTATCAGCAAGGCAGTATGCTATTTTCAGGAGTTAGAAATTGTCAGAACAGCCCTTTCTAGATTTGCTTCAAGCTGCAGGCAGTCTCATTCCATTCCCCCATTAGGCTGAGGATGAAAAGCAAGCCAGGCAGCTTATGTATGCATTCAAAACCAAAACTGTTTTATCCAAATGTGAGAACGGACAGGAAGCAAAAATAGTTCTGTGATCTACAAATGAGAATAGGACATTTTTCCAAAAGATTTCTCACTTTGAAAAAAATCTTGAACTATAGAAGAATTTTTTTTTTTTTGCTGGCAAACAACAAACTTGCTCATTTTGGCAAGAAAGGGACCTACTTGCCTGCATTGCCTTTTCAAGCTTTTGAAAGCTGAAGCATATAGAGTATTTTAAAAAGTATAAAGAAGTAACATCTGAAATACTTGCTAACTAACTTTCCTTTTGTCCTCATGTGTGTTGATTGGAGTCAAAAGGTCAATTACTTCCAAATAAAATATATTTCCTGCTACCAATGACCACAACTATAAAAAAGAGGGTGAAATGTGGAATTCTTAAATGTGATATGCACACTGTTAATGAGGTTAAATTCTGGAAGTCATTCCTTTCCTTCACAATTTTACCAAGTAAGAAAATGCAAACTACCTGGATTTTAGAAGACATCTCCATTAAGAGCACATTTCATTTAAAAGCTTGAGTCTGTGGCAACAATAGCAAAATTGAATTGTGACTGTCTTACTTTCTTAACGTTTCTATACTGCTTGGTGTAAAAGGTCAAAGTAAAAATTAGGGAGGAAGCTGTAGATCTGATTCCTAACTCATCAAACTCATCAAATGAGCAGCTCTGACAGATGCACAATCTGCAGCTCTCCCACTGCTTCCTCCATTATGCAGGCCACGGTTACGCTTTCCAGACAGAAATGATCATGGCTCGCCCTTCAGGAAACGTGAGGACATAATAACGTGTGGCCATCTATAAAGGAAAAAAAAAGTATGCCAAGCAAGAGAAAGGTGGGGGAGAGGCCAGAGGATTTGCAGAAGGGAAATAATTTGTTCTGCTCCTAGTCTCAGCCTTGCAAATATAAGTCACGTTTGGCATCACAGTTCATACTTTCAGCATCATCTTTGAAGGAGAGGAAAACTGTCACAGGATCTATTTCATAATATTAAAACACTTATTTCACAGTTGTGGAAACAAACTAAGAAATTGAACAGTTCTTTAAAAGAACAAAATTAAACACTAGGGTCAGATGCAGTAGCACTTTGGTTGTTAAAAAGTTAAATAATTAGTGGGGGTGTAAATCTGGTTTCAGGACTGCATTGTGCAAAACGTTTTGAAATTTGTCTTCTGTCACTCTCTGCCTTTTGATCTGTCTGCCTGTCTATCCTTGGTCAAAATAAATGCAATACTAAATTACTAACATTGAACTGTTGAGAATTTCTATTTCCTAGTCTATTATCATACCATATTATATAAAATTTCCTCCATCTTAGATTACACCACATCATTGGTGCGTGGCGGGGGAATCCTTCATGTTTCTCTGTTTCTTCCATGTCATAAAAACGACTTGGACTTTTTGATGAAGCTGGAAACTGCTGAGTGTAGCATCCAGCGTTCATGGGTTTGCCATTTAACCTTCTCCTTTAGGTTTTACCACCCTTCTAGGGCATAACCAGGAATCAAGAGTTCTGTCATCCCAACTGGCGGGAATCACAGTTCTTAGTCTTTTTCCAAATAGTGGGAATTCTCCTCCTTGTAGTAACTTTCCCTAAACACTCTGCTCCTCTTCAACTGCTCTAGAACAGCCTTCATTATCCCTTCACTGAATTGGACATTCATAAAAACGAACTGTCCATTTAACATGAGTTTCTTCAAACTCTAGGACACAAAGAATTACAAATCCCAGCTAGGTGTTTAAAATGAGGACGAGAAACCTATGGGGAGGTCAAAAAAATTAAATATTTGAAGTCATCCTGCCACAAATATATTGCGTTTTGGAAATAAGCTTTCAGCCAAAAACTGCCAAGCTTCATGTTTAAAGTTTTATAGAATTGTTCAGCTCTACGGAAACTTGAAGGTGCATAAATTTTACCCAGTTTACTTCACAATATTGTAATCATTATTTTAGAGATTTCCGTCTCTGATTCATAACCACTGTTTTTTCTACTTTTTTCTCTTTTTTAATTTGTATATAGTTGACTTACATTATTATATTAGCTTCAGGTTTACAACATAGTGATTCGACATTTATATACACTACAAAATGATCACTACTATGAGTCTAGCTACCATTTGTCACCACAAAAAGTTATCACAAGATTATTACTGTATTCCCTGTGCTGTAAATTACATCTCCATGACTTATTTATTTTATAACTGGAAATTTATACCTCTTAACCCCTTTCATCTATTTCACCCAACTCCCAACTTCCTCTCTCTATAGATCACCAGCTTGTTCCCTGTGTCTATGAGTCTGTTTCTGTTTGGTTTTGTTTGTTTGTTTTGTTGTTTAGATTCCACTGATAAGTAAAATCATATGTCATTTGCCTTCCTCTGAGTTATTTCATTCAGCATAAAACCCTCTAGATCCATTCATGTTGTTCCAAATGACAAGATTTCCTTCTTTTTCATGGCTGAGTAACATTCCATTGTATGTATGTATGTATGTGTATGTGTGTGTGTGTGTGTGTGTGTGTATATATATGTATGTATATTACTTCTTTATCCATTCATCTATAGATGGGCACTTAAGTTGCAGTCACGTCTTGGCTATTATAAATAATACTGAAATGAACATGGGGGTGCATATATCTTTTCAAATTAGTGTTTTTGTTTTCTTTGGATAAATATTCAGAAGTGGAATTGCTGGGTCATAAAGTAATTCTGTTTTTAATTATTAAGGAATCTCCATACTGTTTTCCATGGTGACTAAACCAACTTACATTTCCACCCTCAGTGCATGAGGACTCCCTTTCCTCCAAATCCTCGCCAACTCTTCTTATTTTTTGTCTTTTTGATAATACCCATTCTGACAGGTATTGGGTGATATTCCATTACATCAATAGTTTTGATCTCATCACAGGGTGATATCTCTGATGATTAGTGATGTTGAGCATATTTTCATGTGCCTATTGGCCATCTGTATGTCTTCACTGGAAAAGCATCTATTTGGGTCTTCTTCCCATTTTTTTTTTTTAATTCAGGTTGTTTGTTTTTTTGATATTGAGTTGTGTGAATGTTTACGTATTTTGGATATTAACCTGTTATCAGTCATATCATTTGAAAATATTTCTTCATTTCAGTAGGTTGTCTTTTCATTTTGTCAATGGTTTCCTTTGCTATGAAAAAGCTTTTAAATTTAATTTGGTTTCATTTGTTTATTTTTGCTATAGTTTCCTTTGCCTTGTGACAGATCCCCAAAAATATTGCTATGATTTATGTCAAAGGGTGTACTGCCTATGTTTTCTTCTAGAAGGTTTATGGTTTCATGTCTTACATTTAAGTCTTTAATTCATTTTGAGTTTACTTTTGTATATGATGTAAGAAATGGTCTAGTTTCATTCTTTTACATGTAGCTGTCCAGTTTTTCCAACACCATTTATGGAAGAAACTCTCTTTTCCCAACTGTATATTCTTTCCCCCTTTGTTGTAGATTAATTGACCATATGTGCAAGGGTTTATTTCTGGGCTTTCTGTTCCATTGATCTACATTTATTTTTTTAAATGCCAGTACCATATTGTTTTGATTACTATAGATTTGTAGTTTGAAGTCAGGGAGGGAAAAATCCAGATTTTTTTCTTTCTCAAGATTACTTTGGCTATTCAGAGTCTTCTGTGGTTCCATAAAAATTTAAGATATTTATTCTAGTTCTGTGAAAAATGCTATGGGTATTTTGATAGAGATTTAATTAAATCTGTAGATTCTTTGTTTAGTATGGATATTTAAACGATATTAATTCTTCTGATCCATTAGCACTGTGCATCTTTCCATTTATTTGTTTTCTTCAATTTCTTTCAACAGTACCTTATAGTTTCAGGGTACAGGTTTTTCGCTTTTTTCGTTAAATTTATTCCTGGGTTTTTTATGCAATCTTAAATGGAATATTTTTCCTAATTTTGGTTTCTGATAGTTCATTATTAGTGTATAGAAATGTAACAGACTTCTGTATATTAATTTTGTACCTTGAAACCTTACTGAATTTATTTATCAGTTATAATAGTTTTCTGATGGAGTCTTTAGGCTTTTCTATATATAGTATCACATCATTCAATTGCTTTTTATTTTACTTTAAATAGAAACACTTGCTCTCTCTCATACACACACACACACAGAGTCATGATGCATAGCTATTGCTATATTACACCCCATGGTTAACAACACTGCATTCAGTAACAAATGGAAGCCTGTTTGAATTATTTTCTACACAATTCCAGGGATCAAAACACTCCTGACTAGTTCTCAGCAACATGTGTATATGTTGAAAATTTCTCAAATAAGAAGGAATAATTCAAGGTCCAAGAGAACATTAGTTCTTTTCTAAACTTGATTGCCACTTTGTTTGCATCACAAAATCAAACTGTGACTACACATGCATAAAAAAATAGAATATGAAAAACGTTTGTAAAAATATTTGTAAAAATAAATGTATAGAAGTTTTATAGGTATACTCTCATGTAGTTGTCAGTGTATTTAAAAAGGTAAAATATTCATAATTTCCAGTTCATAACAGTAAATATGCAGATATAAGAGGCCATAAAGTAAACAAAATCAGCATCTTTTTTTTTCAGATAGTTTATATTGCTCTCTTGGCTTTTTCTTTGTGTTTTGGGAATTTTGGGGGGTTTAATTAAACAAGGAGGCCATTAGTCTGAGGGGTCCTTAATGCCATGGTGACCTATGTAGGCAAAACAATATCTAGGCAACCACATCATTGTTTGATAAAATAAATTATTAAAAAATTTTTTAACAACTTTATTGAAGTATAATTGCTTTACATTGTTGTGTTAGTTTCTGCTGTATAACAAAGTGAATCAGCTATATGTATACATATATCCCCATATCCCCTCCCTCTTGCATCTCCCTCCCACCCTCCCTATCCCACCCCTCTAGGTGGTCACAAAGCACTGAGCTGATCTCCCTGTGCTATGCGGCTGCTTCCCACTAGCTATCTATTTGGCATTTGGTAGTGTATATATGTAAATGTCACTCTCTCACTTTGTCCCAGCTTACCCTTCCCCCTCTCTGTGTCCTCAGGTCCATTCTCTACGGCTGCATCTTTATTCCTGTCCTGCCCCTAGGTTCTTCAGAACCTTTTTTTTTTTTTTTTAGATTTCATATATATGTGTTAATGTACAGTATTTATTTTTCTCTTTCTGACTTACTCTGTATGACAGACTCTAGGTCTATCGATCTCACTACAAATAACTCAATTTCATTTCTTTTTATGGCTGAGTAATAATATTCCATTGTATACATGTGCTACATCTTCTTTAACCATTCATCTGTCAATGGACACACTTGCTTCCATGTCCTGGTTATTGTAAATAGTGCTGCAATGAACACTGTGGTACATGACATTTTTTGAATTATGGTTTTCTCAGGGTATATGCCCAGTAGTGGGATTGCTGGGTCGTATTGTAGTTCTATTTTAGTTTTTTAAGAAACCTCCATACTGTTCTCCATAGTGGCTGTATCAATTTACATTCCCACCAACAGTGCAAGAGGGTTCCCTTTTCTCCACATCCTCTCCAGCATTTATTGTTTGTAGATTTTTTGATGATGGCCATTCTGACTGGTGTGAGGTGATACCTCACTGTAGTTTTGATTTGCATTTCTCTAATGATTAGTGATGTTGAGCATCCTTCCATGTGTTTGTTGGCAATCTGTATATCTTTTTTGGAGAAATCTCTATTTAGATCTTCTGTCCATTTTTGGTTTTTTTGATATTGAGCTGCACAAGCTGCTTGTATATTTTGGAGATTAATCCTTTGTCAGTTGCTTCGTTTGCAAATATTTTCTCCCATTCTGAGGGTTGTCTTTTCATCTTGCTTATGGTTTCCTCTGCTGTGCAAAAAGCTTTTAAGTTTCATTAGGTCCCATTTGTTTATTTTTGTTTTTATTTCCATTTCTCTAGGAGGTGGGTCAAAAATGATCTTACTGTGATTTATGTCAAAGAGTGTTCTATGTTTTCCTCTAAGAGTTTTATAGTGTCTGGCCTTACGTTTAGGTCTTTAATCCATTTTGAGTTTATTTTTGTGTATGGTGTTAGGGAGTGTTCTAATTTCATTCTTTTACATGTAGCTGTCCAGTTTTCCCAGCACCATTTATTGAAGAGGCTGTCTTTTCTCCATTGTATATTCTTGCCTCCTTTATCAAAAATAAGGTTAACATATGTGTGTGGATTAATGTCTGGGCTTTCTATCCTGTTCCATTGATCTATATTTCTGTTTTTGTTCCAGTACCATACTGTCTTGATTACTGTAGCTTTGTAATACAGCCTGAAGTCAGGGAGCCTGATTCCTCCAGCTCCGTTTTTCTTCCTCAAGATTGCTTTGGCTATCAGGGTCTTTTGTGTTTCCATATAAATTGTGAAATTTTTTGTTCTAGTTATGTGAAAAATGCCACTGATAGTTTGATAGGGATTGCATTGAATCTGTAGATTGCTTTGGGTAGTATAGTCATTTTCATAATGTTGATTCTTCCAATCCGAGAACATGGTAAATCTCTCCATCTGTTTGTATCATCTTTCATTTCGTTCATCAGTGTCTTACAGTTTTCTGCATACATGCCTTTTGTCTCCTTAGGTAGGTTTATGCCTAGGTATTTTATTCTTTTTGTTGCAATGGTAAATGGGAGTGTTTCCTTAATTTCTCTTTCAGATTTTTCATCATCAGTGTATAGGCATGCAAGAGATTTCTGTGCATTAATTCTGTATCCTGCTACTTTACCAAATTCATTGATTAGCTCTAGTAGTTTCCTGGTAGCACGTTTAGGATTCTCTATGTATAGTATCATGTCATTGGCAAACAGTGACAGCTTTACTTCTTTTCCGATTTGGATTCCTTTTATTTCTTTTTCATCTCTGACTGTGGTGGCTAAAAATTCCAGAATTATGTTGAATAATACTGGTGAGAGTGGGCAACCTTGTCTTGTTCCTGATCTTACTGGAAATGGTTTCAGTTTTTCACCACTGACAATGATGTTGGCTGTGGGTTTGTCATATATGGCCTTTATTATATTGAGGTAAGTTACCTCTATGCCTATCATAAATTGGTGTTGAATTTCGTCAAAAGCTTTTTCTGCATCTGTTGAGATTATCATATGGTTTTTATCCTTCAAACTGTTAATATGGTGTATCACATTGATTGATTTGTGTATATTGACGATTCCTTGCATTCCTCGGATAAACCCCACTTGATCATGGTGTATGATCCTTTTAATGTGCTAATGGATTCTGTTTGCTAGTATTTTGTGGAGGATTTTTGCATCTATGTTCATCAGTGATATTGGCCTGTAGTTTTCTTTCTTTGTGACATCTTTCTCTGGTTTTGGTATCAGGGTGATGGTGGCCTCATAGAATGCGTTTGGGAGTGTTCCTCCCTCTGCTATATTTTGGAAGAGTTTGAGAAGGATAGGTGTTAGCTCTTCTCTTAATGTTTGATAGAACTCACCTGTGAAGCCATCTGGTCCTGGGCTGTTGTTTGCTGGAAGGTTTTTTTGTTTTTTTTTTTAATTTATTATTTATTTATTATTTATTTTTGGCTGTGTTGGGTCTTCGTTTCTGTGTGAGGGCTTTCTGTAGTTGTGGCAAGCGGGGGCCACTCTTTATCGCTATGCGCGGGCCTCTCACTATCGCAGCCTCTCCTGTTGCGGAGCACAGGCTCCAGACGCGCAGGCTCAGTAGTTGTGGCTCACGGGCCTAGTTGCTCCACGGCATGTGGGATCTTCCCAGACCAGGGCTCGAACCCGTGTCCCCTGCATTAGCAGGCAGATTCTCAACCACTGCGCCACCAGGGAAGCCCTGCTGGAAGGTTTTTAATCACAGTTTCAATTTCAGTGCTTGTGATTGGTCTGTTCATATTTTCTATTTCTTCCCAGTTTGGCCTTGGTAGGTTGTGCTTTTCTAAGAATTTGTCCATTTCTTCCAGGTTGTCCATTTTATTGGCATATAGCTGCCTGTCACAATCTCTCATGATCCTTTGTATTTCTGCAGTATCCATTGTTACTTCTCCTTTTTTATTTCTAATTCTGTTGATTTGAGTCTTCTCCCTTTGTTTCTTGATGAGTCTGGCTAATGGTTTATCAATTTTGTTTACCTTCTCAAAGAACCAGCTTTTAGCTTTATTGATCTTTGCTATCGTTTCCTTCATTTCTTTTTCATTTATTTCTGATCTGATCTTTATGATTTCTTTCCTTCTGCGAAGTTTTTGGGGTTTTTTTGTTCTTCTTTCTCTAATTGCTTTAGGTGTAAGGTTAGGCTGTTTATTTGAGATGTTTCTTGTTTCTTGAGGTAGGATTGTATTGCTATAAACTTCCCTCTTAGAACTGCTTTTGCTGCATCCCATAGGTTTTGTGCCATTGTGTTTTCATTGTCATTTGTTTCTAAGTATTTTTTGATTTGCTCTTTGATTTCTTCAGTGATCTCTTGGTTATTTAGTAGTGTACTGTTTAGCCTCCATGTGTTTGTATTTTTTACAGTTTTTGTTTACTTTAATTGATATCTAGTTTCATATTGTTGTAGTCAGAAAAGATACTTGATATGATTTCAATTTTCTTAAATTTCCCGAGGCTTGATTTGTGACCAAAGATATGGTCTATCCTGGAGAATGTTCCATGAGCACTTGAGTAGAAAGTGTATTCTGTTGTTTTTGGATGGAATGTCCTATAAATATCAATTAAGTCCATCTTGTTTAATGTATCATTTAAAGCTTGTGTTTCCTTATTTATTTTCCTTTTGGATGATCTGTCCATTGGTGAAAGTGGGGTGTTAAAGTCCCCTACTATGATTGTGTTATTGTCGATTTCCCCTTTCATGGCTGTTAGCATTTGCCTTATGGACTGAATTGCTCCAACGTTGGGGGCATAAATATTTACAATTATTATATCTTCTTCTTGGATTGATCCCTTGATCATTATGTAGTGTCCTTCTTTGTCTCTTGTAATAGTCTTCATTTTAAAGTCTATTTTGTCTGATATGAGAATTACTACTCCAGCTTTCTTTTGATTTCCATTTGCATGGAATATCTTTTTTTCCATCCCCTCACTTTCAGTCTGTATGTGTCCCTAGGTCTGAAGTGGGTCTCTTGTACACAGCATATATATGGTTCTTGTTTTTGTATCCATTCAGCCAGTCTATGTCTTTTGGTTGGAGCATTTAATCCATTTACATTTAAGGTAATTATTGATATGTATATTCCTATTACCATTTTCTTAATTGTTTGGGGTTTGTTATTGTAGGTCTTTTCCTTCACTTGTGTTTCCTGCCTAGAGAAGTTCCTTTAGCATTTGTTTTAAAGCTGGTTTCATGGTGCTGAATTCTCTTAGATTTGCTTGTCTGTAAAGGTTTTAATTTCTCCATCGAATCTGAATGAGATCCTTGCTGGGTACAGTAATCTTGGTTGTAGGCTTTTCCCTTTCATGACTTTAAATATGTCCTGCCACTCCCTTCTGCCTTGCAGAGTTTCTGCTGAAAGATCAGCTGTTAACCTTATGGGGATTTTCTTGTATGTTATTTGTTGCTTTTCCCTTGTTGCTTTTTATTTTTTTTCTTTATAATTAACTATTGATAGTTTAATTAATATGTGTCTTGGCGTGTTTCTCCTTAGATTTACCCTGTATTGGACTCTCTGAGCTTCCTGGACTTGATTGAGTATCTCCTTTCCCATATTAGAGAAGTTTTCGACTATAATCTCTTCAAATATTTTCTCAGACCCTTTCTTTTCCTCTTCTTCTTCTGGGACCCCTATAATTTGCATGTTGGTGCATTTAATGTTGTCCCAGAGGTCTCTAAGACTGTCCTCAATTCTTTTCATTCTTTTTTCTTTATTCTGCTCTGCAGTAGTTATTTCCACTATTTTATCTTCCATGTCACTTATCCGTTCTTCTGCCTCAGTTATTCTACTGATTCCTTCTAGAAAATTTTTGATTTCATTTATTGTGCTGTTCGTTTGTTTGCTCTTTAATTCTTCTAGGTGCTTGTTAAACGTTTTTTGTATTTTTTCCATTCTATTTCCAAGATTTTGGATCATCTTTGCTATCATTACTGTGAATTCTTTTTCAGGTAGACTGCCTATTTCCTCTTCATTTGTTTGGTCTAGTGGGTTTTAACCTTGCTCCTGCATCTGCTACCTATTTCTCTGTCTTCTCATTTTGCTTAACTTACTGTGTTTGGGGTCTCCTTTTTGCAGGCTGCAGGTTCGTAGTTCCCGTTGTTTTTGGTGTCTGCCCCCAGCGGGTAAAGTTGGTTCAGTGGGTTGTGTAGGCTTCCTGGTGGAGGAGACTGGTGCCTGTGTTCTGGTGAATGAGTCTGAATCTTGTCTTTCTGGTGGGCAGGACCACGTCTGGTGGTGTGTTTTGGGGTGTCTGTGAACTTATTATGATTTTAGGCAGCCTCTCTGCTAATGGGTGGGGTTGTGTTCCTGTCTTGCTAGTTCTTTGGCATAGGGTGTCCAGCACTGTAGCTTGCTGGTCCTTGAGTGAAACAAGGTTTTAGCATTGAGCTGGAGATCTCTGGGAGAGGTCTCGCTGACTGTTATAACGTGGGGCCAGGAGGTCTCTGGTGGTCCAATGTCCTGAACTTCACTCTCCCACCTCAGAGGCTCAGGCCTAACACCTGGCTGGAGCACCAAAACCCTATCAGCCACACAGCTCAGAAAAAAATGGAGAAAAAAAAGAAAGAAAGAAAAAATAAAATAAAATAATTAAAATAAAAAACTTTAAAAAATATTATTAAAATGAAAAAATTAATAAAAGAAAGTAATTTTTTTAAAAAAAGGAGAGCAACCAAACCAACAAACAAATCCACCATTGATAACAAGTGCTAAAAACTAAACTAAGATAAACACAGACATCAGAAACTAGTCAGTCACATACAGTGAACCCTGAGTCTACAGTGTCTCCCAAATTCCACCACCTCAATTTTGGGATGATTTGTTGTCTATTCAGGTATTTCACGGATGCTGGGTACATCCAGTTGATTGTGGAGATTTAATTTGCTGCTCCTGAGGCTGCTGGTAGAGATTTCCCTTTCTATTCTTTGTTTGCACAGCTCCTCGGGTTCAGCTTCGGATTTTGCCCCACCTCTGCATGTAGGTCACCCTCCGGCATCTGTTCTTCACCCAGACAGAATGTGGTTAAAGAGCTGCTGATTAGGGGGCTCTGGCTCACTCAGGCTTGGGGGAGGGAGGGGTATGGAATGCGGGGAGAGCCTGCTGTGGCAGAGGCCGGTGTGATGTTGCAATAGCATGAGGCGTGCCATGTGTTCTCCCAGGGAAATTGTCCCTGGATCATGGGACCCTGGCAGTGGCGGGCTGCACAGACTCCCGGGAGGGGAGGTGTGGATAATGACCTATGCTTGCACAAAGGCTTCTTGGTGGCTGCAGCAGCTGCGTTAGCATTACATGCCTGTCTCTGGTGTCCACATGGATAGCCGTGGCTTGCGTCCTTCTCTGAAGCTTGTTTAGGCGGTGCTCTGAATCCCCTCACCTCGTGCACCCCAAAACAATGGGCTCTTGACTCTTAGGCAGTTCCAGACTTTTTCCCGGCCTCCTTCCCAGCTAGCTGTGGCGCGCTAGTCCCCTTCAGGCTGTGTTCATGAGGCCAACACCAGTCCTATCCCTGGGATCTGACCTCTGAAGCCCGAACCTCAGCTCCCAGCCCCCACCCATCCCAGCGGGTGAGCAGAGAAGCTTCTCGGGCTGGTGAGTGCTGGTCAGCACCGATCCTCTGTGCGGGAATCTCTCCACTTTGCCCCCTGCATCCCCATTGCTGTGCTCTCCTCCATGGCTCCGAAGCTTCCCCCCCACCCACCCCCTGTCTCCACCAGTGAAGGGGCTTCCTAGTGTGTGGAAACATTTCCTCCTTCACATCTCCCTCCTCGAGGTGCAGGTCCCATCCCTATTCTTTTGTCTCTGTTTTTTCTTTTTTCTTTTGCCCTACCCAGGTACAAGGAGAGTTTCTTGCCTTTTGGGACGTCTTCTGCCAGCGGTCAGTAGGTGTTCTGTAGGAGTTGTTCCACATGTAGATGTATTTTTGATGTATTTGTGGGGAGGAAGGTGATCTCCACGTCTTACTCCTCTGCCATCTTGAAGCTGAAACCTTAAAATTTTTAATACACCTTGATTTATCTTTTAATAGTTCTCAGAAAAAAAAAGAAACCTTTTTTACAAATTGATATATTTTATAAAGAACTATTTTTCCTCTTTGAAAAATTCAGCCCATTCTATTTTCATTTTGAAAACTTATGATATTTCATGTGCCGGCAAATTATAAATGTATTAGTGTAAATTATCAAGAAAATGAAAATTATATTTCACTGAATGTTACATTCAAAAGTATTCATCTGATAATATTAACTGAAAAGGATTGTTTACTGAAAATCTTCCAGAATATCCTGATTATAATTTAAATCAATTGTTTAGCTCTTCTTGATGGGAAGGTGAAAAACGCAGTTGACTGTTTGCGTGCAGATCTATAAGAAGATAAATCCTCAGTAGCATATTTATTTCTGGTAGCGTTTCTATTTTCAGTGATTAAAAAAATAGTTACGATTAAAGATGTAAATAGAATTAATAATCTGATTATTTTAGTGCAGTGATTTTTTAAAAAAACTAACAGTTGACAAAATCTTGTCAGTTTATACTAATGTCATCAGGGAAAAAAAAAGTCATGAGTCTCATTGGAATTAATTCTGCCCAATTACTATGTATAATCCTTTACAGTAGAATAGAGATGGACCGTTATTTATCATGGTTCTGTTTTGTAATAAGAATGTTCATCGTAAAGTGATTTTTAATTTTCTGAGGTTATTTAATTTACTGCCCTTGGATTTAGTATACAAACTGCCAGATCAGGCTCTAACCCTTCTAGCATAGAAGGGATTTACTACTCTGAAAGTCTGGCTATATCAACTATAGAGCTAATAAAAGAATGTTAAGTATGCTCTAGGCTTTTATTTCATTAACTGCTGATTTCTGAAGTCTAAGATTCTGTAGGATTTAGAAATAAAGAAGCATCAGGGTATTCAAGTAAAAGTAGAACTCATAGATTCATAAGGAATGAAGGAAATGTAAACTTTATTTCCTTTTTCCTCAAAGATCAACTAAAACCAACTCCATTCTACAAACAACTATTATAAAATCCTTAAAAATCTTATTAAACACATCTGTTAAGGAGGTCAAAAACATAATTATCTAGGTGTTCTCTGCCTTGAGAAAGTAGAGGGGATGCATCTCCCTCATTTCTATCAAAGCATCCCTTTTATTAATCATATTCACATTTGAATATGACTCACTTGTATCTAAGACATCTAAATCTAGTTCATTGAAGGTCATTCAAGAGTAATTTCAAAGGACAGCTATGGAGATGTTACTGTTCCATTCTCTAACTTATCACTCCATCCTCCCGTTCAACAGGTCATCAAGGCCTTCAGATGTTTCCTTTAAACTGGTTCCTTTCACCAAACTCACTGACACTGTCACTCATCAGGAGCTACCAGACGACATTAATCAGCCAATTGACCTCATTGTACCCAGTCTTCCCGTCCCCATTTCAGCCCACAATCCATGCCATTAACTTTCTAAAGTAGAAATCTTATCATGCAATTCTTCTTGAAAATTGTTAGGTTACCTTGAAAAGTGTCAGCCGCTCATTGCCTAAAGGAAACTTCCAAATACCTCAGCAATGTCGAGAATCTACACCTCTATAGTGGCTATAGATCTGTTTATCTCTATTTACCTTCCTTCCAAAGTGGTTCTAACCCGAGTCAACTACTTTTCCTTCACAGTCCACGCAAACCTGAATGTCTTTCCAATTTCTAATTTCTGTGTTTGAAATAGTCTCTACTCCTATTCATTCTTGAAGATCCAGATCACATGCCACCTACTTAGTGAAGCCCTTCATTAAAGCACTCTTCATAAATTAACTAATCCCAAGTGTGTCACTCAGACCTTTTTTTAAACTACTGTTAGAGCCCTTACAATGAAATAATTATCCATTTTGTTACTCTCCATGACTTGCTTATGTGTTTAAGACACAGTATAGTAGGAAACTAATAGAGGCTTGGATAATTTAGGACTAAATTCCATCTTATTTTATGATCTCTTCTTCTGTAAGTCATCTTTCCTTTAGAGCAATGACTACATTGCTTCAAGTTTTTAAGATCTCCTTGAAGAGCTCAAGAGATATTCATATCCTTTCAAACAAACTTTCAGACTTAGGATTAATACAGTAAATTTTCTAACTGAGCTATATTTGAGAACCATGTAAACATTTATGTAATAGTGAGGATGGGTGTACAGAGGACTTAAACATCCAAGCAAAACTAATATAGATTGAATGTGAAAATATTTGCTTAAAATATTATATTTAAAGAAGACAGTCTCACTCACACACACACACACACACACACACACACACACACAAACTGGTTCCAGGAAACTTACTCTATTTTTTTGAACAATCTCCCACTCTTTAAAGCACTACATCATTTTTCTCCTGAAACTTTCACCAGCTCTTTTTCCAACAACCCTCTCAGCTGAATACCTTATTCGCAATCTCAATAAGAAAACAGAAGTAATCAGAAGAGAGGGACTACATACTCCACCTCCATACCAATTTACCTTTATTGCTAGCCACATGCTCAGTCGTCTCTGCTCTTCTCACAGATGTACTTTTGAGATTCTATCTGAGCTGACCATTTCTCTTTACATTGGATTGCCTCCCATGGAGCTCACTCAAGCCTAACACTTCAGCAATTACCCCTCTCTCCTCTGCACCAGTTTCTCCTCTCAACTGGATCATCTCTTTCAGAAAGCAAACCTGTTCTAATGCCTCCCATTTAGAACAGACAAACAAAAAACAAAGAACCTTCTTTATTCTACTTCTCTCTACATTTACTCTCACCCCAATGCACCCCCACCTCTTTATGACAAAACTTTTCAAATAAATTGTCCACATCCTCTGTGTTTATTTCCTCTCTTTAATTCTGTTTGGTGCATACTGTAATGAATGAGCATCACAGCAACCCACAAAAATAGCAACCTAGGTCACAGATAACCCCCACGTTCCTAAATAAATTCTCTACCTTTTTTTTCCTTCTCTTATTAATGATATTTTGGCAACTTCTTCACATGTTTCCGGTATATCACCTGCAATTGGTTAACTCTTCTCATTGAAGACTCTTTCTCAGTCTCCTAGCCTGCTTCCTGCTTATCTCCCTAACTTCTTAATATTTAAATACCCCTGGGTCCAGTATTAATCATACTCATTTGATGATTAATAAGTGTACTGATGGCTCCACAGTGGCTAACTCCAATCAATAATTTTCCTCCGGTACTCTAAACTCATATGCTCAAATCCATACTGGATACCTGTATTTCGAGGTCTCATACTTATCAGGTCCAAAACTGAAGTCTTGATTTATACCTTCTCAACCCAAAAATTACTTCTTCTGTGCCTTTCTTACCTTAGTAAACAAAAACTCCAAGGGATATTTATGTTCTTTCAAACTTAAACTTTCAGACTTGGAATTAATACAATCACTTTTCTAATGAGCTATATCTGAGAACCATCTAAACATTTATAAAATAGGGCAGATTTTGTAAGTACTGAGGCAAAATATATAAACATCTTGACTCTTCTCTTTGCTTTTATTCCACATTAACAAATCCTGTAAAGCTTAAGGCTTTATCTTTAAAATGTACCCAGAATCCAGCCAGTTCTCACTAATATCCAGTACTATGAAAGTCCACAATTCCACAGAGTATGTTTGGATTATTGGTAAAGGCTGTTACAGAATTCCCTTCCTGTTCCCTCTCCCCCCATCTCACCCTCTGGTGCCTTCTCTGAAAGCAATCACTGTGATCCATTTAAAACAGTGGTTAGTTACTAGTGGTGATTGTGTCTCTCCTGGGGAACATTTGGCTATGTCTGCACATGACTTTGGTGTTAAAATTGGGGGAAAACTACTGACATCTAGTGGACAGAGGCCAGAGAAGCTGCTAAAGATCCTGCAATGCATAGGAAAGTACCCCCCGGCAAAGACTTATCCTACCCAACATCACAGTCACAAACTCTATTCTAAAATATACAGACAGCTCATGCAGCTCAGCTCAATATCAAAAAAACAACCCAATCAGAAAATGGGAGGAAGATCTAAATGTCTCCAAAGAAGACATACAGAGGGCCAAAAAACACTTTAATCATTAATTAGGAGAGAAATGCAAATCAACATCACTAATTAGTGGAGAAATGCAAATTAAAACTAAATCAGGGTATCACCTCACACCAGTTAGAATGGCCATCATCAAAAAATCTACAAATAATAAATGCTGGAGAGGGTGTGGAGGAAAGGGAACCCTCTTGCACTGTTGGTGGGAATGTAAATTAGTACAGCCACTGTGGAGAACAGTATGGAAGTTCCTTAAAAAACTAAAAACAGAGCTGCCATATGATCCAGCAATCCCACACCTGGGCATATATCTGGAGAAAACCATAATTCAAAAAGATACATGCACCTCAATGTTCACTGCAGGACATGGAAGCAACCTAAATGTCCATTAACAGAGGAATGGATAAAGAAGGTGTGGTACACATATACAATGGAATATTACTCAGCCATAAAAAAGAACGAAATAATGCCATTTGCAGCAATATGGATGGACCTAGGGATTGTCATACTGAGTGAGGTAAGACAGACAAAGACAAATATCGTATGATATCGCTTATATGTGGAATCTAAAAAAATGGTACAAATGAACTTATTTTAAAAACAGAAATAGAATTACAGATGTAGAAAACAATCTTAGGGTTACCCAGGGGTAAAAAGGGGGTAGGGATAAATTGGGATTGCCATATTCCCACTAGTATATATATATAATAGATACCTAATAAGAACCTACTATATAGCACAGGGAACTCTACTCAATACTCTGTAATGGAGTATATGGGAAATTAATCTAAAAAAGAGTGGATGTATGTATGTGTATAACTGACTCACTTTGCTGTACAGCAGAAAGTAACACAACATTGTAAATCCACTATACTCCAATAAAAATTAATTTAAAAAAATGTAAGTCTCACCCTTTTCAAAACTTTCCAATGGATTCCCATCTCACTCTGAGTGAAAACAACATCCTTGAAATTAATTGCCTACAAGGTCCCATAATACCTGGTCCCCTGCTATTTCTCTGATCTCATCCCCTCTTATGACACCTCACTCATTTCCACTGATAGTGGCCTCCTTAGACTATGTCAAATATGCTTTTGTATCAGGGCCTTAGTATTTGCTTCTCTCTCTACTTGGAATATATTTTGAACATATATTTATATGACTTACCCTTTCACTTCTTTTAGGTGTCTGCTCAATTTTGCCTTAATTGTGAGGCCTTATCTGACCATCATTTATAAAATATAACCCCTCAATACTAGACATACACATATATAGCTAGCTTTTCCTAGTCCCTTTCTCTGCTTTGTTTTTCTGCATAATTTCTGACTTCTTAATATATTTACTTGTTTCTTCATTTCTCCTCTATAGTGTAAGTTCATTGAGGTCAGGAACACTTTTTTCCACTTTGTTTACTTCTTGAATACTTAGATGCCTGGAATAGAAACGGGTGTTCAATAAATATTTGTTGTATGAAGGAACTGAAAATTCTTGGTTATTTATCTATTGAAATAGCATTACATTAAACTTTGCTTAACTTGAATCAAGGGAATAAAACATCAATTTTTAACTGAAGAGTTTTGATTCCTCTCACATTTTATGTTGATTACATGAAAGCAAAATATCTTATAAGCTCCTTCTCAGTCCAAGGAAACATGGATCACATCAATAAGACAGAGATCAAAGGGCATGGAGACTATAAAAGAGGAATTAAATGTTCTTTTATTTTCTCTCTTACTTTCAACTGATAAGTAATTATGGGTGTAAGTCCTCAGTTCTTTGATTTGCTTTAAACCAATTCAAAAAGGAACAAATTACTGTTAATCAGCAAAGTGCAGTTGATAAATTCCCTATGCACATCCATGCACTGTAAAGAGCTAATTCCAGGCCTACCTGAAAGAGTAGATTCAGAGTTATTGTTGAGTTAGCTTACTAAAGCTAGCTTATCCCCTAACTCAGTACCGCCTTATTTCTTGACTTAATGTTGCAGGGGTTATGGAAAAAGCACATCAGTGATTACATTTTAGTTTGGCATTAGAGCTCATCTTGGTATTTTAGGGATGTGAGTTGGGCAGAAGTTAACTTAAAAAATGTAAATATGAGAAATAAATCATATAGCATGTTTTCACATCAGCCACTCAATGATATCCTTAAGAATTAAAATTGGGCTTCCCTGGTGGCGCTGTGGTTGAGAATCTGCCTGCCAATGCAGGGGACACGGGTTCGAGCCCTGGTCTGGGAAGATCCCACATGCCGCGGAGCAACTAGGCCCGTGAGCCACAACTACTGAGCCTGCGCGTCTGGAGCCTGTGCTCCGCAACAAGAGAGGCCGCGACAGTGAGAGGCCCGCGCACCGCGATGAAGAGTGGCTCCCGCTCGCCACAACTAGAGAAAGCCCTCGCACAGAAACGAAGACCCAACACAGCCAAAAATAAATAAATAAAATTAATTAATAAATACAAAAATTAAAAAAAAAAAGAATTAAAATTATTTCCATCTTTCTGCTTTGCTATTCTTTGGACCTTCACTTTTATGTTCCTTAAAGGTTGAATATAATTCTAAGTATAGAATGGATACATTTTTCTGTCTCTAGAGCAAAGAAACCTTTCCCAGAGGTCTCATCCACATACTACACCTGAATTCTTATTAGGTCAAGATTTGGATAATATATTTATGGCAAAACCAGTCACTAGTGAAGGTAATAGTTTGGTTGGTTCAAATAATTTATGATTTTCCCTGAAATTGATGATATAGTCACCTTTTCTGAGTGGTAGTTCTATTAGCAAGAAAGAATGGGGGAGTGGATAATTGAGAGACAATATATAGTGTATGTACCAGAAATTTATCTTTGTTGAGACCCAATATTATTCTTCACCCCCTATTCCAACCTTTCCTACCACTGGGACCCACTGCCTTCATGGTGTTAGCGTTTTTTCTTTGTTTGTTTAATCCAGAGCTTCCTAAGGTAACAATCCGGTCCTTTCCTCTGCTAAAGCACATTATACTCCCAAATTCTACCTTAGTCATTTCCTTTGTTGATTCCCAATATATATTAATTCCTCAATAATGTTGGGACTTAACTTAGAAAGTAAAGAAATTCAGACAAATCATACCATTTTGAAAATAATTGCGCAATCATATTAACTTGTGTCTTTACCTCTATGTTTCTGGGTGTTCTCTTAAGCTATAAAGTTATGATGAAGTTTAAGTTCACTTCCCCAGACTCATGAATATAGGTATCTTGGGTTAACATTGTTCAGCATTCCACATCAGCTAAGAACACAGACTTTTGTGGTAGACCCAAGTCAGGCACCCAAACCTGACCCTAAACTTTTGATCTCTGGCAAATTGCTAAATTCATTTAAGCTCATTTTTCTCAATAAGGAACAAAATATGAAACTCCAAGCACTTTTCCTAGTGCATGTAAAATGCTTAGCGTGATGTTTGAAAACTGTATATTGTCAGTGGTTCTCTAAATGATAGTTTTTGCTCTTGTTATTAGTGTTATCATTACTATTATTATTTTAAAATCCCCAACACTTAGAATAGTATTCAGACATTGTTAGACCTCAGTAAATGTATTTTAAATATATGAATGAATCATTTTATAGGAAGGGAAGAAAAGTATGTGGTCTATAACGTGTTTTAGAATTTAGATGAAAGAAGGAAAAAACTGTTCAGTTTAATCCATCCTGAAAACCATTACCACAAATAAAACATATTATTTCTTTTATTCAATGTCTTGGTATAAGATTTCTGATTTCTGGAAATAACACATATCAGATGTACCAGTCCATGAAATACTAACTGTAGGAAAAAATGGTAACACAGGTGCCCAATGAGATATAGCTTAATCGGACTCCTCTTACAGCACTCACAAAAATTAACTCAAAATGGATCAAATACTTAAATGTAAGACCTGAAACTATAAAATGTCTAAAAGAAAACATGGGAAAAATATCTTTGATAATGGTCTTGGCAACAATTTCTTGGATAAGTTACCAAAAGCACAAGCAACAAAAGCTGAAAAAACAAGTGGGGTTACATCAAAATAAAAAGCTTCTGAACAACACAGGAAATAATCAGTAAATGGAAAAGACAACCTACAGATGAGATGATATTTGCAAATTATATATCTGATAAGGTGTTAATATCCAAAATAATAAAGAACTCATACAACTCAATAGCAAAAAACCAAATAATCCAATTAAAACATGACCAAAAGACCTGAATAGGCATTTTTCTACAGAAAACATACAAATGGTCAATAGGTATATAAAAAGGTGATCAACATCACTAATCACCAAGGGACCCTAAGCCTGTGAGCCTGCAAGACCCAGCCTGCGAGACCCTAAGCAGAGACCCAGCCTGTGAGACCCTAAGCAGAGAACCCATTTGAGCTTGACTAGGCTTCTGAGCTACAGAACTGTGAGATATTAAGTGGGCTTTGTTTTAAGTTTCTAACTCTATAGTAACTTGTCATTCAATAGAAAACTAATGCACCTGAATTCAGCAATGAGGCAATCTCTCTCCAATCACAACAGGAGACCAGGATTTATTTTCTGTGTGAAAAAAAGTTGAACTCATGGAAACAAACTGAATAAATGAACTTGGACATATTAAATAATTTAGACACCTACCTAATGTCCCCGGGCCAGAATTCAGTTAACTAGCTAAGTATATTCTGACATAATGGGAAGGAAAAAAAGGGTAAACACACATTTGGGTGCCTCAGGATGAAATGGTCATATCCCTCCCTCATAACCACAAAGTGAGTCACACAAGTTAGCAAAGCTGGTCAAAGTGAGTCACACAAGTTAGTAAAGCTGGTCATTTTTCAAATCACAGAGAAAAATGTTGTTGGGAAATGGGAGTTTTTCCCCTCCGGCTCAAGACCTATATAGTCCACCGTCAATTCTGGTTGGGCAGGGGTGCATTTCTTCCCTAACCCTGGTTTTATTCCACGAGGAGAGAACCCTGGTATTGCAATCCTCTTGCCCTTAGTCCTCTTGTTTCCTCATTCATTTCTGCATAGGTGGCATGATTTTTTCTTAACCACAGATTTAGAAGGAGAAATGGTGTGTGATTCCCATTTTTTTTCTTTGGGAGTCACACGGCAGGTGTTTTAGGAATTGTGCTGTAAGTGCATCTCTGTCTTGTCAGCTTTAAAGGGCCAACCACCAGGGTGGGGATCTGGGGCTTTCTCAGCAGACTGCCTGGGCCTGAGGATATGTGTGAGGTGGGAGGGGGGAGTCTTTCCAAATGCAGGATTTGCTCTTAGGAAGCCCACTGGAAAGGGATGTAAGACCCAGTCTCTTAAGTTTTAAACATCAGCAAGTAGGATATTTAGATTCTCAAACTGTTAATTTTGAGTAAATTCTCAATGGCTTCAGCACTTAGTGGGAAAATGAATGTTAATTATTGACATAAAGCCAATAATGAGTAATCTACAACCTTAATTAACTATGTATACAGACCAAAGATTCACACCAAACTTGGAGAAAACAAATAGCATGAAGAGAAGAAAAAGGTGAGTAGCAGGAGATATAGTTAGGAGAAAACTGTAATATTTATCATTTTAATTGTACCTGACCTTCACAGTAGAGTAAAAGTTATTAGCTGTTGGCCTTATACTTATTTTCTTTCTTTAGTAATGTAGGTTTTTTTAATATAATTTAACTATGGATGTAGCAAGTATTAAACCATTAAAAGGCATGTAAAAAGATAAATTCCCCAATCATTTGCATTATAATTAAAATTTTTCTTATCCTTGCAACCTCTCCATGTATTTGAATTGCATTATTACAAACTTGTTTTTGTTTTTGTTTTATTAAATAAAAGCCTATTCTTATTTTTTAAATTGTTTATCTCAAAGTATTCTTGGATGATCATTTGGGCTCTGTCAAAGCAAAAACCCTGAGATCAGAGAGGGTGAAGGCAAGCAAATTATTTAAACTACTGCAGTAGGAAACAATCAAGACAGTGATTCTCTGAGAAAAATTTAGGTTTCTTTTTTATTGGGCATGGGACAAGGTAGAAATATATTAAGAGCAAGTTTGCTGACTCAGAGAGGGTCATCTACAGCTTGTCATTTTTCAACATTCCTGTCATTCTGTGACCAGTTGAACAAGTCCACAAAATCTGTAGCTATCTGCTCCTTAGGATTTATTGCTGCTTGGAGTTTGGAGAAATTATCTGTTTTGTTAAATTTCTGACAATGCCTTTAGTCATATAACTTCAAAGTTTGTAAGTGGAAATATACAGCTTTTCACAACTTTCTTTTGATCTATCTCTGGATGCAATATAATTAAATCCTCATTATATAATATATACATTATATACATTTTCTATTCTACATGAACTCTTTTCCTAAGGGTTTATTTATCTACCTTACTACTGAATCCCTTTGATAAAACAGAGTTAATTGTTAACCTGGCTGTGTGCTTCTAGCACTTTATAACTTTATACGTGCCTCCATAGCAACCTTCACCTCTTAGATGGCAAATATCTGTTTACAGTGATGCCTTTTGTAATCTGTTCTTGAGGTCAGTGACTATTGCTTATTTACATTTTTATCCCCAGAATCTAACACTGTGCCATGAACAGAATAGATGCTTGAAAAATATTATTAAATTGAAATGTGTATGGTAAGTGTTTGTTTAAAATTGCTTATTCTGGGATTTTGTCTGTGATCCACAATGGTCACAAATTGGGTTACAGTGGCACATAAGTAAATCAGTATTGATAAAAATGCAACCCATCAACCTTGAGAATTTTTTGCTTCATCTACTCCCATCTGAGATTAAAGTATCATAAAAATACTAATTCATATGAAAAACTAATTTTCCCTGCTAACATAACTCCTATTTACTGTATTTTTCTTACTAAAACCAGATGGAACAAAATGTATGTTTGCCTAAATTTTTAACAAGTGATGTTCTATCAACACAAAACACAAAACAGATGCACAATTATATTCAAAGATCATATTAAGCAATAGAAATAAAACAACACTATTTGTCCATTCTATGATATCTATATATCATTGAGGGTAAAATCACAAGTTATTCCTAAAATAAATCAACACAAATAATATTTATTGATGTTTCATTACTTTAAATCAAGTACAGAAAACAATGCAAGACAGGGCTTCCTTGGTGGCGCAGTGGTTAGGAGTCCGCCTGCGAATGCAGGGGACATGGGTTCGAGCCCTGGTCCGGGAAGATCCCGCGTGCTGTGGAGCAACTGAGCCCGTGCGCCACAGCTGCTGAGCCTGCGCTCTGGAGCCCGTGAGCCATGACTGCTGAGCCCACGTGCCACAACTGCTGGGGCCCGCGTGCCTAGAGCCCGTGCTCCGCAACAGGAGAGGCCGCCACAATGAGAAGCCCGTGCACCGCAACGGAGAGTAGCCCCCGCTTGCCGCAACTGGAGAGAGCCCGCGCCCAGCAACGAAGACCCAACACAGCCAAAAACAAATAAATAAAATAAATAAATTTATAAAAAAAAAAAAAGAAAACAATGCAAGACAGATAAGATAATAGGTACCTAAGAAACAGTTCCAACCCCAAGAGTTCACTTTGTTCTAAAGAGCTATGTTGGATTTTATTGTATATTTTACACAGTTTAGTCAAACACTTTTCAGTTTTTAGCATGATGGATCTTTTGTGTTATATTCCACATTTCTCTACTATGATTGAGTTTTTACAGCCGTGTGATTGTCTTTCATAATCATGTTCTCATGTGATTCTAGTGATAACTCTGTAATTTTGTCTTATTATCCCCATTTTATAGATGAAGAAACCTAATTCCCAAGACTTTAAGTAGCTTGCCTAGAATCACTTAGCTTGAAAATGACTGAATTATGGTTTTAAATCAAGTCCATTTAACTCAAACCCTCAAGAATTTTTCTTTCTACTATGTTCAAAAAATCAGAATCCTACTTTCCCCTTAAATAGTCTCACAATTTCTACCTACACTAGCATCTTAAAGATTTTGGATCACAAGAAACATAAACTGTCAGGAATGGGATTCCTTGTGAGAGCAGCCATCTAATCGACTTATAACCAGTGTTTAAGACTTTTTCCCCCACAATATGGGAGAAATAGTCAACTAGTCTCTCACTGATCAATTTAAATTATAGGTTACTCAAGTTATTACTTACAAGAATAATTCAATATAATCTCATTATTAGAATGTTTATTTCAAAACAAATTCTCTATTTATAGAAATTTTGTATTGTACTCCTTAGGATCTAAGATAGCATATCTAATTTTTCTAAATAGCCTCTCACCCCTCAACTTTCTTAATATATTGGGCCGCATTTAAATTAGTGAGAACAAAAATTTGATTCTTTAAAATTTTCGGTTGTAACTTTCTGAGATTAAACACATAGCTAGAGAGAACCCAGGCAGCTCAAGTGTTCCACAGGGTCTTCTGGGTGATACAAATGTTTCTGGTTCCTGTGGCTAGTTGAAGCTTCCCAGATGGACCCAAGAAATGTACTGTCATTTCAGGCCAATTTCATGGTTTGAAGGAGATTGCACTGAGACAATAAGATCAGTATATTGTTTTAAAAATATACCTCCAGGGGGACTTCCCTTTTGGCACAGTGATTAAGAACCCGCCGGCCAGTGCAAGGGACACAGGTTCGAGCCCTGGTCCAGGAAGATTCCACATGCCACGGACCAACTAAGCTTGTGCACTGTAACTACTGAGCCCATGCTCTAGAGCCTGCAAGCCACAACTACTGAGACCACGTGCCACAACTACTGAAGCCCACTTGCCTAGAGCCCGTGCTCCACAACAAGAGAAACCACTGCAATGAGAAGCAAGCACACCAAAATGAAGAGTAGCTCCCACTCTCCGCAACTAGAGAAAGCCAGCGCGCAGCAACAAAGACCCGACACAGCCAATAAATAAATAAATAAATAAATAAATAATAAAATATACCTCCAGGGACTCTGGGACTGTCTCACTGTCTTGTGAACATTCAAGAGGAGATTCCCAAGAAGAGCAAATTTCCTGGCCTTGCTTTCTCATACTTGTGTCTTTCTCAATATTCCCTCAAAATAAGAGCATTATCTTGGACCCCAGAGATTTGGGCTAGGTGGATGACTGGAGTCCTAATGACATTTTATTACAATTTGAATTCTTACAGTGTTTTACTCTATTGTAGACATGATATGGCTAGCACAAAGTGAGGCTCTACTGCCTATCCATCCTTAATGCAGATAACTTCATACGTTTATTTTATAATGATAATCCATAGTAATTGCTCATTTAAATTACTGTTCTCTTCTGTTCAGGTTTTTCTAAATATTCCTTTATTTTATATTTAAATAATGACATTGAGGACGTTTATTAATATATTTCATTAAAGTAAAATACATGATTTTATTTAGAAATAAAATAAAATAAATGGATTTATTTCATTTAAAAATCTTGATTTAGTCTACCTATCATCAAGATATTTTAGGATTCTGAGAAATTCAAATATATGTTCACCACATATTTCATTTACTTAAGGAAATTTAAATTTATTCAACAAAATTTACTCAGCAAATTTCTTTACAAAGGAAAATTTACGAAAGAAAAATATTCACAGAAATTTTTTATAAAAGAAAAGAGGCAGTTGGCCAAGAGAAAGGCTGTTGTACAACATCCACTCATAGATCAAAAACATTGGATCAATGTATTAAAATTGAATGCTTGGATGAGAGTCCCAAGTATATGCATTTGCTCTGGTATGGCCCAGTGAGCTGGATAAAAACACAGAAATAGCAATGGTCAATCCATGTGGATACTGAGCGCAGAACATATGACAGAAATTCCTTCAATGAGAAAAAATTAGGTGGCATCAGTTTCACACTTTTCATTTGTTTTTTCTTCCTTCAAAAATTGCAGTCCAAACTACACCAGAAAACTGCTATTCTAGTCTATTGTCTGATTAACAGAGGTCAGCTGTATTATAAGTGCACTGTTTGTCAAAGGCTATTTGTTTTCTATAGCACTTTCCAATCATATAGTATACTTTTAGCAGATCTGTGGCATGTATAGAAGCTGAAAGTTTAGATACCGCCTAATCAATAGCCTAGTTTGACAGGAAACACATGTTGTTTTGATAGGCAATCCATGTTTATTTCACAGTCTGTTTCTGAGATGGACACATTTAAAATATATTGATCTTCAGTAGACTAGCATTTGTAAAACATACCTTTGAATAAATATCTCAGTATGTCATACCCAAATTAATAATCTTATGTTTTAAAATGTACCTTTTTATGTAGGTTGATTTTCATAACTGGGAGTCCAAAATGCTTTTTTGGTAACTTATTAAAAAAAAATGAGTGTACTCTTACCCACATGGATATATCTAGATTGTTAAAAAATGGATTCTGGTCCATGAGGTTTTAAGTTCCAGAGCACTGGGCAGAGAAATTTTCTGATTTAATAAGTTTGGCCTGGGTTGAGTGGGGGATGGGGAGTGCAGTTCGAAGCAGCTTTGAACCTTCCACTTGCTACATTCCTGATACTTGTTCCTTAGTTTGCTCCACACACGTGGCATTTCCCACCCTACCATTTTCTTCTCTTACCAAACAGCTTTATAAGATCTATTTGGACTCAGGATATTACAGACCTGACATTTCTGTGGCCTGGTCAAGTGCATGTGTTTAAGATGGCTGAAAAAAATCAACTTTTTTATTAAACCCATTTGTGGCAATAATTATCAAGAAAGATAAGAAAACAATTACCCATATACAAATGGATCTAACTACTGGATATCTTTTGGCATATTATACTTCAATTTGGATATATGTATTTATTATTATGTAATATGTGTATTGATATTCTATTGCTGCACAAATAATTATCACAACACAAACTTAGTGGCTTAAAACAGCACACATATTTTTGTTTCATGATGGTTCAGGAGTCCCAGCACAGCTTTTGTAGGCACTGCTTAGGGTCTCACAAGGCTGCACTCAAGGTGGCAGCTGAGCTATGTTCTCATCTGTAGGCTTGGCTAGGGAAGAATCTGTCTCCAAGCTTATTCAAGTTTTTGGCACAATTCATTTATGGCCTCGGATTTTACTGGCTGTTGGCTGGAGGCCACCCTCAGGTCCCAGAGGCTGCTCAGAGCTCCTGGTGACCACCTGCACTTCCTTGCTGTGTGAGCTTCCTCAACATGACTGCTCCCTTCATTAAGCCAGCAAGGAGAATCTTCCACTACAGTCACTGTGATGGAGTCTTATTTATAACATAATGAAATCATAGGAGTGATATCCTGTTTTCTTTGTCATATAATGTAATCAAATCAAGGGATTTATTAGAAGCAGGTGGTCTTGCCCACACCCCAGAGGATGAAATAAAACAAAGGAGTAGATACCAGGAGATGGGACACTGAAGATCACGTTGGGATCTGTGCACCACAACATGTGAGAGAATTATTTTACAAACTTGGTTAGAGTTGCTAATTTTTTAAAATATTCTCTTGACAATGAAAAGAACTACAGAAAGATTATGAATCAAGGAATTCCAGAAAGTAGGCTGTCTTCTGCTATGTCAACCTCGTGATAATCTCCTTGTGAGTTTCCATGGCCACAAAAAGATGAGAGTCAAGAGGGCCATCTTACCAAATATGTCCATAACTGCAGCACCGTCAGTCTTTGTAGATCTATAGACAGGCACAGATCACTTTATAAACAATGCAGAAATAGCTTTGCCACAAAAATACGGATGCCTTATTATTAGTTTAGTCAAAATTCTATTCAAATATAAGATATTATCATGGTCAGAGGAATGTGAATAAACTTTTACATGCTGGTATTTCCCTTGTACTAAAAGAAGACTCACTGCATAAAATTTTTAATATATTTTGACCTATTTCAAGGTATCTACAAACCTCAAAAAAAGAAAAACAATAAAAAAGCTTCATAATACATATAGAGAATGTCTAAGTCACATTTTTAATTTCAGAGAAAATTTCTTTGAACTTAATTTTGTGATTTGCCATAAATTTGGAGGTACAATTATGTAAAAATAACATAACTGAGATAATGCTGGTGGATATGCTTGAATAATACAAATTGCTATTGAAAATAAAGTGAAAATTGTAATACCAATTAGTTATTCTCGGTACTCTTAGTATTTCACATTTTTCCCTTGAGTTTTTATTTTATGCAAAGCCATACTTATTATGCTAGTTATTTGGAATTGAATTAATTTATTGATTACAAATTCACTTGTCAACATGATTAGAATAATGCTCCTCTACATTTATTGCTCAGACATATAAACAGTTTTCCTTAGAAGTTTAGATTGACTAGCTTTTGAAGTTCTCAATATAGAAAAATGTTTTAGCAGAAAAATGCACTTAGCAAAATCAAACAAAAATCTATGTAATTTCTCTCAATTGAGAACAGGGACACTTACCTTTTTTACGTGAATACATAAGTGTTAAACTACTAACAAGCAATCATAGAGCAGGGGAGAAGAAAATGAGACATTTTTCCTTACTATTTGCTCCCAACAGAGAGTAATATTCAAATGACCACTCTGCAAATCTGAAAAGGCATGTGCACATGTGCTTGAAGGTGAATGAGTACAATAAATAGATGACTATAGCTGCTTCCTTCTCAAACTAGGCATATCACGTTTTCAGATAGAAATAGTCATTAAGAAAACATTTCTTCAATTTAAAAATATGACCAATTGTAAATTACCTTCATAGTGTTATTCAGATGAGAGAGAAGGACTTTCCCAATGGTATCAGTTCATGCGTGAAAAATCTGTTTCTCATCTGTCAAGGATAAATAAATATTTGCCTAATTGTACCCAGGTTCCAATATCACAGGAAAACTCCACAAATGACCCGGTGAGGTTAAGGGTATGGGACTTTTCCCACTGTCGGTGAAGGTAACAACTGAATATAAAGGTGCCATGTTTTGACCACATTCTCTACAGGTTTTATGGTCTTGCTTTCAATTTTCTTAACGTAACGTGTTTCATTCAGCCTTAATAAGTCATGTCAATGTATCACCTTTGAATAGACATTATTTTGAGTTTATGCTTATTTGAATTCCCATATCCTTTTTCTCCTTCCTGCCAACTCCCCTCCCCCAACACACACTCATCAAAGCGCTGCTTCTGGTTAATTAGAAGTATCTAGAATTGCCTTGTCTGCTTACTCAGTAAGATCTTTCTAAAAGGTGACAGGGAATATAAAAAGATGTAGATGATGCCACCAGGGTAGGCTGAATAAAATGTTGCTGAGATTAAAGTATCTGAATAAATATAAGACTTGAATTTCCATTATCTTTAACGAATTCATTACCAAACCATAGAGAAGTTTTGGAGTTTGGGAGAATTTTTGACCTGTCAGGGGAGATTTCATTTAATGTAAGAGTCAATGGGAGGAATGTTTAAGGAGACAGAATAATAACTAAAATGGGGATATACTTGTGGTTCAGAGTCATCATCATAACATTTTAAAACAATACATAACTAAATTTCTAAATAATGTGCAAGTTCTTATTCCTTATGCTTATGGAAAGAATATATTATGGCCTTACTGTAGATAAGCAAAATAAAGCACGATTCCCACTTCTGTGCTACATGTGGTCTTTCACCTGTATTCACTCAAAGTTTTCGTTCAAAAATATTTATTAACACACTCTGTGTGTCAAAGTGCACTATCTGAACATTTTCTCATTTGTGAAAAAGCCATGACCCACTGTTGTGAATTAATCTGAATAAAATATCTTCTTACTTTGAAACATTATGGATATAAAAATTAAAAAAAACTGAGATGCCCATACATTTTGGGTTGCCTGGGATGATTCTGATTTAGGACTGTGATTTATGAGTTATGGCTAACTACATCCAGTTCACTCCCTGAAGTGGCCTAATTTTGACAATAAATTATTTGATCACCCTAAATAAAATGACTATATAAGTGTCAACCATTCAGTTAACGATAAACATTAGAAATACCTTGGTACTATCCAATCCCACCTTCCTGTCTTTTCTAAATTCTTTTCTGAATTTGGAGGTTATAGATATATGTGTTGTTGTGGATGGAGTTGTGTCCCCTCCAAATAGATGCAGAAGCCCCCTTTCCCTGTGAATGAGACCTTTTTCAGAAATAAAATCTTTGAGACGTAATCAAGTTAAAATGAGATTAGGGTGGACCCTAAATGTAATGACTGGCTCCTCTTAAAGAGAAAAACACACACAAACAGACAGACACACACAGAATCAAGATGACCATGTGATGGCCAAGGCAGAAATTGGTGTGATGCAGCTACAAGCCAAAAAAATGCCAGGGATTGCCTTCAATGACAAGAAGATAGAAGAGGTAAAGAAGTATTCTTCCCTAGAGTTTTCAGAAGGAGCACAGCCCTGTGAACAAGTTGATTTCGGAGTTCTAGCCATCAGTTCTATGAGAGAATAAATTTCTGTTATTTTAAGCCACTCAATTTGTGACACTCTGTTGCAGCATCCCTAGGAATCTAATGCAAAGATTATGTCCATGAATGTCTTTATAGTTTCTCATATGTATATACTGATCAGTTAGAATACATATGCTATTATTTTTCATATATTAATACTTTATATAAATGGAATCATATTGTTTCTATTTTTATGCTATTCGTTTCTCTAAATACTATGTTGATTTCTTTTAGCTTAACTATGGAATACTATCCCATTCCATAAATAAATACAGAGATATATACACAGGTATATATAGTTTCTCTTGTTAATGGACATTTATATCATTCATAATTTATAGCTATTACAAATATATCTTATACTTGTCTTTTTGTATATACATTGTATAAATGAGTAGGCAATGCAATTCTTCAAATTAATGTGATATTGCTAAATTGCTCCTCAAATTAGTGTAGTAATTTTCAAATTCATCAGGAATGCATAGGAAATCACTTTGCTTCTTGTTACTGCCAAGGTTAGTATTACTAGAGCAACATTTCTGTTGTCAACTTTTTTGTTGTTGTTGGTTGGTTGTTTTTGCCAATCAGTTAAGTGAGAAATTATACTCCTTCCTTGTTTTAATTTGCAGTTCCCTGATTACTGGTGAAGTTCACATATTCATATGTTCATTGGGATTTCAGATATTCTCTCCTGCGGATTACATGATCATAACTTTACCCTTGTAAGTTGATTTATTTGTATTCCCCTCAATAATATGTAGTAGATATTTTTAGTTTTTGGATCATGATTCTTTATTGGCATGACATGGTTTAAATATCTTTTTCCAGATGGAGGCTTATATGCAACTGATGCAATACAACTTACTAAAGGCAAAGTTATTCTTTGTTCTCTCTATGCTACCCTTACCGTTGTGAACATCACAATGTTTTTTGACTTGATTGCATATATGATTTCCTATGAAATTCTGAGTTCTTTACGAACAGCAACAGTGTTTCTTCTCTCCAGTTAAAGACACACACAAGACACTATGACAACATAAATTAAATGGTAATAAATTGATTTTAGGCTTGAGGAGTAGTTAAACTCATTACCAGAGAGTATTGCACAATCATTTTTGGTGAAAGTTAGAGAATACAGTACTGTACATACAATACAGCTTTTATTTTGTGACTACAGGATTAAACAAGTGAACTGATAGAAAAGATTCCTTGGTTACTTATGTCCTTCAAGCATCTAACACACAATGCGGCCAGGATATATTTTCTTTATTTGATTGTCCATAGTGTGTCCAAATACATTGTAAAAAAAGAAAATTACTTGAGGCAACAAATATAGGAACATGAAGCAAAAAAATCTATGGTACCCTGAGCTGGGAAAAACACTGCATATGTATTCTGATGAAGCAGCCCACCAAGTCTTTTAAATTTTGTAGCACATTTAAATCTCATTACCATAAAAATTATATTTATTTTTATTATTTTCATTTAAGCATCCTCATAATCCCCCATATTGTGGTTCAGTTTTCTTTCTTATATATCAAATGGGTATATTATGAGCTTAGATATGATAATGAGCAAAAGTTATTTGTAAAGATGTTCAAATAAAAACTGAGGATCCTAATTTAGCTATTTCAGTCCAAATTAATGTGTTGAAGTAATGACAGAAGTAACTTTGTATATATTTTTGAAAATTTAAGTTGCACCATTCCTCCAAGATCACTAGAAATACTATTAACCCTAGTCCTTCTTAATTAGCCTCTTTATATCTTTTAATGACTAGCATGTGTAGCAATGAGAGACAATGGATTATGCCTTACCACTTAGCTCTACATTTTGAAATGCATTAATGGTTCTTGTCGTTCACATTATGTGTCACTTTCTTGGCAATATGCTGACAACATGTCATTAAGACTGAGGATGCGAGGATTAATTCCCATGAGAGTGATGATCTGACAATGTGTTTATCTACAAACAAGTAAACATTTCCCCCCTTTCTTTCAAACTTTCTATGTGACAGTATCATTGTCATACATGACTTTTATAATATAAAAATTAAAAATAATATACCTGAACACACATCTAAATATAGTATAATGTAATGTTTTAAAGATAATTCAATTAAAAATCATATATATAATACATATACATATTTGTTGAGTAAAAGAAATCATAAATGTATTTGTGTGAGTGGTGAGTTTGAAACATTCCAGATAGAGACCTGATTTCTTTATGCTGGGTGAGGGAGCACCAAAATGCTGCCTTGATATTATCTGGATTGATTATGATATTTACATTGACAGTCGGTTGTAAGTGATGTTTGGAAACAGATTGAATGTCAAACAACAACAACAACAAAACACTATGTCCAATGAGATCAATCTTTCCTGAGAAGCTAACAGAAATATTCAAATTGGTGTGCTCATTGATACATCTGATAGGTGCTAGTTTCCCCTGTAAGATTATTTTGCTTTTTGCCTACATATCTGTTTGCAAATAGGGTGAACATATGCCTCAGATTTCCCAGGATGTTCCCATTTAACTACTGTCTTCTGGTGTATGTTTTAATTAACACCTCACTTCCCTCTCAAAAGAGCTCTGGTTTAGGCAATAAATTATGTAGTTACCCTACACGTCTAAAATATAGTCAAAATAGTTTTCACCTTTACTTATTTTTTATACCAATCAAAAGAAACATTTAGTATCTTTTGTATGTGAACAATATTGAAAGCAGTTTACTAACCCTGAAATTCTACTAAAAAAGTAAAGTTTTCACTTGTGGTATATGACCAGAAATTGCTTTAAGGTTGTATACTTTCCAACACGTTATAAGTCTGGTCAACAAACAAAAAGTCAAAGGAACTTAGAGATTATCTAACTAACATTTTCAAATGTCTTCTATATTACATGAGGGAGAAAATGGATCAGTGTTTGAGAAATGCTGAAATGACACAGAGCTAATATTTCAGAAATGAAACAGTCTGGGAGAGGTCAAATGACATCATTTGGCCAGCTGTACTAAAATGAAGATTAGGAGTCAATTAACTTGACCTGGTCAATTTACTTTTACTATAGCACACAGCATTTACTTATTAGAGTAACTGGGCCATACCTATGTGTATTGTTCCAGGATATAAAATCTATAGAGATTCTCCAAAAGTATGAAAGGTAAGAAAAGGAATTCATCATAACTAAATTCAAAGTTTAAATGAAAGAATTAAAGTGTTATACACACGTGCACACACACACAAATGTATATAATTTTTTTCCTGAATAATTATTTTAACTTTCTTTTATGTAGCATGGTAACCTATAGCTCACAGTTTAAACAGAATACAAATTAGGCTTTTTTTCCTCCCTAAATGTAATTATTTCTAAACACTATTTTATTTAGGGAGCCATATAATTTTGGTATGTGTTTTAATTTGTTACTCCCAGTCTGCTTCTCTTCTAATTATTTTTAAATGCTGTATTGAGATTAATTTCAGTGGTACTAATATATATAATTTAAATGAAAACATGAAATCAAATTACCACTGGCTTATGCAATATTTAAGAAAAGCAGCTTAAATTGGGGAAAAGTGGAATTAAGTACTACATATTATTGAAACGTATAAGTTAATTCTTTCCTACTGTGTTAAGTAAAGGGACTGGCATGGAATCTTTAGTTGTGAATTAAAATGCTGGGGGGTTACATGAGCAGTAACGTGAGTGAGTGAGGAAGAATTATCCCAGGAAAGAAACAATAGATGTTCTTCAGGGAGCTTTGAATAAGGTTTAGTAAGCACACTCAAATTGTTCCATTTCCTTTTCGCAATATTATATTTTACTGCTTGTTATTTTATTTATATAATAATTATATTTACCTATTTCTTCTTATAAAGTATAGAAAATAGCATACTTTTTCTTCTATGTCTATAACTGTAGAATGGTAAAATGGTGCTAATTTGATTTAGTGCAGTGATTTTCTTTGGATTCTATTGAAATAATCTTTGAACAAAAACCAGTGGTGAGAAAAGTTTTAAAAATAATAACCAGGCCATTTAAATGAAATGTCCAGAATAGGCAAGTCCATAGAGACAGAAAGTAGATTCATAGCTGCCAGGGGAAGGGAAAGTGATTGCTGTTGGTTCCAGGATTGCTTTTGGGGATGATGAAAATATTCTAAAATGAGATTATGGAGATGTGAGCACAAATCTGTGACTATATTAAAATCATTGAATTTTTAAAAAAGAATAGTTGCATGTAATTTAAATACAATAAGATTCGCATATTTCATTGGTTAAAAATACCAAAAATTTTTCAGACACTTATATCCTTGAAGCCAATAAATCCCCTCCTCAAATTAAAGTCTAAAAATCTAAATAAAAATGTAAGTATTTAGTTATAACAGTATTTATATGAGTGCTATAATAGTACTTGGGCCAATGGTATCTATGATTAAAACTTTGAAAAACAACGAAATCATCTTTAAACTTCCACAAACATGACAAATTTAATCTCAAGGCACATATACCAATTTTGCACATAACTTTTCATTTCATTCTATATATTGCTATCAGTTTATGTGAGGATTTACAAAATAATTTGAATAGTAGTTCCACAAAATTCTATATTAAATAATATCCAGTGAAGGAAGAGTTTAATATGTCTACTTCCATAAATTTACATTTAAGATACAAGCTAGTAAGTATTAGATTTGATAAAATTTAAAGATTGGTTTTAAAGTAACGATTTAATGAAAAACTTTCATTCTAAGCTCTAGGTCCTAGTATATATTTAAGCTCCTATATCTGCTAGAGAATAATTAATCCCCTGATCTGTAACCTGACCTGGGATACTCTTGAGGAAGAGAACAGATGGTCAAGGCACCTTCAGTTCTATAGGACATATATGATCCTGTCTGCATTGCTTTTAGAAGCCTTAGAGTTCAGATAGTTTAACCCAGAAATGGGTGATATAGTAGTTTCCATGTCTATCCTTGACATCTTTTCTAGCCTGGGGTCCTAAGAGAAGGTTTCAGAACTTGAGAGGGACTTCTGTCTGGAAGATCACACCTTTCAAGCTGGTTTAAAAAAAAAAAAAAAAAAACACCTAATTTGTGCATGATAGTCCTATTTGGGGCAAGCCATAGATTTAATATTTAGTAATTATTTTAAGCATCTTCCTTCTGTTATCAAATGCATCAGGTGTGACTGAAATATAGTCATCCTAACAATTACTATCCTGTTGTCACTTTGAAAGTAATTCATCTTCTCTGAGACTTTGTGTTCTCCTCTAAAAGTAATCTAGTTCTATCTTGGTAATCAATGGTGATAGTCAGATTTTTGGGGGGTTTACTATTCATCTCACATAAACTAAGACTCCTTCTGCAAGTTACCTCTCTCCTCACTCCTGGAAATAACTCTCTCCCTTATTATTGACTGGGTCCCCTTGAGGTCATCTTCAGGGTCTCAGGAACCAGTGGTGGGTGTAGTGCCTTAGAAACCACACAAGATTTGAACCTGTGCACCACTGGTCTCCAGAATTATATTAAATCTGTGTCGAAATGCATAGCTGTAAAAGTAGCTGGTAAGTTCATGACACATGAATCAATGAAATTAGAACACTCCCTCATACCTTATACAAATATAAAATCAAAATGATTTAAAGACCTAAATATAAGATGTGACACATAGAACTCCTAGAAGAGAACACAGGCAAAACATTCTCTGAAAATCGTAGTAATGTTTTCTTAGATCAGTCTCCCAAGGCAAAAGAAATAAAAGCAAAAATAAACAAATCAGACATAATCCAATTTAAAGCGTTTGCACAGCAAAGGAAACCATCAACAAAATGAAAAGACAACCTATGGAATGGGAGAAATATTTGCAAATGATGCAACTGACAAGGGGTCATTCTAAATATATATAGTGTGTGTGTGTATCCAAAATATACAAACAGCTCATAGAACACAATGTTGAAAAAAAAAACAACCCAATCAAAATATGGGCAAAAGACCTAAATAACATTTTTCCAAAGAAGACACACAGATGAATATGTATAAAATGGATAACTAATAAGAACCTGCTGTATAAAAAAAATAAATGAAATAAAATTCCAAAAGAAAAAAAAAAAGACACACAGATGGCCAACAGGAACATGAAAAGATACTCAACAACTGTAATTATTAGCAAAAGGCAACTCAAAACCACAATGAGGTAACACCTCACACCAGTCAGAATGGCCATCATCAAAAAGTCTATAAATAATAAATGCTGGAAAGGGTGTGGAGAAAAGGGAACCCTCCTACACTGTTGCTGGGAATGTAAACTGGTGCAGCCACTATGGAAAATAGTGTGGAGGTTCCTTAAAAAACTAACAATAGAGCTTCCATATGATCCAGCAATCCTACTCCTGAGTATATACCCAGAAGAAAACAAAAATTCTAATACAAAAAGATACATGCACCTAAATGTTCACAGCAGCACTATTTACAATAGCCAAGACATGGAAACAACAACAAGTGCCGATCAACAGACGACTGGCTTAAGAACATGTGATGTGGTATGTGTATTATACACACACACACACACACACACACACACACACACACACACACAATGGAATATCACTCAGCCATAAAAAAGAATGAAATATTGTCATTTGAAGCAACATGAATGGACCTAGACAATATTATACTCAGTGAAGTAAGTTAGAGAAAGACAAACACTATATGATATCACTTATATGTGGAATTTAAAAAATAATACAAATGAATTTATATACAAAATAGAAACAGACTTACAGACATAGAAAACAAAATTAAGGTTACCAAAGGGGAGAGGGAGGGAGGGAGGGACAAATTAGGAGTATGGGATTAATAGAGACAAACTGCTATACATAAAGTAGATAAGCAACAAGGATTTACTGTATAGTACATGGCAATTATATTCAATATCTTACAATAACCTATAATGGAATATAATCTGAAAGAAAAACTGAATCACTATGTTCTACACCTGAATTTAACACAGTACTGTAAATCAACTACACTTCAGTTGAAAAAAAAAAGTAGCTGGTAAGTTCAAAGACATATATGAAAGTGTTTAAAAAGAGAGAGAGATATAAAGGTGTGTTTCCAGGAATCTCATATAGGGCAGTATCTAAATCTAAGAGTAGGGAAATCCTATGTTAATATTTGTCTTCCTTCTCTCTCCAGTAAGCCTACTTTTTATGGAATTTCTTACCCTTTTTGTTACAGTAATGAAAGCCAAAGACTGTACTCACTAATCAAGAAGGAATCTGTGTATAAGACCCAATGCTTGCTCACAAACCCTCAATGTATTATAGCACAAGTCTCTCAATGGCTTGTACAAATATTATATCATTGTAATTTTTTCTGTATATTTGAATTAAGAAAGCATCTGTGTATCTGCTGCAATAAGCTGGCTCTCCGTGGAGATTGTGCAAGACCTTCTTCTCACTCTCTAAGAGTAACTCTGCCTCAGGCCTTCTTTTTTAAAATCTAAGGCACACACTGAATTTGATGGGACCCATTACACTACCTTGATCTGCACTTTCTCTCTGATGTGGGAGTTGAGTCCAGGAGATTCTTAGAACACATGTTAAATTGCTCATTGTGTAGGAACTCAATTGCTGAGAATAAAGTCACTTTGCATTTGGTATCACATTTCATATCACCTGAATATTTACTATGCTTTTTTTAAACTTTGTGTTTGTGTTTATACCAAAGACCTCAGGTGGGACATTGTGGGTTAATCTTTTACTACAGATTTATTATAAAGATTTTTTAATTATATTATAAAATATGGGCAAAAGGATAATCTGACAAGGGTTCATAGTAGTAGAGGGTTATTTGCAATTTGTGGCTTCCCAACCTCCTGGTTGCAAATGATCAAATCCTGAGTTAGGTAACAGGAGATGACTGTCTTTTCAAGGTTTGAGATCTGTTGGTATTTTCAACTGCTTGTAAATCATACATGTATTTGCAGTGCTTCCTCTACATATAATTTTACTTTGAAAATAGTAACAACTAATATGTTTAAAAAGACCACATTATATTAATTTAAAAGCTATATAATCACTACAGGGTTCATCTATACTTTCTTATCAGGATTTAAGTATCTGCCAAAATTTGTGTTTAAGTAGGTGCTGTTGATAACTAATACTTCTCATTCACTGAATTTCACATTTTACGTTACATAAAACTTTGGGCCTTTAAAGATTAACATAATAATTTAAATGAAATATTGATAATAATATTTTGGAAAAGTACTTATATGGAGAAAAGAGAAAGTAATATGTTTGTTTGACATGTTCATAAAATGTAGATTTTCTGTTCCCTTTGATGTAGATGACTATGAAATCACATTGATCTTGGTAAACACAAACTCATGTCAGCATTGTCAAATTGGGCTCAATAACGTTACAGCTGTGATGTCTATTGCTCTATTATGCATAACATTAGGTATCAGGCAAACTGTATCACTTTCCTTCCTTTCTTCCTGCCAGTGTTTATGTATTTCACTCCACTGGTAAATTCTATCTCTAAGATATGGTCGCAAGGTAGTCTGAAATCCAACTGACTTTTGATTTTGACTCATACAACTTGGATAAGTTATTTAATCTTTCAAAGACTAGATTCCTCATGTATAAAATGGGGATAAAAATAGTAATAACCCATGTCCTACCAAAATAATAAAAAATACTTGGTATATAGTAAGGGCTCAATAAATGTTAGATATTGTTACTTTTTTAACTCAAATCCTAGCTTAAACATCTCCATCAATTACTCTCAGATACCCTTAGCTGGATATATATTTTATCTCCCTAGATCTCCAAATCAAATTGTACTTTTTAAAAATAGTTTCTTTTTATCTTCCATCTGAAGTACCTAATTCATTGCTAATGTACATTTATCTTATATAATTGATATTTTTTTCATAGATTCAAATAATGTAATCATCAATGACATTTTCTGGTGAATGACAACTATCCAGAACATATTAAATAACAACTGTCATATTCATTTAAAGCTACAAAGTTTAAAATATTAGAGAGTGGGGAAAAGTTGTTATTCAAGGATGGAAGATGGAACTTCTAAAGTAATTTAAGTATGACCCAGCTGTAGCCATTGTACAGGTTCTCTGCCCTGGCAGTCAGAGATTAGTTTTTAATAAACCTAGAATATCAATGCCAGAACGTTGAAATCAGGGTCCCTGCTCCCCATGGTATACATTTAGAGAAAGATTGCAACCAATATCAAGGTTTGCAAAATGAATCTAAACGTGTTTGCCCATCAAGGGAACCAAATAACACTAGGAGCTGTTACGAAGCCACAGTGTTTGTGAAAAGATTAAAGCAATAACCAGAGAGCAGAGAACAGGCAGATTAGGCAAAGAGAATGGCCTCTGGATCATTGATCTTTAATTATTTTTTTCTCTTGAAATCACAAATGATTTTTTATACTCAATGCATTTTCAAGTTGACCTCTTAAAATTTTATCATCAATGCCAATAGAAGCAAAAATGTATTTCCCACCACATTTTAAATTGTTTGAATTTTACATCACTTCCAAATGCACTGAATTTAATAATTTCAAGTCTGCAATCACCCATCGAAAGAATAAACAAGCTCTTCTTAAGTAGTCATATATTTTGCATTTTTTCCCTTGAACTTCAATTTCACTTTTCCAAAGAATTCCTACAATAAATATTTTTATACATATTATACATAAAACATGTTTTAAACAAAACATATTGTGTATATTTAAATTGTTTATAATTTACATATAATTTCAAAAAAGTTTCCTGTGCCAATTAGGCTTTACTTTATAAAACATTTATTCTGGCTTGAGAAAGCATTTCATTTATTAGTGGTTCACCATTGGCCATAATAACATTATATATATTACAGCTTTTAAAAATGTTTAATCATAAGAGAAAATTTTATTGAAATTGCAGTTAATTAAGATGTGTGGCAGGGTTATAAAGCTTGTAAAAGGATGTCCTTAGATATTATAATTATCTCCTTGCTTAATGGTCCTGAGATTTTTACATTACTATAGGGCAATGCACCTTATTGGGATGTAAAATGTGCTTGTTGCTGTGAAAATGATAGAAGCATAATTGTGAAGGAGGAGGTTGGAATAGGAAATGTAGTTGTCAAGAAGGTCATGCTAGGAAAAAAAGTATATACAGAGGTATAGGATCTGGAGAAACATTCCTTTGAAACAATCTGTGCATGAGTTTTTGGAAAGGTTTCCTGTGAGGCCAAAGATACACGTATCACAGGATGAAAACCACTGTTTTATATGATCTGTGAGATTTTCCTCAATTCATTTGTGTGGGTTAGCCAATTCACATTAGAGAAACACATGGCTACAGAATGGAAACTCCAAGAACAAAAATGCTAATGTATGGATTAGATGCTGTAGGGAGGTAAATAAATGATTACCCTCCCCATTCTTACTCAAGAGGCTTCTGGTTTCCATTGGGAGGAAGTCCCTCCACACTCCACCCCTGAATTCAGCTGTAGGCATACTAATGAACATGCCCTCTATGGATACCCTTTAATTATGTAAATTCATTTCTACGAATTTGCTGGAGAATGTTGGAAATCATAATTAACTAAGACACTCCAGTGCCATTTAACAAAGAACTGCCTTTGGTCACTATAGTTAGATTTTTATGGCAACTTAATATGTTTTAAAAGTAAAGAAAAAACTGTTTAAATACTTCATGGATAATTATATGCCACTAATAATAACTTGCACTTTGACTAATTCTTTTTAGTATACTTAGCTCTAATTAAAAAACAGTAAATTGGTTTGATCCATTTATTTATTTATTTATTATGTTGTAGGTTCCTGGATTGTGTAATTGTTTGGAGAGCTTATACTAATGTTGTATACATCTCTGAAAACAGAAGAAGTGAGTACAAAATTGGGCTCATATAAATGCTGAATATGCTCTGAATTAAGAATCCTTGCCTTGCTCAACAACTTATTAAGACATAGGGACATTGTACTCCAAAGTCAAACTTCTTATTCATGTAAGCATTATTCATGGGGATTGTTGTGGTCTTCCAAAACACTCTTCCTTATACCTTATAGATCATGCATTTTAAAAAACATGTTTTTCATACTCAGATAGCCAGACTCCAGTTGGTAATACTGAATGAAAGTTCTCTAGAAAATCAATTTTACTTACTCACAGTACCAATGTCAAAAACTCAAACAAGGCTATTCAGCTGGCTGTCTTGTAACTTAATTAACTCAAGGGGAATTCATAGAGTGAACACAATCACTTTTGTATGAAGGTGAATTTGAATAGAAATTCTACTTTTTCCCCCCAAGAATATATTCTTTAGGCTATTCTAGCAGTGTCTTATCTACAATCTTCCAATCCTCTGAAATTATATTCGATATTATCGTTCTTTAAAAAGAGAGCATAAAAAAAAATAGAGAGAGCATAAAACACTTAGGATTTAAACTCAATGTAATTTACTTAAATTTTAAGAAAAATTACACAATTTGGAAAAATATTTTCCCTAATGCGAACAAAACCCACTCATTAATTTCAAAATCAAAATATTTATCTCAATTTAAACTATATTACTTCATTTACAATTATTTTTGGAAATTTTCCCTCAGTAGGTATTCTTATAAAGTTTTATCATTAAAAATATTGAGTGAGTCAGAAAAATAAGAAGATACACTTGAGATAGCAGAAATGTTACAATTTCATCATTACCTTGAATATTTGACTCTAGGCAAAGAAAAAAGGAATGAAAAAAACTAAAGGAATAGCCTCTACCTTATCTGTTGTGATATGTTTCATTTCCCTAAATATGACCTGTTTCTTGAATAGCATAGGTTTAACGGGTCTGGTAATAAACACCATCTCTGGCTTTTTTATTTTGTATTCTCCATCTATTCACCGTCTTTATTTATGGTTTTATTTTCTTTTATTCTGAATCAGTTTCTGAAAGTTCTGTAAATCAAGTAAGGAAATTAGCATTTACAAAGAGAAAAAAATAAACAAAAGGGATGTAGTGGATGGACCACTTTATCTGGAGTGTTTGAATAAGGCCCACCAAAAGTTGGTGGAGTGGATCATATGCCCTTGTGATTGGAGGAAAGTAGCACGTAATTTTTTGTTGTGCCTAAGGTAGAAGCAGTTCCAACATAACTTAAGTGTTGTGACATTAGAGCCAGAGAGACTAGGGATAAATATGCAAAATCAAATTTCATGGCATTTATATATCAATAAGAGCAAAAGTCCTACAACAAAAGAAGCATAAGGAAATAATTCAGAGTAAAATTAGGAGCAGAGGACTACCCAGATATATATGAGCCAAACCTTGAAGTGGCATACATGCCCCAATTTTGTTCTTACTCCACTTATAAGAATTTGGCCACTCCCAATCTCCCAATTCATCCCACTCCCCCCTTCTCCTTTGGTATCCATACATTTGTTCTCTACATCTGTGTCTCTGTTTCTGCTTTGTAAATAAGATCGTCTATACCAATTTTTTCAGATTCACATATATGCATTAACATACGATATTTGTTTTTCTCTTTCTGACTTACTTCACTCTGTATGACAGTTTCTAGGTCCATCCATGTCTCTACAAATGACCCAGTTTCGTTCCTTTTTATGGCTGAGTAATATTCCATTCTATATATGTACCATATCTTCTTTATCCATTCCTCTGCTGATGGACGTTTAGGTTGCTTCCATGTCCTGGCTATAAATAGCACTGCAATGAACATTGGGGTGCATGTGTCTTTTTGAATTATGGTTTTCTCTGGGTATATGCCCAATAGTGGGATTGCTGGGTTCTGTTTTTATTTTTTTAAGGAATCTCCATACTGTTCTCCTTAGTGGCTATATCAATTTACATTCCCACCAACAAAGCATGAGGACTGACATATACACACTATTGATACTATGTATAAAATAGATAACTAATGAGAACCTACTGTTATAGCACAGGGAACTCTACTCAGTGCTCTGTGGTTACCTAAATGAGAAGGAAATACAAAAAAGAGGGGGTATATGTATACGTATAGCTGATTCACTTTGCTGTACAGTATAAACCAACACAATATTGTAAAGCAACTATATTCCAATTAAAAAAATAAAAAAGAAAAATCAAACACATACACACACACACACACACACACACAAAGAATTCAGTCACACGATCATACCTACATCAAGAGATGCTGGAAAATCTAATCTGGTTATGTACTAGCTAGAAAAGGAAACCAATTGGTGAACTACTACATGATTTATACTAAGGCGGGATTTTTGAAATGAGAGAACCAACAAGAGTTGTCTAGGAAAGTCGGAGACTGAATGGATTAGAAAAATATATTATGGCTGTGGGGAAACTGTAAAAGCCTTCTTGAGTTTTGTCATTTTAAACTTGAAATACATCTAGTAATCATGGTTCTATTCCTTTGCTTATTTATTTGCTCATTTGCTTTTCCCTTCATTTTCTTCAGCCATAGTCAGCTGTATATCAATACATGGAGAAGTTAGTAGGCTGATGTATTAGGTTCCTATGGCTGCCATAATAAATTACTCCAAACTGGATGGTTAAAAAACAGAAATTTATTTTATCCCAGTTTTGGACTTTAGAAGTCCAAAGTTAAGGTATCAGCGGGTTGTTTCCTTCTTTTGGATTCAGAGGGATAATGTTTTCCATGTCTCTCTCTTGACTTCTGGTGGTTGGAGCTCAGTCCTTGGATTGTGGCAGTGCAGCTCCTCTGCCTCCATCATCACATGCTGCTCTGTCTATGTCTGTGCATGTCTCTACTTTCTCTTATAAAGGCACCTGTCATCAGATTAAGGTATTCTCTAGTCCAGTATGACCTCATCTTAACTATGTACATCTTCAAAGACCCTATTTCTAAATCAGGTCACATTCAGAGGTACTGGTTATTAGGTTTTGAAAGTACCTTTTTTTTAAATTAATTTTTATTGGAGTAGAGTTGATTTACATATCTTTTTTTTCCCCATATGCATTATGTTCTTTTATTCTCTCATACCCACACATTCTAAACCAGAAATAATAATAATGATAATAACAGTAAATGAATAATAACAACACATGTAAACTGCACTTAACATGTCATTCACTATGCTAAGTGCTTTTCATAGTTTCTCTTTTAATTTTCAGAACAAATCTATGAGGTAGAAATAATTAGCCCAGAGTCTAAATTTTTACAGCAGAGGAAACTATGATTCATTTACAGCAGAGGTAGGAATCTGTACATGGTACCAAAATGCAAGTAATGGATCTGGGATTTGAAGACTGGTTTCTCTGATTCCAAAGCCTCTGGTTTTGTTTTTAATTTAATTTTATTTATTTTTTATATAGCAGGTTTTTATTAGTTATCTATTTTATGCATATTAGTGTATATATGTCAATCCCAATCTCCCAATTCATCCCACCACCACCAACCCCCCTGCTACTTTCCTCCCTTAGTGTCCATACGTTTGTTCTCTACATCTGTCTCTATTTCTGCCCTGCAAACCGGTTCATCTGTACCATTTTTCTAGGTTCCACATATATGCGTTAATATATGATATTTGTTTTTCTCTTTCTGACTTATCTCACTCTGTATGACAGTCTCTAGATCTATCCATGTCTCTACAAATGACCCAATTTCATTCCTTTTTATGGCTCAGTAATATTCCATTGTATATATGTACCACATCTTCTTTATCCATTCATCTGTCGATGGGCATTTAGGTTGCTTCCATGTCCTGGCTATTGTAAACAGTGCTGTGATGAACATTGGGGTGTATGTGTCTTTTTGAATTATGATTTTCTCAGGGTATATGCCCAGTGGTGGGATTGCTGGGTCATATGGTAGTTCTATTTTTAGTTTTTTAAGGAACCTCCATACTGTTCTCCATAGTGGCTGTATCAATTTACATTCCCACCAACAGTGCAAGAGGGTTCCCTTTCCTCCACACCCTCTCCAGCATTTGTTGTTCGTAGATTTTCTGATGATGCCCATTCTAACTGTTGTTAGAATGTTAGAATGAGGTGATACCTCATTGTAGTTTTGATTTCCATTTCTCTAATGATTAGTGATGCTGAGCAGCTTTTCATGTGCTTCGTGGCCATCTGTACGTCTTCTTTGGAGAAATGTCTATTTAGGTCTTCTGCCCATTTTTTGATTGGGTTGTTTGTTTTTTTAATATTGAGCTGCATGAGCTGTTTATATATTTTGGAGATTAATCCTTTGTCCATTGATTCGTAATTTACATATCCTTTTGATAACACAATTTGACTCAGTACAGTTGGTGTGCACATGGTTGTGTTTTGCAAGATGAACACAAGATTTGAGAGAGGAACAAGAGAGTTGTGGGTATACCCTAAGAAGTGATTGTATTGATGGACCCTGGAATTACAGAATTTTAGTATGAAAGAGAGAGGAGATAATTTGAAGGGTGGGAGATAGTTAAACTATTGGTTAGGCAGTGAATTTAAAGTTCTGGCTTGGTCAAAGAGTTCTTGGAGTTGGGGTACTAGATGAAATGTTCTGCAGAAATAGTTTATAGGAGTGTCCCCTTGAGACTAATGGAACTGATACTGAGAAGAGGATCTGTCACTTGTGATGCCTTCCTCAAGATCTAGGAATCCAGCAGTCACCTTCAGCTTCTTGCTTAGAAGGACATTTGACCCCTCTGAGGGTCTTATTCTGACTCTCTGTCCTGACTGGCCAACAACTCATCAATAGAAACATTGATGTATCCTTTGTCTCCAGAAACTCGGGGAGACCAATTCCAATAGAACATGTCTATCATTTAGCTTTAGTTTTCTCAGTTGTGAGTCTTGCTGGTGATTTATGTATCCCCACTCAGAGAACAGATTCCAAGCATGGAAAGAAATTGCCATGAAAATCCAACTCACTAGAATTGAGGAGAGATTTTACCCCTGAACATTTTCTCTGGGATTAGAAAAGCTCTGCACTCAGCACTGCAGAAGCTTTCTTCTATAAACTCTCTTAGTCCTTTTCCTCTCCAAAGTCAGATAGCCTTTCATATTTATGCTCTGGTAGAAGGATACTAGACAAACTGAACTGACTTTTCAACATTATTTTGAAAATTTTTCCAAGAAATAAGAGTCTTACACTAAGTTTAGTATCTGATAACTGTCATGATTCCTATTTAAGGGTGGTAGGAATCTGGAATCTCCATTTAACATCTTATTATAGTAGGCTTTTGAATTTTTAATTTTAATAAATAAGGTATTAATTTCAAAATTCAACTACCTACAAATTGTACATCTCATAGAAAGAACCCAGCTCATTAAGCATCTCTATGAGGCCTATCACAACTCCACACATGCCAAAAGTAAACAAGATCTGAGGGACCAATGTATTATCAATGTGGTTAACAGAGTAAAGAAAGTGAGGTGACTAGCACACAAAATTTAAGGAGGTACTCACTTTCACTCTAAACTTAGACTTTTGGTTATGTTTTCTAATTTAAAAATAAGTTCCATCACCTCACAGACAACAAAATTATAAGTATTGTCCAAGACACATCTCTATCACTCCCCCATCCACTCAATAATGATGTTTCAATATTCAGATTTCCTGATCTCATTCATAAATGCACCCTTCCCTCAATCCACAGTATTTCGGCATGAGTATTTCTTGTCTAGACTACATTAAATCATCTCTTAATTTAACTTCCCATATCTAAATCAAAATTAACTATCCTTATTCCTGCCTACTTGTCTGATCTTTCTAAAATTCAAAACTAGTTCTTCTGTGCCTGTGTTTAAATAGTTCTTTGTTTCTCAGTCAAGAAATGAAGTTTACATCATAATCTACTTATTTGTATCTCAACCACCTTATGTCTCTCAGCCTATCTGGGCAGTTCTCAAATGCGCCATACTGTTTTGTTCATCCGTGTATTTGTTCCCTCACTAGACCCTTGCCCAACATTCAGTTCCTCTTGAAAGTGACCCACTAACATCTTAGATCCCAGGTCAAGCATCATTTACTCTATGAAGATTTCCCTCACTTTTCCCAAGCACAACTGAAACGCTTTCATTTATTCCGTAGCCTGTACAGATGTCTGCTATAGCATGCTTTATGACATTTATTCTAAAGTTCAGAGTTTCTTGAGAGCATATACATGCTGTTACTCTTTATTCACTCTTTTGATAGAATTAAACATACAGCAGTTTTTCAGTACATGTATGTTGAATGAATAAATGGATACAATATAATAAGAACAATGAAAAGTAAATCCTTCCATTTATAAACATTTTAAGTCATTCTTCACTCTTCCAGAATTTCCTAGACCATAAATACCTAATACAAGCTCTGACATTCTAAAGTTATGAGTAGATGAACATGCTGTATTAATACAAACTCTTCCTCCCCAAAAAGGTGACTAGATATTCGCAATCCTGTCTTTAATTCCCAAAGGTCCTTTTAGCTCCCTAAGATGAATATCTCACTTCAGGCCCAGGAGATGCAATGGAAGCTCACATCTGAAATCACCTCAGCTCATGACTCAGCTAAGTTGTTGGCTAACAATTTTCCCAAGTTCCCGAGATATGTTTGAAGACTTAACAGAATTGTTTTTTCTTACTTCTTCTCTGTGTCTACATAAATTCTATAGAGAGCATCAGTGAAACTGAAATCATAACTTTTAAATTATACAATTTCATAATTTCAGCTTAGAGTGAAAATTACAGAAAACGTTGGCTTTTTATATGCAGGGGTCTCCCCTATTCCAAATCAGTCACTCTACAATTCAGTGGCATGTGCTTAAAACAATCAAAACTGAGGATACGTGGCTAAAATTTACTATTGAATAACTTACAGTCAAATTAACCTGAAATATTTAATTATACAGATTTAAGTTTCTACATTTCAAAGTAATCAGGAACAAATGGTAAGCCGTTCTCAGAAATCACAATGATGGTATTTTAAATCAACAAAGATGACATTTTTCTCAGTATAGTATTGCTCTTTTATCTATAATTAACATCTATAACATCTGTATTTCCTTGGAGAAATACAGCATTTAGTTAACATCCAAATGATTAAACATTGACATACATTACACAGATACAGATAAACACACACACACATATATTGAAAGGTAATGCCCAGAGTCTGACTACATAAAGAATTTCCCTTGTTCTGGCAGACCTGGAATGTCAATAGGGAAGCAGACAAAACAGCCTAAGAAACACACATTTTTTTAAAAGAAATGTTCATTATGTATGGCAAAGGTATGCATTTCCGTTTGACAGAAGCCTGCTGGATATAGTTGGTAGTAAAATGAAAGTCTGAACCTTGTGGAAGCCAATTTCATGAGAGGGTATTTTTAGGTGAAAGAAACATGGTCTTGTTTCAAGTGGAAGAAAATGAGGGAGATGTGAAAGAATAGCAAGGAAGGATTGAGGAAATAGACTAGAATAAGGAAATTAAGAAGACAGGGGTAGGACAAGCTAAAAGTTGCAGGCACAGATATAGAGAACAAAAGTATGGATACCAAGGGGAAAGGGGGGGTGAATTGGGAGATTGGGATTGACATATATACACTATTGATACTATGTATAAAATAGATAACTAATGAGAACCTACTGTATAGCACTGAGAACTCTACTCAGTGCTCTGTGGTGACCTAAATGAGAAGGAAATACAAAAAAGAGGGGGGTATATGTATACGTATAGCTGATTCACTTTACTGTACAGTATAAACTAACACAATACTGTAAAGCAACTATACTCCAATAAAAAATAAAATAAAATTAAAAAAATAATAAATAATTTTTAAAAGTTGCAGGCAAACCTGAAAAATGGATGAAGACCTCAAGATTCAAAGAAAAATATTCTTCTCATTAGCGAGTAACTAATATGAATCCCACTTCCCCTCCACATGCATCACATTAAATGATAAACATTTTCACTCTATACAGAGAAGGTTTCTTTAATAAGCAAGTATAAGGTTTCTTTCAGTGGGCTATGGTAGAAGTGCAGAGATGAAGAGCTTCCACTGACATCTGGATTCAGCGGAAGGGGGTTATACCTCCTTCTTTGCTGGCCACTTTGCATGCAGACCCTGCTAAATGGAGGATGAATGATGCCCTGACTGAATGAGGAAAGCTTCAACAATCCATGTAACACAAAATATCATGAAATGAGAAGCAGATTCTACTGAAAGACTTCTTTCCTTTTTAAATTTGATGTCATCTTTACTGCATCATTTACTTCTCAAGATGATTTAGATCATTGAAAAAAAAGAATGTCAAATTGCTTTTCTTTTTTTACATCTTTATTGGAGTATAATTGCTTTACAATGTTGTGCTAGTTTCTGCTGTATAACAAAGTGAGTCAGCTATATGTATACATATATCCCCATATCCCCTCCGTCTTGAGCCTCCCTCCCACCCTCCCTATCCCACCCCTCTAAGTGGTCACAAAGCACAGAGCTGATCTCCCTGTGCTATGCAGCTGCTTCCCACTAGCTATCTATTTTACATTTAGTAGTGTATATATATGTCAATGCTACTCTCTCACTCTGTCGCAGCTTCCCCTTCTCCCCACCCACCCTGTGTCCTCAAGTCCATTCTCTATGTCTGTGCCTTTATTCCCGTCCTGCCCCTAGGTTCATCAGAACCATATATTTGTTTTTTAGATTCCATATATATGTGTTAGCATAAGGTATTTGTTTTTCTCTTTCTGACTTACTTCACTCTGTATGACAGACTCTAGATCCATCCACCTCCCTGCAAATAACTCAATTTCATTTCTTTTTATGTCTAATATTCCCGAATTGTTTTTTATGATTTTTGTTTTCCTTCCTTTCCTAGATGCAAATTTTACTACAAAATAATATTCCATTCCTGTTTAACAGTTTTAAAAGAACTTTCACAGAAAAGTAGACATGTATTTAAATACAGAGAAAATGTATTTAAAATATTTCATTTATTTGCCTATTAATATATGTTACAAAATAGAAATAAAAAATCACTGCCTTTCTTTAATATAAAGGAGGCACTAGAAAATATCATGGAGAAGTGATTTTCAAAGATAAATATATTGTTTTTTTATAATATATGTAGAGATTTTACCTTTGGAAATCTTTATATTCACAATGTTAAGATAATATAAGGTAAAGCTCTTATTTTAAGAAAGAATAAAAGAATATACTTAAGAATCCCTTTCTGTCTGAATCAAGAAGTTTGGATGAAAGGTATAAGATAAAGGTATTTCTAAATCATCTGAGTTGTATAGTTGAAACCATTTTCTCTTCAATGTCTCTTTTAGACATGATAAGAATTAATATTAAAACAAATTGTGAATAAAAACTTGCGTAAATGTCCCTAAGTGGCTGAAACACAATCGAGTTTATCACAGACTGAAATTGTAGCTTAAAATAAATAAAAAAACAAAATGTTGTTTTTAAAATTTTGTATGTCAGATTAAAATGCAAAGAGGATTAGTATAGCATTTTTTACAAAGAGGAATGGCACAGTATTTTTTTAAAATAAAACCTGGTACATACAAAGTTAGCAAAATTATTAAAAATCATATGATATAGAGCTTGATTAATCTTCCACTTAAAAGGTAAGTAGAGGGCTTCCCTGGTGGCACAGTGGTTGAGAGTCTGCCTGCCAATGCAGGGGACACGGGTTCGAGCCCTGGTCTGGGAGGATCCCACATGCCGCAGAGCAACTAGGCCCGTGAGCCACAATTACTGGGCCTGCGCTCCGCAACAAGAAAGGCCGCGATAGTGAGAGGCCCACGCACCGCAATGAAGAGTGGCCCCCACTTGCCGCAACAGAGAAAGCCCTCGCACAGAAACAAAGACCCAACACAGCCATAAATAAATAAATAAATAAATAAATAAATAAAATTAAAAAAAAAAGTTAAGTAGAAAATTATATGCAAACTCACCAATTAAGATACAAATGTCATATTGAATAATCACTCATACACTTTTATATTAATGTTTTAAACACTACTGTATAAAATGGATTCTAACTATATAGTATAATTAAATGGAACAATGTGACATGGGCACAGATAGGAAGTATTTAATGGAGAGGTTTTATTTTTCATTTAAAATACATTATATCAACTGTCAAAGAAAAGAAAACTTGCTGGATAATTTCTTAGCCTTCTATTTCAATCTTTCTTGTCATACAAAGCTGTAATGCTAAAAATCTTCCTCGAACTTGTAAAGTTACCACCAATCTTTGATTAGTAGAAGTAATGGAACTTGGAAAAGACTATTCACTGAATGACCCTAGAATAATTTGTTATCCATGTAAAAATATAATCTAACACTATTTCACCTCACACACAGAAGCCAATTCTAAGTACATTAAAAACTTAAGTAAAGAAAGCAAACTTATAAAACATTATAGGTTATACATTTACGACCTGAGGAAAAAAAACCCTGGAAAAGGGCAAACAAAGGAAACCCAAAAAGACACAAAAATAGAAAAAAAAAAAACCTAAAAGACACAAAAAACATAAGCCTTAAAATAAAAGATTGGCACATTTCACTAAGAATTCAATTTATTAGAATTCATATAAAGAAAGCGAAAAGATAGGTGCCAACTAGGAGAAAATATATATTACACTGGTAAAGCTTTTGATCCCAAAATATATAAAGAATGCCTACAAAATAATAATATCATGATAACCAATCAAATGGAAAAAAATAAGCAAAATTCTTAGGCAGTCATTTTTGTGAAGAGAAAGTCTGAATAGCCAACAATTTTCTGGTATAATACTAAGAACATCAGCAATGTGGAACATGGAAATTAAAAACCAATAAATTGCATGGTACAGTAGAGGAAAATACTTAATTTATGATAACTTCAGAGATTGAAGCAATTGTAGATTGAAGAGCTAACTTCAAGGACTGAAGTAGTGGGAATCTCATATATTGCTAGAGAATATGTAAATTTTATAAACCCATTGGAAAATAATTTATCATTTTATATTGAAAAATGATTAAAATATTTTGTAAATCTAGAATTTGCATAAGTAATTCCACTGCTAAACATCAACCCAAGAGAAACCCTTGCACAAATGAATCTGAAGACAGTTTAACAAATTCACAACTGCAATGTTTATTGTAGCAAAAAATTGGAATCAACCTAAATGTCCAACAAGAGAATGGAAGATAATTTTTGGTCTATTCATTACACACGTATATATAAAATTCCACTTAAATAACATTAAAAGGCATACAAAGCTCAAGAGTATATTGTTTAAAATTACATACTTATATGGCATATTTCAAAAAACAATTGAATATTTACATAAAATTTAGCAAAACTGTTAGCATATGGACAGGAGAGAGTGACGAGCACACAGATGGCTTCAAATCTTGAAATTTTTCTATATGTGTGGATTCACCTGTGCTCATTTTATTGCTATTTATCTAATATTAACTATAAATAACCTTTTGAATGTATTCAATATTCAAATGAAAAAAGAACCCTCAAATCAAAAGATTTTATATTAAAAAGGGTATTATGGGACATCATACACAGATATAATCACCACATCTATCTGTCTACCTCCCTATCCATCAGCTATATTTTAATGCACCAAACTTGGGAAACTACTGTTACTTCAACGGAATTTTATTCAACAAAAAATTATTACCAGCTAGACAGACTTAATACATAAATGTAAGAATAAACCACCTAAGTGAAACTCATTTTTAGAAATTTAGGATTTTCTTTAGTCTTTCTGATGTCTCACATTTGAAAACTTGAATCTATTATTTAATTTTTTGAAAAGCAAACATCCCAGGCAGAGGCAAAATATAAATCTGTGTTACATTAAGTGACCAGAGAGAAATTTCCTGAGAGAAAATTTTCATTTATGTTATATAGCCATTCTATAAATATTTATAAAATTATTGGATTGTACAGGCACTTGTATGTAGCAATGAGCAACCATCCCATTTTTCTTAAACAGTTGTACTGTAGGGTTCACACTAGCAATGTAATGGACAGTTGTATTAAAGCATGGTTTGGTCACTGAAAGAGGGAAATCTAATGTTCTTTCAGAGTAAAAAAGATACTTCTTACTTTTAGATTAAAAAAGATATTTCTATCTAGTAGAAATAATTTCTAAATTGATTTCTGAGTTAGAAGCAGTATTTAACTAGATGATAAGTCAAGGGAGGACCGTTTTTGGACCACTTTAATAAGAGTACATATAATATTTGAAGGCCTAGACATGAGGAAGAGAAGTATGTACATTGGGGAAACTATAAGTAATTCAGTTTGTCTGGAGAATGAAGGGAAAGGGAGCAGTTATAAGAGATGACACTGAAGAGGTAGTGGTTAACTAAATACAGAAATTTGAAAGCCAACACAGTGTGCTTAGATTTTATCCTGAAAGTATATAGTAGGGATTCTTTGTAGTTCTTTAAATAATAAAGGTTCATGATCAAATTTGGCCTATAAATCACACTGTACACGTAGAGTGGCGGGACAGTACGGTGAACACAGGGGTAGTAGGTAAGAGACTCTTAACTGAAACCCAGGCAAACTTATGGTAAACAAGGACAATGGAAGTGGTATGGGCCAAAGGATTGAAAGATTAGTAAGAAATATTGAATTTACAGAATTTATAAATTAAGTGATTGTGGGGCTGGTGAGCAACAGAAAGTGCTCCAAAATGTCATCTTTCTTGCTTGGGTAAAGTAGATAATCTGGTTATATTCATTTATATGAGGATGGGACTCTGGAGAAAAAGCAGGGTGGATTAATAATAATTAGATGTTTTACAAGTAGAACATACAAATAAACATGTCAGAAAGAAATTAACAATAGAGGCCTGGATTTTGGAATCCCATAACATTGAAGTTGGTCTTGGAGAGGGAAGTTTCAGGGGAGTGAATGAAGATGAAGACCGAAATCCAATAACAGTAAATTGAGAAGCATTAAAAAGTGATTCAGTGGATTTAGATTCCCCCCAAATTTAGACTGGAAAGGGGAGAACAATTCTTTTACATCTAGAGAGGTTTTTAGAGTTGTAGAAGTTTCTTCTATGAGCCTTGAGCAGGGTTTGAACACAAGTTTGAAGGATCCATGAGAGAGCAAGAGTTTGAAGAGAGCTAGGAACTGGTGATAAACAGAATGAGTCCCTGTGAAGTCTTTCGAGATAGACTCCATATACAGATGGAAGCCTGGTCTCTCCTGGTCTCTCCTGGTGTCTCTCTCTCTCTCTCTCTCTCTCTGTATATACACAGCTAGGTATTCATATGAGGAAGTGGCAACTGCTAAGTTAACTGACTTGCTTGTGGTAGAATCAGCTTGATATTCAGTGTATGAATTATGTGTTCATCAGTCACATGGGAACATCTACAATGAGTGGCCATTATGATTGCCACATCAAAGAGGAAGGAAGATGAGTGACCTACAATGACCACAAAGTTTTTGCCTCAGAAAGGCTACCTAAAGACCTGGATAATATGTACTTTTACCTCAGGATACCAAGCTAAACCTCAGACACACAAATGGGCCAGAGCCATATGGTTTTTTAATTTGCCAAAAACCTGTGAAAGTATAAAGAAATTATATGTGTGTATATATATAAATATATATGATATATGTATATGTACACAATTTTTTTTAATTTTTAAATTTATCTTTCTATATCAGCTTTATTAAGATATAGTTCTCATACCATAAAAAAATAAAATTTTAAAGTATATAATTCAAAGTTTTTGTATATACACAAGTCTGTGCATACATCCCAGCTCTCTAACTCCAGAATATTTTATTCACCATGGAAAGAAATTTTATATTAATTAGTAGTCAGTTTTGATTCCCCCCTTTATCCAGCAAATGACCAATAGTAATCTACTTTCCATCTTTACGAATTTGCCTATTCTCCACATTTCATATAAATAAAATCTTTCATGTCTGACTTTTTTCACTCAGCATAATGTTGTCAAGCTTCATCCATGTTGTGGCATGTATCAGTACTTGTTTTTTTATAGCCTGTGTTAGCTTGCTAGAGCTGCTATGACATCCATAGACTGGATGACTTGAACAACAGAAATGTATTCTCTCACAATTCTGAAAGCTAGAAGTCAGAGGTCAAGGTGTCAGCAGAACTGGTTTCTCCTGTGTCCTCTCTCCTTAGCTTGCAGATGGCCATCTTTTCCCTGTGTCTTTATATGGTCTTCCTTCTTTACATTTTTGTGTTCAAATATTCTCTTCTTGTAAGGACACCGGTCACAGTGGATTAGGCCTCACTTTAATGACCTCATCTTAAATGAAATATCACTTTAAAGACCTTATCTCCAAATACAGTCAAAATTCTAAGGTAATGGGGGTTAGGACTGCAACATATTAAATTTAGCAGGACACAATTCATCCTATAACATGGCCAATCAATATAACATTGTCTGGATATACCACATTTATTTACCTATCCATCAAGTGCTGGGCATATGGGCCATTTCTAACTTTTAGATATTATAATTAGTGCTGCTAAGAACATCTGAGGACATGTCTTGGCACTACACTTTCTGCAGCTTAATAATAATTATTATTAATGATTAAATATTAAATAACACTTATTATAATATATTATTATAATAATATTGGTGTTATTAATAATAATTATTAATTATTAAATAATCTGCTGTTCTAGCTCTTGATGGATGTCTGGATAAGAGAAGGCTAAATCTCTCTTCTTGTGGTTTGCTTTTTATTTAAATTTATTTAATTTAAATTTATTTTCTTTAAATTCTTTAAAATTTAGAATTACATTTCATTAAAAATCACATTTTAAACATATTGAAAATGTACTTCTGAGATAAGTTAGGGCAAAATTAAATTCCAAAATATTATTATGAACACATACATGGAATTTAAGGTCATAGAAAGTGACATCATAAACCACCTGCAAGCTTTGTTAACAATGTCCCATCTCTGAATCTATTTTACTTAAATATTGTCATTTTCATTTTATTTTAGATGATCATTTTTAATTTAATTTTATGTAATGTATGTAAGTGACCTGCATGGAAAAGTTGTAGGACCAAAACTATTCGTGATAAGCTACCACAATGTTAAGTGCCTATTAGCAGCTTAATAGCTACTTTAATGATATACTGACATTTTTAAAAAGCAAAATTATCAGTTAATGTCCGAACAGGGGAATATTTTCAAATATAATTTAGAGAGGTTATGGGTTTAGTTTTCACTTTAAAAAGATAATAGTGAGAAAAAAAAAAAGATAATAGTGTATTAGACTTTTAATACCTTGTATTTTTCTAATATTTTTAGGATATGTTAATTTATAGTAGGTCACTGCAGAAAGGTAGAATATGTAAAATACAAAAATATTTTTTAAAATTAATTCATAAATACAAAATTAGAAAAAAGAATGTTAGAAATTCTATTCAGGTAATTACCTAAAACAAGAAAGGCAAGGGGCTTCCCTGGTGGCGCAGTGGTTGAGAATCTGCCTGCTAATGCAGGGGACATGGGTTCGAGCCCTGGTCTGGGAAGATCCCACATACCACGGAGCAACTGGGCCCGTGAGCTACAATTACTGAGCCTGCGTGTCTGGAGCCTGTGCTCCACAACAAGAAAGTCCGCGATAGTGAGAGGCCCACGCACCGCGATGAAGAGTGGCCCCCGCTTGCCGCAACTGGAGAAAGCCCTCGCACAGAAACGAAGGCCCAACACAGCCATAAATAAATAAATAAATAAAAGAAAGGCAAGTAACTTTATGTTCTTTATGTAAACATATAAGAAAATCAATCTATATTTCTATTTGTTTATATTTATAGTCATTTTATAAATTATAAATATTACCATACAGATAATGTACTTACTCACATGCCAAATATTTAACATCTGGAACTATGTGCATGGGCCTATCTACCCACAAAAGGAAAAAAGGAAAAGCAAAGAAAGAAAGAACAAAAAAGAAAAACAAGTGCTGAACTAAATGGAGTGGATTATAGCCTTGAACAAACAATATGGATTGAGCACAGTTGTCTACACACTGCCCTGCCTTCTGAAAATAAAGAAACAATAAGATGTAAGCTCCCAATGATATACAGAATGGGAAAGAAGAAAAAAGTAGACACATAATGTCTGCTAATTTTAGGAAGATGTAAATGGATAGAGTCATGAAATAAATCAGATGCTTTGATATCTACTATAAAGAAGGATACAAATTTAGAAGTAAGCTGTTTAACATTCAGGATACAGTACAGACTCAGAAATTGTAGGGATTAAGTACCTCAAAAGGCACAAGTAAGAAATGAGGTTAATACCAAATGATTTATTAAAAGTCTTTATAAGGATTATTTAGAATCCCCATTCTCCTTCCCTACCTAGGCAGATTTATCTCTGAAAACCTGAAACATATTATTTCTGGGCCTGAGAAAAGATGTGATAAGATGCTTGAAAATTAAACTGAGACTTTCCTTAAATCTAAATCCATTAGCTCCCAGAACGCTGCCAGGAGCGTTGTTCGATCAACAACGCTGCTTGTTCGATCACCTTTGTAGCCATTATCCCATGGTCTTCCACCTTCCCTTTATTCTGTCCCCAGGCAATAGTCCAAAAAATGTTTCCTGGAGGAAAGCTTGGCCAAAGAGAGTAGAGTGGACTTCCAGAAGATGGCGGAAGAGTAAGACGCGGAGATCACCTTCCTTCCCACAGATACATTAGAGAGTAGAGTGGAATATCCAGATGCTGACATTTGCTGTCCTTTGTAAAGCAGCCAGGTCATTCCTGATCTACAGAAATTCCTCCAAAATCAATTCCTATTCCCACCAGAAGTTCCCACCAATCAGCTTTGGAGTTTCCTGCACATTTTTATATTTGGAGAATTAAGAATTATGATACATTGTAGAAAATCTTTAAAGATTAAGTTAGGGTAACAGAAAAAATGAAAAAAGTAAAAAAAGAGAAAGAAAGACACCAAAATATGACTTAGAGAAACTGGAAGAAAAATACAGGGAATAAATAAAATTAATATTAAAACTACTCATGTGTGGACTTCCCTGGTGGCGCAGTGGTTAAGAATCTGCCTGCCAATGCAGGGGACACGGGTTCAAGCCCTGGTCTGGGAAGATCCCACATGCCGTGGAGCAACTAAGCCTGTGTGCCACAATTCCTGAGCTTGTGCCCTAGAGCCTGCAAGCCACAACTACTGAGCTCGCATGCTGCAACTACTGAAGCCCACGTGCTTAGAGCCCGTGCTCCACAAGAGAAGCCACTGCAATGAGAAGACCACACGTCCCAACAGAGTAGCCCCTGCTTGACTCAACTAGAGAAAGCCCGCAAGCAGCAGCAGAGACCCAATGCAACCAAAAATAAATAAATAAAAATTAAAGTAAACTAAAAATTTTAAAAAAATAAGTTAAAAAAAATAAACTACTCATTTGTATCCTAAGAGAGATGAAAAAATGTTACATACATACTTCAAAGAACGGAGTTGATGAAGAGTGAGGGAGAGGGGATAGAAATAGACATAAAAAGAAAAAGAGATCTTATAAATAAGAAAATAGTATATCACTTAAATATAGATTAATTGGAAATTGGGTTGAAGAAGTATCTGGGAATGTAGATTAGAAAACAAAGAAATAGAAAACATAAGGAAATTAGATTACTAATTCATAAATTCTGATATATGACTAATAGGATCTTCTGAAATAGAAAATAGATAGAAAAAAATATTGACGCTTGCTTTAAGAAATTTCCCACAACTAAAGGATATGAGCTTTCACCCTAAATGAACCCATCAATTGTCCAGTGAAACACACACACACACACACACACACACACACACACACACACACAGATCAAGACTCATCATTATGAATTTCCAAAACAGCAACAAATAGATCATAAAACGTCCAAAAAGAGAGAAACTGTGACTTCTGGATGGAGGAATTAGAGTAATTATTTCTTTTTTTACTTTACTATAGTAAATAAAACTTATTATAATAGAATGTAATACTCTTACCGAAACATTAAATTAATTGTTGAATTTATTTACTTTTCAAATCTCAACTATGACAAATCAATGTGAGAAAGTCACCACAATGAAAATGGGGTCAAGGCATGAACAGATAATTCACATAAGAAAAAATAAACTATCAAATACGTATGTGAAGAGATGTTTGTATCATGATTAATTATAAAATAAAAATTAGTACAATAATAAGAACATAAATTTCACCTGTAATGGTGTCCAAAATTAAAAAAGAATATCACTAGTAGGGAGCCTGAATAAGGACAAGAAGAAATAGGTATTCTCATTTTCTTCTGGTAGAAATTTTTTAAAAAAATATTCTAGAAAGTATTTCATTAATATGTGTCAATGTGTAATTTATATACACAATTTGACGAACATTTCCACTTCTGGTGTTATTTCCTAATGAAACAACTTGATTAACATGAGAATATACTTATTATGTTAAAAATTAAACTCATAAATCCCCATTTACATGATAAATATCAATTTGCATAGCTGCATTATACAAAATCTGAATAATTAAAACAATTTAAATAACCATCAAGTTATAGATTTTGTTAAGTTAACTTTGGTAGACACATGCAATGTAATATTAAGAAACTCTTAGGTATGATAAAGATATATGTTTTGTCTTAATCCAACTGATCAGTTAAAATGTATTAAAAACTTTGGTCTATATAGTTGAACAAATATATAAATATCATTTTACTAGAACTGTTTTTTCTTAAGGGCCATTGTTGACTAATGCTTAAACAACTTTCTTCCACATGTCAGAATTTATAAATTGTCAACAACCATTATTCAGTACAGAATTATTTTTATTATTTATTTTTTTTAGAATTATTTTTAAATGAAAATAAATATACTTTAAACTTTTCAATTTTTCTAACTTAATGTGATCTAAAGTGGCATTCTGATAATATTAGTTCAGGGTAACAGAATTTTCATTGCAAATATGTTTGACACAATTTTTAGTGATAAATTTGTAAAAAAGGATGACAAAATAAAATTTGTATGCATATTAATATATTAAAATATGGATAAATATGTAACCATATTAATAGTGTCTATCAGTCCTTGTTAGTATTGTTTGTTCTTTTTAAACTTAATTTTTTTCTGTAGTGTACAATGTAGTCCAACAACTATGACATGTTTGTCATCAGAGAAAAGATGTAAATGTATAAATGTATTCTTATTCTTATAAAAAAGGAAAGAAAAGGAGAGAAGAAGGAGGAGAGGAGGAAGGAGAAGGAAAGAGGAGGATGAGGGTGGAATCACTGTGCGATTATTTAACTGAATCTCCTAACAACTGTCTTCAAGTTTTTGTGTAATTGAATTAAATAGTGAACAAATGCCCACTATTCCTCTCTGCATTTTCTGATTTTAATCAATGAATATATATTCAATAACTATTCATAAACCCAGACACATCTGAAATCATTAAAAAAAAAAAAAAAAAAGAGAATGTTGGCTCTTGAAAATTAGAAAGTATCCTGGGTTGGAGGATAAAATAAACCAAACCATTATAACTTTGGCATCATTGAGAGCTGTTCAGATTTTATTTTTTTACATTGTGTTCATCAACCTGAATAAGTCTTCCCTAGAGAGTATAGTTTAAAGTATTGAAGCTCTTTACTATACTTAAATAATCAGACTATCCAAAGTAGGGCTCAGCAATCTACATTTTAATAATCTCCCAGATATTTTGATTTCATATTAAAGCTTGAGGACCTATGGTCTAGATACCCTGATAGGGCTAGGGTGTATACTTAGGGTATATACACGAATGTACAATGGGCATCTAGCTCAGGGATTCTAGGGAATGCTAACCAAATGAAGTAACACGAGATGAGTTTTTAACAACTAGCATGGGCTAGGCACAGAGGAGGAAGTTTTGGTTATGTAAAACTTATAGACATAGTCTGGAAATACACAAAGCCTTTGGATACTTGCAGTTATTTTATTGTGGCTAGAGCTAGAGCATGTTGGGAAGTAGTGGGAAATGAGGCAGATGAAGTCATTAAGCAGAACTCATGAAAGGGTATATCAAGCAAAAGGTATGGAAATTAATCCTAAATGGGAGTCATTTGATGGTTTTTAAATGGAAAATGTCATAATGTAATCTGTATTTTTTTTTGGTTTCTCTATTTGTCCATCTTCCATCCACCCCTCCATTCACTTACTTTTCTATCCATCCATCCACTTTATCTACTTACTAATCTGAGACCAACTGCCCCCTTCACACACACACTGAAGAAGAATATGAAGTAAAATTTGCAACTGAGAACAAAAAGTACTGACAACTTTGGATAATAAACAATGGTATTATTATTTTATAAGAAAGGGAGTTGACTTTTTTGTGGATTGCTCTAGAAAAGAGAAATAATACCACTGGGAATGTCCTGAGGCAAACTTTGTCTCTAGTATTTGCAACTCTTTTCAATGTCCCCAAATGTATAAAAGTTGTAAAATTATCATCCTTTAGTAAAAAGAAAAGCATTTTGCTATTAGCTAATTCCAAATACACCAGGAGAGAAGGAGAGTCATTTCTCTGATTTGCCTTAGATTCGTCGTCAATGAGTATCAGTCCCTAACGCGAGTATGATAGTGCCTTCTTCAGTGGTTAATTCAGCTCTTGCTTTCCCTCAGTTTTGTTACCACTTTTAAAGAGGAGGGAAGAAGCAAGCTTCTACCTTAAGTCATCTTAAGATAGCCTTTAATGAATGATTGAAGAGTTCCAAGAACATTAGTAACATCACTGCAATCAGATAACGCAAGATTTATATACTACTCCGTGTAACAGTCAAAATGATGTATTACATGGGTACTTTAATTGAGGCGCATAAATATAGAGTTCTGGGAATGAGTTTAATTTGATCACATAATTTTAAATGATGCACATTAATAATTAATGTATTATGCTCAAATATAACTTGAATTATATAAATTCCCACAGAAATTAAATGATCATAATTAGCATTACCTTAATAAATATCAAATAAATTATTGTCAAACCAATTATTCTCAAAGCATGCATGATTTATAAGTACTGCATAGAGTATGTCAATAATTAATAAATATTTTTAAATAACAGTTTCTTGGTTTGGTAAAGAGTTACACAGAAAACCACAATAGTTTCTCTTTCCCTTTGTAATGTAACTTTACAGTTTCTTCCATCAAGAAAATTGAGCTTATTTCCTCACTCTTTGAACCTGGGCCAGATTTGTGACTTGTTTTGTCCAATTTGAGGCTGCAAAATGAGTATAGATTTCTAGGCTTTCCACCTTTGATCTTGCCCTCATGGAATGTTTCCCTAAAATCAAAATGAAGATCTTTACTCTCATACAGGAGGCTGAAAAGTCTGGTGAAGCAAATGTCAACTGCCAGAAGAGCTAGTGTAGCTATATTTGACCACCCAGCCACAGTTGAGTCACGGATGACCACAGCCACAGGAGACACCCACGAGAGACACATGGAAGTGCTCAGCTGAAGCTGAGCCCAATCTAACTGCTGCAAATCATGAGCAAATGATAGAATTGTTGTCTTCAGCCACTATATTTCAAGGTGGTTTCATATGCAGCAAAAATAAACAGATGCACTTGGGTGGCATTACAAAATTACCTTTTTCCATATTCATCTTTATTTTGCAAGTGCAATAGACAATTTAGGTAGAGTGAGAAAATATCAGACAAAATAAGCAGAACTACAATAAAGTATTTAGGACAGGAACTAATATTTGGAACATTAATATGTGCTAAGAATATTACTAAATGCGTTTTATATTTATGCTGACTAATCACATATAATGTAGACATATAGATATAGATATATAAGATATGGAAAGCTACATCTACTTTACATACATAGAAATAAAGGCACAGAAAACATGAATAAGTTAACCAATGTCACAGAATTGGACCAGAATTGAAAAACAAGCCCAACTGTGTCTGATTTCAGAGGATACCTTTTTCTCAGTATAGTGTGAATTAAATCATATTTTTCCTTTGTGTAGCTTCATAAAGAAACAATTTTAGTTAGTCAATAAATATTTTTTTTAAACATCTTTATTGAAGTATAATTGCTTTACAATGGTGTGTTAGTTTCTGCTTTATAACAAAGTGAATCAGTTATACATATACATATGTTCCCATATCTCTTCCCTCTTGCATCTCCCTCCCTCCCACCCTCCCCATCCCACCCCTCTAGGTGGTCACAAAGCACCGAGCTGATCTCCTTGTGCTATGTGGCTGCTTCCCATTAGCTATCTATTTTACATTTGGTAGTGTATATATGTCCATGACACTCTCTCACCCTGTCACATCTCACCTCTCCCCCTCCCCATATCCTCAAGTCCATTCTCTAGTAGGTCTGTGTCTTTATTCCCATCTTGCCACTAGGTTCTTCATGGCTTTTTTTTTTTTTCCCTTAGATTCCATATATATATGTTAGCATACTGTATTTGTTTTTCTCTTTCTGACTTACTTCACTCTGTGTGACAGACTCTAACTCCATCCACCTCATTACAAATACCTCCAATTTCATTTCTTTTTATGGCTGAGTAATATTCCATTGTATATATGTGCCACATCTTCTTTATCCATTCATCTGTCAATGGACATTTAGGTTGCTTCCATGTCCTGGCTATTGTAAATAGAGCTGCAATGAACATTTTGGTACATGACTCTTTTTGAACTATGGTTTTCTCAGGGTATATGCCCAGTAGTGGGATTGCTGGGTCGTATGGTAGTTCTATTTGTAGTTTTTTAAGGAACCTCCATACTGTTCTCCATAGTGGCTGTATCAATTTACATTCCCACCAACAGTGCAAGAGTGTTCCCTTTCCTCCACACCCTCTCCAGCATTTATTGTTTCTAGATTTTTTGATGATGGCCATTCTGATCGGTGTGAGATGATATCTCATTGTAGTTTTGATTTGCATTTCTCTAATGATTAATGATGTTGAGCACTCTTTCATGTGTCTGTTGGCAATCTGTATATCTTCTTTGGAGAAATGTCTATTTAGGTCTTCTGCCCATTTTTGGATTGGGTTGTTCGTTTTTTTGTTATTGAGCTGTGTGAGCTGCTTGTAAATCTTGGAGATTAATCCTTTGTCAGTTGCTTCATTTGCAAATATTTTCTCCCATTCTGAGGGTTGAAAATACATATTGGTCTCTGCCTCTGGTTCCTGGCACAGAGATGCTAAAACCGTTGTGATTTCCTAAGTGATGAGAGCCAGCACTAGGAGTATCTTTTTTTTTTTTCTGATATTTGGTCTTTGACTCCAGTTTCTGGCACAGAGTTCCTAAATCCCTCGGCACTTCCTAGGTGATAGGAGTGTCTTTTGATCTAATGAGGCGACTCTTGGTGAGCTCCTGGATAGCTTCAGGATGGGCACTGGTCACCAGAAACATTGAGCCATTATTAGAAGCTTCCAACTCGCAGCCCTACTGGCCCCACCCCTGCCCCATCCTCTAGGAACGAGAGAGGGGCTGGAGATTGAGTTCAAGATTGGTCGTGCCTATGTGATGAAGCCTCCATAAAAATACCAAAAGCACAGAGTTCAGAAAGCTTCTTGGTGGGGGAACACACCTACCGGGAGGGTGGTGCACCCCAGCTCCATGGGGACAGAGCTCCTGCACTTGGTACTCTTCCAGACTTTGCTCTATGTATCACTCATCTGGCTGTTCATCTGTATCCTTTAAAATATCCTTTATTTTATAATAAACTGTATGTGTAAGTATGTGTTTCCTGGAATTCTGTGAGCTATTCTAGCAAATGGTCACATACAATGAGGGGGCAGTCATGAGAACTTCCAATTTGTAGCCAGATCTAACAAGTTGCAGGTGACCTGAAGACCTACCACTTGTGACTGGCTTCTGAGAGTGAGGGAAAGTCTCATGGGACTGAGCCCTTCACCTGTGAGATCGGATGCTATCTCCAGGAGGATAATATCAGAATAATGTTAAATTGTAGGACAGCCAGCTGGCGTTGCAGAAAAATGCTTACTAAGGGAAAAATACCCCCCATATCTGGTCTCAGAAGTGTTGTGAGTGTAGCAGTAGTGCAAGAGTAAAGGAGAAACCCAGGAGGAGTTTTTTTTTTCCTATCCAAACATACATTGAGCTTTTACCATATACTAGGTATTTGACTAGATCCAGTGATCTGATTGTGGACAAAAGAAATAAGATCAAAGCCTCACTGGGATTATATTTGAATGCTGAGAAAGCATTGATTAGTCATCAAATAAAAATACTGTCACAATTATTGCAATTTTTCATTATATATTTTTGTATTTAGAGGCATCACTTAGACTGGAGTATCAAGGAAAACTTCTATGAAGGAATAACACTGATGTTAGGCATGAAGAGTGAGTAGGTGTTAAGTATGGGGATTGTGGAGGGAAGAACATTTCAAGAAGAAATAGCAGAAGTTTTGTGTGCCCCCCAAAACTGAAAGTCATTGAGAACAAGGGACACTGAAGAAAGGGGAGGGAAGGTATGAGAGAGCTGACGAGGTATGCAGAGACCAGAGACTGCAGGGCCTTGAAGGACAGAAATTGTACCTTCTGAGTAAAAATTGTAAATTTTCTAAGAGTAATTGATAATTATTGATGAATTTTTAAACAGTGTACTGAGGGACTTCCCTGGTGGCGCAGTGGTTAAGAATCCGCCTGCCATTGCAGGGGACACGGGTTCGAGCCCTGCTCCAGGAGGATCCCACATGCTGCGAAGCAGCTGAGCCCGTGCGCCACAGCTACTGAGCCCGCGCTCTAGAGCCCGTGAGCCACAACTACTGAGCCCGTGCTCCACAACTACTGAGGCCCATGTGCCTAGAGCCTGTGCTCCACAACAAGAGAAGCCCGTGCACTGCAAGGAAGAGTAGTGCCTGCTCGCCGCAACTAGAGAAAGCCCGTGCACAGCAATGAAGACCCAATACAGCCAAAAATAAATAAATAAATTTATAAAAAAAAACAGTGTACTGAATGATCAAGTTTTCATTTAAGTTGTGTACAATTGTTTGTTATCTTAAAAATATCCTTGTGAGACTACAACCTTTGGTTAGATTATAAGAAGTGGAATTGCAGGCTGTAGCTCCACTTGTATTTATCTACATAACCATGTGTGCCCATTTCAACATCACATGGACCTAGAAAAATAACATCACAACAATCAATGCACATAAATGGAAATATCATCTTTCAATTTCAATTTTGTAATACTGGTATGAGACTGAATATAATTTCATAAGTGTATTGTCCATTTGTATTTAGTTTTCTTTGATTTTGCTTATTTGTATTTATGATAGAGATAGGATGTTTATTTACTAAAACGCAGTCTTCTTCCTTCCGGACACACAGATAGTTTATAATACCTGCTTGCTTGAAGTGAGGTATGGCCATGTGATTGAATTCTGACTCATAGGGTCTGAGCAAACTGATGACCCCTAAAACAACCCCATGCAGAGATTTTTTTCCTGTTCCTGCATCCAATGGCTAAATGGAGAAGAATCTGAGCATCTTAATAGAAGAGGTCAAAGCCAAAAATCAAAAACTCATCTAGGTTCATAAGCCACTGAAGCAAATTATTCTTGTAGGTGTCCTTTTTTACTAATATGAAAAACTTTCCAGCCGATCTAACTAGTTGTACTATTGCAGGATCCTAGGTTTCTCACATTTTTAACATTACTACATAATGGCAATTAAACTCCAAGGAGATTGTACCAATTTATAAACTTACCAAGAGCACATGAGTTCCTATTATCTCAAATTCCTGTCAGCAATTAGTATGATGAGTAGTTTTTAATTACTAATCCTACAGGAATTAAACATCAACTCATTTTTAACATTTTTATTTTTCTAAATAGTAGGGATATTGAGAATCTCTTAATATTTTATTGAACAAACAAGGTTGCCTTTTAAATTTTTTCTCTACAGAAACATTTTCATCAAAAAGTTTTAATCGTTTCATATTTAGTACTTAGTCCACATAAAAGTGATTTTTGTGCAGAGTATGAGATCCAACTTACTTTTTCTACATTGAGAGCCAACTCCTCCAATATGATTTGAATAGCTCTTTTTTCCCTATATTAGTTTCTACTGCTCAGGTAACAAATCATCAAAAATCTTAGTAGCACAAAGCAGCACATACTTCTTATCTTACTGTTCTATAGGTCAGAAGTCTTACACAAGTCTCACCAGACTAAAATGAAAGTGCTGGCTGACTACCTTGGTAGGAAAACAGCTGTACAATAGCTGTGATGTTCAGACATGCCTCCCCCAGACTCCTACCTACAGGCAGAAACTGTCAGAGAATCTCTGTGATTTCTAAATGGAAGAACTCTAACCCTTTGAGCCACATCCTGGAGGAGGCTCTGGAATCACCTTGCCCCAGCAACACCTCAGACCCTGTTCATGTTCCCTGATCTGGTTTCAAGTGATGAATTCTTACACATGGAACCAAAAGTACAATCCATTTTTTAGAGATGGATAAATCAGACTACATCAAAACTAAAAATGTTTCCTTTATGGAAGATACTGTTGAACAAACAAAAAAGGCAAGCCACAGACTAGTAGAGTAGCTAAAATAAAAATAATGCTGAAAATACTACACACTAGTGAGGATGTGGAACAACTTGAACTCTCAAACACTGTTAGTCACTATGCAGAATTTCACAGATGCTATGGAAAATAGTCTTGGCGTTTTTTTTATAAAGTTAAACATCCACTTAGGGTATGACCATGCAATCCCACTGCTCAGTATTTACCCAAAAGTAAACTTATTTCCACACACAAAAAAAACCCTTACATGAAGATATGTAGAATGTTCATATCGCTGAAAACTGGAAATAACTCAAATAACTTACAAGAGGCCAGTGAATAAACAAATGGAATACTATGGACAATGGAATTAAATAGAACACTATTCAGCAATAAAAAGTGAACACACTTGTGATAGATGCAACAATCTGGATGAATCTCAAATACATTGTGCTGAGTGAAACAAGCAGGTCTCAAAGGGTAGCATACCGTATGATTCCATTTATATTAAATTCTTGAAAATAAAAAAAGTAAAAAATTAGAAATACAGATATTGAAAATGGGTCAGTGATTGCCAAGGGTTGTGGGTGGGAGAAATGGGTGAGTATTAAGCATAAGGTTGTTTTTGGAGGTGATGGAACTGTTCTCTAACCTAACTGTGGTGATGTTTACGTGAATCTACACATGTAATAACATTCCCAGGATTTTACATAAAAAGAAAACAGTCTATTTCAGTTCATGATAATTAAAACAATTTTAAAACTAATAATAAAAATAAATACAGTATTTCAAATCAGGCATTTAAATCAGCATATCAAAATATTATTTTTGGAGTTGAAGTTACATAGTCACTATTCCTTTGGATTCCAAGGCTTTTGTGAAGAAAGTTTTTAATTAGACTAACAGCTTGCAATCATCTTTTGTGAAGTTTCCATTACAAATTCAATAATCTTGAAGCCCTTCTTGCTAATAAAAAGGTTAGGAGATTTAAAGAGCAAAGGAGATGATGATGAGGGTCTTGAGTGGAGATACAGATTCTGTTATAGAGAGCAATAGCCCCAAATTCCTTAATATATTAGCATTACCTATTCCACTCACTAGGTTAAAAAAATAAAAGCTACAGTTTTATTTTTAGATTCTTGGTCATTTTAGCCACCTATGGTCACAAATCAGGAATGTTTTTTTTTAATTTGTTTTGTTTGTTTTTTTCATCCACTTTTCTTATTTTAATTTTTAGATGGAAATATCGTTTTGGTTTAAAATGTTTTCTAGTTTCCCTGAGGATTGGCAAATTGTGTGGTTTGTGTTCCTTGATGGTATCTCCTGTATTCTTTTGTTTATCTTTATTTATCTTTAATTTTAAAATACACTATCCTACTAGCTCCAAACTTCTTTGTCTCACCATCTATGGTTCATAAATGATAATACCAAATATGTCTAGTGTACCTATAATCCACCAGGTTGTCCTCACAAGACAGAGACATAATATTTTCACATTTATCTGTGAGGAAAGTGAACAAACAAAATGTTTAGAATTAATAGATTGTTGGAGAAAATAAAAAGCACATTTGGATTATAGCAAAGTATTTTCACCTCCACTGTTTATTGATGTATAATTACAGTGCTATTATTCTATACTTCTTACAAGACTTAGAAAAACTAATTTTTACCAGAGAACTGGGGAAAAAAGTAGAAACAAAGCAAAGCATTCATCTAACAAAAACAAGTCTCAAAGTTAGCAGAGGAATTAAATACATTTTATTTTAAAATTTCAGTATTTCCCCACGATTAATCTGAGGTCCAAAATGTGTTCATTTTGTAACAGCCAAACCACTCCATTATATGAAAAAATGTTAAGTGATATAAGATTGCTGAAATCAGGACGAGCAAGTACATTTCCTGAGCAGTTTAAATTGAGCTTTCTAAAGTCCCCTAAGCAGTTCAAATCTAAAAATAACCTAAATTATTCAGATCTTTAATAATGTGCAAATACGATTCTATCCTTTCTAAGCTCTTGGTATGTGATAATTCCTATCATTTTTTCATTAAATGCTGTTGGATTTTGAACATTTAGAATTCTAATCTCATTTTCACAAACAGCCAAAATGGCATTAATATCGATTTCGAAGGAGATCACACATTTCATCTGCTTAAAGGAAGGATGGCACTCCAGGAGCCTTTGGCAGAAGGAGAGGAGGAGGAGAGAAACACGACCCATATGGATGAGGAAGATTTTCTCTGGTCAAGATGCTTGGACATCTGCACCACAAGATATCAAAACAAAAGTTTATAAAAACAATCTACTACACTGAAAACCACAAGTTGGTTTTGTAGTTTGCCCTTAAGAAGACTGAAATTTCAAGACTATTCTATATTGTAGCCTATAGAAAAACTAACAGCTACACACATAATATATTGAATATTTAACAATCTAGATAAGAGGAAGAAAAATCTTTTATCTGAAATTGAAGGATTTGAAGAATATAATATTATCATTTAAAATGGACAGCAAAACAATGCTTCGTATCAGGCATAAGTATACTTTAAAATTATAGATTCTGAGAAAGTACTTATGTAACTTAGGTATGATTTTGCTGGTAAAGATAAACTCAGGAAATACTGAATTGTAGAGCCATAATAAAGAAGATCATCATATTATCAAACATAGCAAGAATGTACATGATTTCTTTTTATTTTGAAATTTAATCCCACTAATTTTTAGCCAATCCGTGAGTAATGTATTTGTATTAATGAAACATTTTTTATGGTTACTTTCCTGAGATTAAGATCCACAGTTCTTATGTTAGAAGCAACTTCCCTTACTCTTTGCCAACTTTCAAAACTATGATCTCACTTTTTTTCAAGAAGCCTTCTTTCTCTAACTAGATGAAAGGTAATGTGAGGCCACAATAAACTCAGTACAACACAGAAAAATGCAGTCAGTTCAGCTTGCCTGCAATTTTAGTGTGTTCCATTTTCAAACCATGGAAACCTAAGTACTCAGGAATTTTCCATTTCAGTTAACTTCTGTCAGCCTATATGGTGTGGCCTCATTCCGCTGACAGCTATTATGGACTCACAATTTTGTGCATATTAGTATTGGGCATACAACCTACATGATGAAACAGTGGTTTCTCCTAACTTCTTCAAATATTATGACACAAATATTATGCTTTTTGGATTAGTCTGATTCATGAAGAGACTGGAATTCTGTTTCAGATACTAATTAGGTGTAAAACTTTTGCAAATGATTCAAAACTTTTAGATGCGGAGTTCAAATAAGCTTTCTTATAAATAAGAATAAATTGGCCTGTTTGTTACAATGCAGATTTCTGGGTATCACAATAAAAGGCTAAAGGGCTGATTCTAGAAATCATCCTAGAGGGTTATGAGAGATCTAAGAAACACTTTCAAGACATTAATTTCTTAATCTTTGACCAGATAGGTGGCCTGTAATTCAGGATCTTTAGCATAAATCACCTAGAGAAGTTTATCAAAGTGATTACAATTTAAAAATCTCCCTAAATGTTTGACTATAACAATCTCCTGCCACTTCCTCCCACCACATCACACAAGCTGAAGTCACCTCCTTTCTCTTCTCTGTGAGAACCACTGTTCCCCTTGATTCATAAGCTTCCATTCACCTCTAATATTCTCTGGTGGTTTCTTATCACAATGTGTTTTGCTTAGAACAAACAATGAACATGGACAGTGCAAAGACATTTCTATTGCAGATTAGTTAGATTCAGGGAGATTTAGTGGGCACAGATGAGGTTTTGGGTTTAAACCACTCACTGACTCTGTGACCTTGGACAAATTACTTAACCTCTTTGAAACTCACTTTCCTGTCCTTGGAAGCTGAACAATGGTATCCAGAATTCAGGTTTATTGCCTTGATTTCACAAACTGAAATACAGAGAATTGTATTGCAGTGCCTGCTCCATAACATGCCCTCAAAAGAGGCAACTATTTTAATGTTTATTATAATTGTTTTATTTTGAAAAATCATGTTGTTATTCATCAAACTGTATAACAAACCACAAATATATAACCACAATTTTAATCAGTTCTCTGAAAATGATTATAGTATTAAATCCTTGCGCTTTCTTCTGTCATCTATCTAAAAACTACTTTTATTTTCAGAGGTGACGTCATACTATTACTTTAAAATTTGTACATCCATGAAATTAACTGGGGCTGGGTCTCATCTAAACTATCAGAAACATTTCCTTTATGCCCTCTTTTGTCTTGTCCTTCAGATTAATTATTTGATATTCTAATTAAAATTCTCTAATTTATATATTCATTTAAAGTGTGGGGCTCAAATTCTTTCAATACTGAAGTTCTGGTTTGCCTGCAGTCCATTTGGCCTTCGCCCCTGCTCTAGGTATGACTGATCCCTGCTGTCTGTTGCCATTCTTTTCCGAGGGTGCATAACAGGACATTTTTTCCACCTGCCATATACATCTGCTCTGATATGTGCCATGTTTTGCAGGTCTGTTTGTATCCTAGCACTTGATGTCTCTCTTGTGGACCTCTATGAGGTTCCGTTTTGAGAGTTCCATGGGATAAAGCCTATCAACAATTTTCAGCCTTAGTGTATGTCTCAATCAGAAGCTCAGCAATCCTCAGATTATAATAGCTTGAGGTTAAAGATTCTTCATCTTCAGGTTCACAGGAACACACCAAATTTAAACCACAGGTTGGTTAATCCCCAGGTTACACTGATGTAAAACCTCTTCATAATGTGTATTGTTCAACATGGCTATATTTTTTTGGGGGTGTGGAGTGAGGGGTCAGCTGTGAGGACAAGACAAGAAAAAAGGTAAAGGAAAGGAACTCATTTCAATAAATTAAAAAAAATCAACTTGAAATAGGTGGTGGGTCTAGTAACTAAGTAGAAGGCTTGGCTAAGCAACATCTTGACAGTGAAGATAACTGCTATTGAATATAGTACATCATTATAATTCCTCAAAAACAGCCTGTTATGGACTGAAATTGTGTACTCCTCGACCCCCCCACAAAATTCATATGTCTGTGTTGAAGCCCTAACCTCCATTGTTATGGTATTTGGAAGTGGGGTTTTTGGGAGATAATTATGTTTAGATGAGGTCATGAGGATGGGGCCCCCATGATGGGATTAATGTCCTTTTAAGAAGAGGACAAGAGACCACAGGTCTCTCTCTACCATATAGTAAGAAGACACAGGAAGAAAGCATTAATCTGCAAGCCACAAAGAAGGTTCTCACCAGACACTGAATCTGCTGGCACTTTGATCTTGAACTTCTAGCCTCCAGAACCAACTGAGAGAAATAAATGTCTACTGTTTAAGCCACCAGTCTGTGGTATTTGTTATGGCAGTCTGAGTGAGCTAAATCACAGCTTACCAAGCATTCTCCTCTTTCTTATTCAAGTATCTCATGATTATTCATACCACTGTGACTCTTCAGTATTTCCTTGTCTAACTAAAATGCTTTTGCTGATCCCTTCACCTCTCCAAATGCTATCAGAAATCCTTCTTAGTTTAAAATTCACATATAAGAACATTCAAATCTCTTCAGGGATTAGATGCATAATTGGAGGAGTCATCTCTCCCCTTGTCAACTGTAATATCCTCCTACCTGATATTTCTGCTTCTGCCTTCACCACGCTCATTCTATTCTCCATACAGTCAAAATTATCCTATTAAAATATCATTCTTTTGCTCAGTCCCCTAGTGAGCTTTTTTATTATACAAAATAAAGACCAACTTCTTTAAATGGTATGTGTATCCCCCTCACTGCTCTCTGCAACATCTCTGGCCTCATCTCCAACTCTTCTCCATCCATACTAGACCCCTTGCTTTCTGTGAACATGCCACATGGCTTTTGTACGTGATGCTCCTGCTGGCTGAATATCCTTCATACAAATATCTATACATTTTGCTCCCACACTTCCTCCAGTTCTTCGTTCAGATATTATCATTCCAGTGAGGCTTCCCCTAAATTCTCTATTTACATCACCCTCCCCCCATAGGGGAAATTTAACTTATTAATTGTATATTGTCTGACTCCCTCCAAAATGTAAAACTACAAAGGAAGGGATTTGTCAGTATTGTCGGTTTCTGTATTCCTAGAAACAACAGATAATTAAAGATAAGCATTGAGGGAAAAGTTACAATTTTAATTAGCGATACCTTGTAAATGAAAAAATAGTTTATTTGTTCTCCCTACCTGTTCAACTTGTGTTTCACTGAAGGATGCTTTTGGCTAAAATTGCCTAAAAGCATACCAACTTGACAAGAAAGCTAGTAATATTGGTGTCAAGTATGTGATAAGGGGGTTGAGGATACAAACTCTTTCCATCTTTCGATTCTGCCATCCTCAGTGTATGAAAATGTTTACTTTTATGGTTCCAAGATAGCTGCATATGACTTTTTTTCTCACATTCCATTTTCTTTCTGGGATGTAAATATTTCTATTGTGAGAAATACTTCACAGCTCACTCCTTCATCAAACATTGCACAAAGGATTAAGATCATCACGACCGGACAAGGTAAATTATGAATCATCCTGTGGATCTGGATGCACTGGCCCCCAGTACAAAAAGTGAGACTTCACTTGGGGATGACAAGGGACAGCTGTCAGACAGATAACCTACAGTACCTGACAAAACTGGTACAGATTAGAGCTCACTGACTGACCAGTATTTAAAATTTTTTTTAAAGATTTGACCAGTACCCACTTGGTGATAATGTCATTCAACAGTCCATCAAGTAGCAAGCCTGCAAAGGAGAAGATTTTACATAGATATTGGTATGGCAAAATGTCTAAGAATTGAAAGAGGAGGTCTTGATAACCATGGAAACAACACTGCCACTAGTTTTATGATCTTTACTCCATGCTATTTATTGACAATGTAGGATGGTGACAGCCAATATGGGTTTTAGGTTTTGAGTTAGAGAGATACTCATTAACCTTAACTCTGCCACCATGGTGCTGTGTGACCTTGGGCAAATTACTTAATTTCTCTGATCTCCTCTATATAACAAGGGTTCCAACTAGTACTCACCTTTCAAATGTAATGAGAAGGTGAATGAGTCAATATATCTTTCTAAACATGAAGAAAACAAATGCAAATAAATAAGCAGTAAAAATTACTGGAATAATTATTAAAGCACTTCAATGCACAACTTAATCAGTAATCAAGTTTTAAAATCCCTATTCTCATTATGATTGTGCTCTGAGCACTGAAAATATATTATGAGCAGTCATGTGAATATTTTATTCTAATCAAAATATTATCATATATTAGAAAAACTCTAAGACCTAGGGGTCTTTATTAATAATGCAGCTGTATTTTTAAAAGTGGTGATTTTGATTGTTTTACTACCTGTGCATATGTGTGTGGTAGGGAGAGTGGCAGAGGGGAAACCAAATTGAGAATCAGAGAGTTCTGAGTTCCAGTCACCTTTTTCTGGTTCCTAGCTATATATGTATGCTAATTCAAAATTTCTGCACTTCAATTTCATCATTTTTTTAAATGGGAAAAAGATTTTATAAATCCATCCATCTATCTGGATCTATCTCTACCTATCTATCTGTCATCTATTTACATATACTAAAAAAGCACTCCAGTAAGTATACTGTAGGAGTTGAATCAATTGTAACTTTCTTATTATTTTATGTAGCTGTATTAACAAGAAAAACCACTGAGATATATAATAATATACTCCAATAAAGATGTTAAAAAAATAATAAATAAATAAATAATAAAACAGATTACAGCGCTGTTCTGAAAAAAAAATAATCCTAATAAAAACAATTAAAAATATTTGGTGGGCAGAAATGATAATCTCTTAATCGGGAGTAGAATATATTTTGAAAGGATGGTTCTTTGAGATTATTTTTATAACTAATTTATAACTTGATTTAAAGACTATTTTATTCCATCCTACAAATTAGGATGAGTGAAAACATTAAACCCTTTCTCCCTCTGTTTCTTTATCTAGATCACACTATCTGCCAGATAATAAGTACTCAAAACATATTAACTTTTTATTTTTGTTTTTTCTAGCATTTCAGAGTTCTGTCCATTTCTTTCCTCAATGACAAGGCTTTTTACTGAAACATTTTATTGGTCATTGGTAGGAGGAGAGCCTGTTATTAATTGCGAGTTCACATTGATTTGGATATTATTTTTCTCACATCCTTGCTGCATTCTAAGCTTTGCTTTATGCTACTGAAACTCCATTGTTGCTTACTTAAAGTTCCATTTGTTCCAGAATGTTGAGGAGAGTTTTGCGAAATTTGAAAACCTGAATAAAACTCAATGGCAAAGTAATTTTAAATAGCTATTGGAATAGACTGATTGATCTAATGACTGATGCTATAAGTCTATTAAAATAATTTTGATATCCCCAATGAGATGTATGCAATTAACTGCTTAAGTATTTCATTTTAAATTCCATACTAAATTTTAATTAATAGCTTACATTCCATGTGCCTTTATTATTAGATGATAAATTATTCAAGTTTTGATGTTATAGACAAGTTTAGACAGATGCTAAATCAAAGTAGTTAATGACTAAAATGGTTTCTGATGGATTGTCTTTTTTTTTTTCTGGTTTTGAACACCAAGGGGTTTAGCATTTTTGAATAGAGTTATAATTACTATGACCATTTGATTCAAAAGCTTTGACATTAAGCAAATATTAATTGAATACCCACGATAACTCAAGAACTCTTCTGGGTAATGAGTATAAATTAAGGAAAATACAAGGTAGCCTGAAAGAGTATAGCAGAGTGATCCAAGTTATTGGAATCAGAGAAAACTAGGTTTCAGGATGAATATGAACTCTCCAGATGAGGAGCAGGGAAAAGGAAATTCTATTTAGAGAAAGGGTGGGGAGAGAAATAACTTGCCAAATTGTATGAATTACAAAATTAAAATTAATTAAATTAACATGGCTGAAACTAGTGAGATAAGGAGAAAGTACAGTGAGATGAGATTGCAAGTACAGGCAGATACAAAGATGCGGTCTTGTTCGACTTGTTAAAGATTTTGGAGTGTTTATATTAAGTGCATTTAAAGAGTTACTGAGTAAATAATGGGAAAATATAATTGTGTGCTAAATTTTAATTTTCAATCAGAGCATTACCTAGTAATACTTAAAAAAATAAAAAATTGGGTAGAAGAAAAAAAGGACCCTGGGTAAGGTCAAATATAAATTTAAAATGAAAGGCTTTCTTGTTGAAAATAAGGGAAAGAAGGTCACTTCCCCTCCCTTTTCTTAAATCATTTACATTAGAAAGCTTGTAATTATAAATTCTTTATCTCTTTGAAATGAATGTAAACTTTTAAAAAGCTAAATGAATGTAAACTTTTAAAAAGCTAAATAAACAGCTTTAACACCCAAGACTGTCTTTCTCAAGGAACTGGGAGCTATCTCTTTTAAATGTTATCATAAAAGAGACAGCTTGTAACTCCCAGTTCACCCGGGCTAGTACGTGCCTAACTTCTGCAGATGCCTTGCTCCAAGCTGCAAAACTACATCTTTCCTGTTGATAAAGCCAATCAGGAACACAGACGGTCACTCCAACTACCAAGAGCATTTAGGATGAACTATTTGTGACAAATGGTACTGTCAAGTCCTCTCCCTTGAGGACATATATGTCATGGGTAGTATCTTCTTGGCTATATAAAAGGGTGGGATTTCTTCATGTCTTTGCAATCTCTTAGTGATTGCCTGTGATGCATATTACATTCTAGTTCAAGGCTTATTCAATAATAAACTTTTTTTTTCTCTTCTACACTTGCGGAGACGTTTTTTGGATTGGGAAGAGATTCTGGGTTTTTTGTTTGTTTTGTGTTGTTTTATAATTTTTATTGAAATATAGTTTATTTATAAGAGATTTTGTTTTTAATTATCTTTTCCCAACACTTGAACCCCACCAGGTCATAGGTAATTGATTAATGTCATTTCCTCCAGAAGATAAAAGTCCTCAAACACTCCTTTATTCTGCCTCAGTCTCTACTAGTTGTTTTCTAGGTTTGGTACACCAACAGTCACCCATGACATCAGTTTCCATATATCTTTTCTCTACTATGGTTCAGTTTTACAAACAAACAAATTAATTAATTAATCAATTAACAGGTAGATCAATAAGTAAACCATGTCTTTGCTCCCTACTAGATATAATCTCCAATGCCGGTTACCAGTGTCCGGGGCTTGTGGGAGTAGGAGTTGATAGTGTCACGATTCTGCTTGAAGAATATTGTTTACTACCTCTCTTCTGCCCTCCCTTCTCCTTGTATTTCTAAACATGGTTCATTTTCTCCTGAAAATAAACCTCTTTCTGTTCAATCCTCATCATATAAGAAATGAAATGCTCTGATTTCATTCACCATATCTTTCTTTTGTCTGTTCCTTAGCATCATATAAGTACAACCATAAACATGAATTCATTTTTTAACTAGCTTCTTTTGCCAAAAGCATGTTTTTTAATTGAGGTACAACTGACATAAAACATTATACTGGTTTCAGATGTACAACTAATGATTTGATATTTGTATATATTACAAAATGACCATCACGATATATTTAGTCAACATCCATCACTACACAATTTTTTTTCCTGTAACGAGAACTTTTAAGATCTACTCTCATAGGAACTTTCAAATATACAATACAGAATTATTAACTATAGTCACTATGCTGTATATTATATCCCCAGGACTTATTTGTTTTATGACTGGAAGTTTGTACCGTTTGACCGCCTTCACCAATTTTGTCCATCCTCCACCTCCCGCCAGTCTGTTCTCTGTATCTATGAGTTCAGTGGTTTTGTTGTTATTGCTGTTGTTTTAGATTTCACATATAAATGATGAAATAAAATTTACATTTTAAGACAGGACAAAAAAAAAAAAAAAACCTAAACATTAAATTCTCTCTCTGTGTTTGTTTGGGTCTCCTCCCTCCCTCCCAAGTGTGCAGTGTGCATCCGCATTACACGTTAACCAGAGCTCTTCAAAGATGGGAGTACCTGCCCAACCATAAAGATCAATTTTTTTTTCTTTCTTTTAATGGTAGCAATGTAACTTCCTAAAAGAATAGTGTTCTTTCCCAGCTCTGTAAGGGGTCACGGTGCCTTGCTGCTCACTTGGCACGTGCTTACCCTTGGTGAACTTTACCTAAAATGTCACTTTGCCATTTTGATGTACAATCCTTTGCTTCAAAATGTGTATGAATGTGCCTTCTACTTCTAACAAGTAGAACAGTTCTCAGAGCTTTCTGTTTTATAGGTCATAATCCTCAGTTTGGCTCAAATAAAATTCCCTCTTTTTCTAAATTTTATTGTTAATTAAATTTTCACCAATGTAAGTGAGATAAAAAAAATAGCGAGCGTTGGTGAGGATGTGGAGAAAAGAGAGCCCTTGTGCACTATGGGTGTGAATGCAAATTGGTGCAGCCACTATGTAATACAGGGTGGAGGATCCTCCAAAAATTAAAAATAGATCTACCATATGATCCAACAATTCTACATCTGGGTATTTATCTGAAGGAAGTGGAAAAAAAAAAAAAAACTCACTTGAAATGCACCACCATGTTCATTGCAGCTTTATTTACAGTAGACAAGACATAGAAGCAATGTAACTATCCTTCAGTGGATAAATGAATAAAGAAAATGGTGTATAAAAATAGAATATTTTCCAGCCATAAAAAAGGACATCTTGCCATTGGCAACAACATGGATGAAACTCGAGGGAATTATGCTAAGTGAAATAAGTCAAAGAACAAATACTGTATAATCTCACTTATATGTGGAATCTGAAACAATAATATTTTTGGGATTGATCCATGTTGCTGTATTTATTAGTAGTTTCTTTTTCTTTTTATTGCTAAGGAATATACCACTGTAGGACTATAATTTAATTGAATATCCATTCTTATGTTGATGGGTGTTTGGGTTATTTACAGTTTGGGGCTCTTATGAGGAAAGAACACTTTTGTACAAGTATTACTGTAGGCATGTTTTTATTTATCTTGTGTAAATACACAGGAGTGAAATTTCTGGGTCACAGGACAGTTTTTAAATTTATATAAAACTTCCAAGTAGTTTTACAAAAATGTATCATTTTACACTGTTTCTAGTAAAGTATGAGAGTTCCATATACATCCTTCACAATATTTGATATTGTTAAACCCAGGCTAGTGGATATAAAATAATATCTCATTATGGTTTTAATTTGCATTTCATAGACAATGATGCTGCTGAGTTCCTTTTCATATTTTTAATGACTATAAAAATTTCAGTTCAAATATCCATTTTTCATCAGATTATCTTTATATTACTGACTTTTAATTTTTTATATATTCTAAAAAATTCCCATATTGTAGGTATTGAAAATATTTTCTCCCTATCTACATTTTCCTTTATCAAGTTCTTAGTGGTATCTTTTCATGATCTAATTTTAATTTAATTAAGTCTAATGTAGCACTGCTTATTCATTTAGAGTTAGTTTCCTCTATGAAATCTTTGCTTACCCCAAAGTTGTGAAGGCTTTCTCCTGTATTTACTAAAGTTAAAATCTTAAACTTTTGTATTCAAGTCTTTAATCCATCTTGATTTAACTTTGGAGGATGGTATGAGATAGGGGTCAAGGCTCACTATTTTGCTATATATTTATCCATTTGTTCCAGCACCACTTACTGAAAAGACTTTCCTTTACACATTCAGTCTTCTTGGTACTTTTGCTGAAAATAAATTGACCACTCATGTAGCTCTGTTTCAAAACTCTCTGTTCTTTTCCATTGATTTATTAATTAACGCTAGATAATTTTTAATATGCCTGCTAACAAATGGAAGACATTTCTTTCTATTCATAATAGTCTGAATTTTTTAAGCATGCATGGGATGTTGAAGTTTCTCAAATGCTTTTTCTTCAACCATTGAAATGATCATGTAATTTTTCATTTTTATTCTTTTAATAAAGTGAATTTTATTAATTTAATTCCAAATGTTAATAAAGCAACTAGATTTCCTGAGATAAACCCCATTTGTTTGTGATGCATTATACTTTTAATATATTGCTGTATTCAGTTTGCTAATATTTTGTTAAGAATTTTTTCCAACTAGTTTTATAATAAATTTCTTTTGCATGTCATTTTCTGTTCTTGTAACTTCTTCCTCAGATTTCGATATTGTTATCCTGGGTTAAATCTCATAAAATAAGGTGAGAAGTGTTTAGTCCTCTATTTTTAAAAGAGTTTCTGTAGTATTGATATTTTTTTCTTTCTTAAATGTTTAATAGAATCCTCAGTGAAGCCATATGGGTCTAATGGCTTTGTTGTTTATTGATTTTCCAATTCAAGATTTTTGATTATGGAATCATTTTTAAAAATAGATTTGAACAACTCAGATTGTTTAGTGCTTTGTGTATAGATTTGGTCTCTTTTTATTCTCTTATTTTCCTTTAAAAGTTTGTAAGATATGTAGTAGCATGTCCTTTCTTATTTCTGATATTTCTCACACATGTTTTATTTCTTTTTAAAAATTGTTCAGCCTCTCTGTATGCTTATATAGCTTAATGTTGAATTTTTAAATATTTTCAAGTGTGCTAACCATTTGAAAACATAATGCTTTCACAACTACTGTATATAATTAGTGGTGTTTTAAAGTGATAGGAGGTGTAAATGCTGCTGTCTTGTTTTGGAGATTGCTTCTAGCTCCTTCCATTTACATATAGTATAACTTATTATCCTGTTCCAAAAATTTCTTACAAAAATGAAAAAATAAGTGAGGCTTGTAACATATTTCAAAAATTTTCCTCACTACATTCTTCCTTCCTCGATAAATTGATAAACTCCATTATGTCTGAAAATTATATCTTATCTTATAATTTTAGAAATAGGGCATAGTTGTTGAGATTTCCTTATATTCACACTTTTGTAAAGTAACAAGGTCATCTTTCAGAATGCTCTGTCATAAAACTTTTAGGAGAGTATGGAATTTTTTCTTGCTGTTTGTGAATCCACAAAAATATATTTATGAAAACATGAGAGAAAAAAATAAGTGTTCTACCTGTTAAGACCCCTAATTTGAAGTAAGGTGAATGCAGATTCAAGTTGCTTTCCGCCATTTACTGGCTGTGTGACTTAAGAGAATTTGCTTGACATGGGTCCCTCATATGTGTAGCAGAAATAAAAATAAAACAATTATTTGTGTGAGGTTAAACATGATAATAATTCTAAAGTATTTGTATAATTCCTGGAACATGTAAGTAGGTAATTAATTTTGATCATATTTTATGAAATATATTTTTTATTATGATTATATTTTATGTTTATTATGATTATATTTTATGAAAAGTTTTTTTAAGTTGCATCAAAATATGTAATTGAATATAGCTGTCAGTTGAACAAGAGCAAAGATTCTCTTTTCCCCATCATAGCAACCCCAGCACAAGGGAAAAACAAACCTGTTACAAATGAGTATATATTCTCTGCCATTTCTAAACAGCCATGCTGCTAATAATATAATACAATAACTAAAATATTAAAATATGTGTAATGTGTTAATTGAATGTGTTGAATTCATTGTGGATACATAAATGGGAAATGACTTTTTTCTCTAGCTTTGCCTTTCAATCAGTTATCTCAAATCACCCTTTCCCTTTTTTTGATGTCACCTTGGGCAGATCTTATAGCTTTCTAGCCAGTCCAAGGTATTGCAAAGCTTTTTCTAGCACAAAGTTAAACTCCAATCTCACCTTGATTTACAATTTTCCTCTCCTCGAGCCAGGTAACTGAGATTTTGGGACTGGCAGTACCTGAATAGCAGTACTTATTTTTTCACTGTAAGTCTCTCCATCTTCTGGTTCTTCCAGAGTTAGTTGAGAGGAAGGGAAATAACAAAAGATGTATATGATACGCAGAATAATGGTCTCCCAAAGATGTCCACATACAAATTCTCAGAACTTATGACAATAAGCCTTACATGACAAAAAGTATTTTGCAGATGTGATTGAGATTACAGACTTTGAGATGAGATTATCCTGGATTGTCTGAGTGGACCCAGTCTAATCAAGTGAGTCCTTAAAAGTAGAGAAACTTTCCCAGCTGTGACCAGAGATGCTTTGAAGGAAGAAGGTCAGAGAAACAAACAGCAACATGAGGATTTTACGCCCAGTTCCTGGTTCTGAGAGGTAGGGTATTATGTGAAAAGACTGAAAAGAGGCCTCTAGGAGATATGGGCTGCCTCCCACTGACCACAGGCAAGGAATCGGAGACCTCAGTCTTATAGCTGAATGGAACTGAATTATGTCAGTGAGTGAATGACCAAGAAGACAGATTCTCTTCTAGAGCCTCCAGAATAGTCTGTTGACACCTTGAATTTAGTCTGGTGAGACTCATAGGGATTTCTGATCTACATAACTGTAGGATAGTAAATATGTGTCATTTTAAGCCACTGAATATGAGGTAATTGTTACAGCAGCAATAGAAAACTAATACAAAGGATAACTAATACAGCTTATGCTGTTCATAATTCTCTGTGTAGCAGGCATCCAAATTCTGAATTACCTTGGAATGAACCTGTGAGTTTTCAGAGCCTTCAGTGGTCTTCTATGCCTCAGAGTTCCCTGACATACTGCAGTATTTGGCAGAAACTTCTTGACCACATTCTTTCAATTCATGCCAGAGCAGTATACTGGATTTATGGAGTCCCTCACCCCAGTTGGCTACTTTCTTCAGAAGAATCTCATCAAAATTATTTGAGCCTGGCTATTTCTGAATAAAGCCATGTTTCCTACAGGCAACTCTTAACTGCTTTGCCCTTCATAAACCAAGGGTAAAGGCTGCCACAGCTCCAGTGATGCACTCTTGCTTTTCCTCATGGGAGTAGTTGGCTTAGCATAGAGGTGAGACTAGGGTGGATAGAAGAAATGTCAAGATTGGTAGCTCTCACAGACCTACAAAGTCCATGCTTCTCTTTCTTGACAAACTCTATTCTTATGTTATGCGGGTTAGGTGTTGGAGGGTTAGAGTGGGTATTGCTCACTAGTATGAATTGGCATCTTACATTAATTTTGAAACACCTTTCTTTATCTCCAGTACCCATTTTCTCTCTCTCTCTCTCTCTCTCTCTCTATATATATATATACACACATATCTGCATTTAAATGCATTATATTAACATTGACTTTAAATGTATTATAAAGTTACAAATTATAAAATTAATATAAATTAGATATATTATCTGATTTTTTTTTGTTGTAGTCTCCTTAGTTTTCTCAGTGGCTACATAGGCTAGGAGGTAGATTCATTGGCAGTGAAACACTAATATTAAACCCAACTCTCTCCCTGGCATCTTATTTTTCAAGTCCTTCCTCTAGTTAACAAAACAAGAGCACCTCCTCAAGTGGCTTTCCCTAGCCTCAGAGAAGGGATACTAAAAATTGTGAGGTGTCTTCAGGGACGACACAAACTTATTGAAGAAGGAGGTATAAAACCAAGGCCATAGTTGTCTCCTTGAACCAGACAGAGCCTTATGAATGCAAGCACCATTGGAACTGACAAGCAATTTTCACATCTTCATTAACAGAATAAGTTCTCAATTTGTAGGGAAGGGGCTTTCCAGGAAGCTGGAAAGAATGAAAAGAACACGGATTATATGAATCAAAGTGATAGAAGCTACCTTTATAAGCTCAGACAAATTTTTTGTCCATGATACTCCTATGTTCATCACTGGCCTGTATACCACAGAAAACGGAAAAAGAGTCACTCTAAGAAAGCTGAATCCAGGCTTTCATAAATTCCTCATATGAGCTTTTCTCTTTGGCATAAACTTGAGAACCCATATAAAAATTCCTCATATGTCTTTTTTATTATAAAAAATTGAATTGTTAAGCTACTTTTTCATTGTCTACTACTACAAGATGACTACAATGGAACTCAGTAATACAATTTTCAAAGATAGTAACAAACTTGTCACATGAATGGATGATGTAAAAATTCCATCTCATTGGCTTTAAGATTTTCATAACTTTCTTGTCTGGGAAGAAACCAATATTAGCACTGCTGGGAATCAAACTCCTTCCTTGAAAGAACAGTAGAAAGAGTAGCAAAGACTGTGGAAAGACTGAACATGAAAGGGAAAGATTTAGAGAATCAATTAACAGGAAACTGTCCAACATTCTTTCCCTGAAGAAAAACCAGCATATAAACCTGCTGTCTTTATTATCTAGCTTGGAGCAGCTCTCTCAGTGGGTTGAACCTTTGTTTACTTTTTGATTCCTTCCACCTTTCTACCTGCAGCTAATTCCTGGCAGGATGCCATCAGAATATTTAAACCCTTTTAGATCTCTGTGAAAAAGAAAGAACAGTTGACTGTATTGAAATAGATATTATCAAGACATCTTTCATGTGAAACAAGGCTGAAAATATACAGGGGTGAAGAATAAGCCACTTGGGAGAAAAAAATGTCAAATTTTCAAGACTCTATAATTTGTGGTCCTTACGAATAACTTAATAATGTCTATACATTCTAGGTTATGTTAGTCTAAATTTTAATAATGGAACATTAAGCCTTTAGAACATCATTGAAAAAAATCATAAAATAATTTCTCATTCTTTTGTTAGTTTTCTACAGGACAATTGAGATATGTTAAAATAATCCTTCAGTCTTCCTTAATGTTCATATAATATACATAAATGAGGTCACTGTTGCTCTAAGAAACCCAAACCTGTTGACCTATGTGAGCCTATGTTATTGTTCCTCTGTGATAAGATTTTAAAAATTACTCACACTGCATTTCAACATCCAAAAAAATTAGAGGTTGCTTTTTTTCTATAATGCACCTAATAATTTTTTGTGACACTCCAACCCCTGCCAACTTCTCTCTGGTAGTAGTAAAATTTACAATTAGCAATTAACTATATGTGAATGTTTTTCAGTTTAAAAAATTATCTTTTCAGTTTAAACAATTCTTTTCATATAAATGGTAGACATTTTCAACTCCAGTTCTTGCAAGGATTTGATGTAAGCCATACACTGCTTCTTCTTCTTCCAGTACTAAACTAATGCTTAACCTTAATGATTACATACGTTCCCTTTGTCCATAGTTTGAGAAACACCATCAGTCTCTGATCTGGATTTACGAAAAGGAGAACTTTCCTTCTTTCAGGAACACAGTCTTGTAAAAAGGATCAAGAAAGTCACACCAATCAATGATATCTTATTCTAGGTAATATACATGTTCTTTTCTTAGGTTCACTCTTGAAGAAAGACACAAAGGACAGAGGTGGGGCAATTTAAATTTATCAGCTAAATGTGTTTAATGTAGTAAATTCCATTTCAATCTTTTTTTTCTCATCCTAAAAGGAAATAGAAACATTGTTGTGTTTCAAAAAATACTTTTCTATTCCTTCCCAGAAGCAGGGTGGGTGGGGCTGGGGGCTTAAAATAGTAAATAATACAGCCTATATAACACTAGGAAAAAAATAAGAGCATTTAAATTCAATTATTTTTACTATACTTTAGAGAAGATGAGGCTCATGTGGGTTCTCATAGCTATTTAGGAAAAATTATAGACCTAAGAAATAAATACAAATAACATAGCTGCTAGAACACTTATCCACCTCTTAATCATTTACTAACGTTTGATTATTTTACTTTCAAAGCAGAGATGTTCTTATGGTAGAGATTCTGGATGCAAAATGTAAGGAAGGACAAAAATATCTTTCATTTAAATCATATGTGTAGGGACCTTGGGATCAAGATGGCAGAGTATGAAGATCCTGAGCTCACCTCCTCCCATGGGCACACCAAACCTACAACTAAAAATTGAACCACTGTTTCTGAGAACCACCTGAAAACTGGCAAAACTGATTTTTTACAACTAAGAATATGAGGAAATGGCCCATTGAGATGGGTGGGAGGGCAGAGATATGGTCCAATCAGAACCCACACCCCCAATGCAGTGACACAACTGCAAAGGTACCAACTGAGGAGTGAGGGTTCAAGCCCCATGTCAAGCTTCCCATCCCAGAAGACCTACATTGGGAAGATGAATCCCCATAATGTCTGACTTTGAAAATCAGTAGAGCTTATGTCCAGGAGAGTGACAGTGCTCTGGAAAACTGAGACACTGAGACTCCACTCTTAAAGGGTTCACATACAAGCTCACTCTCTCCAAACACCAGTGAGGAGGCAGCAGCTTGAAAAGCACCTGGGTCATACAAGAGGGATATTCACTGACTAATTTTAGAGCATGTGTCAGAGGGAAAGGGAGCTAGTGGAACTTTCTCCAAGGATGGAAGTGCTGGTGGGGACCTTTTTTTTAAATTGTTATTTATTTTTTCTATTTTTACTTTTCTTCCACCTGGTAGGTCTGGCACTGGCAGTTGGCATTTCTTTCATTCTCTATCAACCTAACTAACGCTATGTGCTCCACCTTACCATTTCACTTTAGGACTAGACACACCCAAACCACCTATTCAGTCTAGCCCCACATCACTCATCCATCGGGTGGCCCCAGTTGAAACTGGTGCCCCTCCAAAGTGGCTCCCCATCCTGGGAACCAGACCCACACACCAGCATGCCCTCCACAGTAGTGGTTGGGCCTTGTAACCAGTCACACTGGGGAGCCAGCCCCACACATCACCACACCCACAGCAGTTGCAGCTGGAGCTTGTAGAGGGGGACCAGCCCCACCCACCAGTGAGCACAGAGCAAACGAAGCTCAACCACAACAGGAGGGCACACACAGGCCACACAAGGGATACCTCCAGAGCACCTGGCTCTGGTGACCAGGGTGATGGTGCCACTGGGCCCCACAGGGCACCTTTTACATAAGGACACTGTTTCAAAACCTGGATTTGTAGCTGATATACCTAGAGTGTACAAACAAACACAGAGAGTTAGGCAAAATGAGGAGATGAAGGAATACCTTCCAAATGAAATGAGAAGACAAAACCTCAGAGAAGAACTAAACTAAATGGAGAGAAGCAATTTACCAGATAAAGAGTTCAAAGTAATAGTCATAAAAATGCTCACTGAACTCAGGAGAAGAAAGGATGAACTCAGTGAGAACAACAACAAAAAGACAGAATAAATAAAAAAGCAAAAATCAGACTGAAAAATAGAATAATTGAAATTTGAAAATACACTAGAGGGAAATCGACTGCAGGAGGCAGAAGAATGGATCAGCAATCTGAAAAACAAGGTAGTGAAAATCACCCAATCAGAACAGCAAAAAAAAAAAAAAAAAAAAAAATCATAAAAATGAGGATAGTTTAAGGGACTCCTAGAACAACATCAAATATACTAACGTTAACATTATAGGAATCCCAGAAGGAGAAGAGAGAAAGAGACAGAAAACCTATTTGAAGAAATAATGGCTGAAAACTTCCCTAACCTGGGTAAGGAAACAGACATCCAAGTCCAGAAAGTACAGAGAATCCCAAACAAGATGAACACAAAGAAACCCACACTAAAACACCTTATAATTAAAATGGTAAAAATTAAATATAAAGAGAAAAATCTTAAAAGCCGCAAGAAAAAAAGCAAGTTGTTACATATGAGTCCTCCCATAAGACAATCAGCTGACTTTTCAGCAGCTGTAACTATACTTATATCAGACAAAATAGATTTTAAGAGAAAAATGGTAATGAGACCAAGATGGTCATTATATAATGATAAGGGTGTCAATTCATCAAGAGATACAACAGTTGTAAATATATGTGCACCCAACACTGGAGCACCTAAATATATTAGGCCGATACTAACAGATTTGAAGGGAAAAATAGAAAACAATATAATGATAGTAGGGAGCCTCAATATCTTACTCTAAGCAATGGATATATCATCCAGACAGAAAATCAACACAAAAAGTTGGACCTGAACTACACTTTAGACCAAATGCCCCTAACAGATATATACAGGACATTCTATCCAACAGCAGTAGAATACATATTCTTCTCAAATAAACATGGAACATTCTCCAGAATTGACCATATTCTGACACATTTAATAAAACAACAAAAGATTACATGCAACAAAACAAGACTTATCAAATTTAAGAGGACTGAAATCATGCCAAGTATCTTTTCCTACCACAATGAGATGAAACTAAAAATCAGTAACAGGAAGAAATTTCCACAAATGTGTGGAAATTAAACAACACACTCTTGAGCAGCTAATGGGTCAAAGAAGAAATCAAAGTGAAACAAAAAAAAATCTTGAAACAAACAAAAATGCAATCATGATATGTAAGAACTTATGGGATGCAGCAAAAGCAGTTAAAAGAGAGAAGTTTATAGTGATAAACACATTAAGAAAAAAAAAGTTCTGAAATAACCCAATTTTATGACTCAAAAAACTGAACAAAAGCAAACTAAGCCCAAAATTAGCAGAAAGAAGGAAATTTAAAAAATCAGAACAAAAATAAGTTAAACTGAGACCAGAAAAACAATTGAAAAGATTAATAAAACTAAGCTCTTTTTTTTTTTTTTGCAGATGTTACATCTCGAAAATCCTAAAGAATCTAGCAAAAAAAAAAAAAAACAAAACAAAACACACACACACAAAAAAACACCTGTTAGACCCAATCAATGAATTCAGTGAAGTGGCAGGACAGAAAATCAATAAAGAAAAATCAGTTGTGTTTCTATACACTAACAACAAATGATCTGAAAAAGAAATGGAGAATACAATCCCACTTATAATAACATAAAAAAATAATTAGCATTAAATTTAACCAGAGAGGTGAAAGATCCAAATACTGAAAAGTATAAGATTTTGATGAAAAATCTAAAGAAGACAGAAATAAATTAAAAGATATCTCACGTTCTTGGATTGGAAGAATTAATATTGTTAAAATGTCAATACTACCCAAAGCCATCTGCAGATTCAATGCAATCCCTATCAAAACTCTGATGACATTTTTCACAAGTTGTACTGAACTAAAAAAGACCCCAAATAGGTAAAATAATCCTGAAAAAGAAGAACAAAGCTGGAAGCATCACACTTTCTGATTTAAAACTATACTACTACAGTCAAGTAATATTTGACATGGAAGACAAAATATTCAATGGGGAAATGGTAGTTTATTGAATAATGGTGCTGGGAGAATTAGGTAACCAAATGCAAAAGAATGGAATTGGAAGCCTATCTTACACCACTCACAAAAATTAACTTGAAATGGTTTACGGAGTTAAACATAAGAACTGAAAACTAAAAAGTCCTAGAAGAAAACATAAGCAAAATCTCCTTGACATTGGTCTTGACAATGATTTATTTTTCTATCTGTGGTTTTTATCAAGATATACTTGACATATAACAGTATATTAGTTTCAGGTATACAACAGGATTATCCAAATATATATATACACACACACACACACACACACACACATACACACATGATCACCACATTGTTAGTTAACATCCATTAGCACACATATATTTTTTCAAATCAAACCAGGGAACAATCCAAATGTGCACAGCAGGAAAATGGGTAAATTGTGTAACTCAAAACAGTGAAAGTAATAGAAGCTACACACAACAAGTATGAATCTTACAAACAATGTTGACTGAGAAAAAGCAAGTTTCAGAAGACTACATACAATATAATACCATTTGTATAAAGCTCAAAGGCAAGAAAAAAAATAAACATTGTATTGTTTAGACCAATGTGTATATCTGGTGGGGCAAAACTTTTCAAAAAGAAATCAAAGGAATGAAGAAACGATCATTACAACAATAAAGAAATTAGCTACCTCTGGGGTGGAGCAATGGGAAAGAATCAAGGGGGGACAAACAGGGAGCTTGGGCAGTTTCTAGTAATGGTCTGGTTCTTAAATTAGTGGTAGGTGGTTCATTTTATCTTATTATTTGTGTAATTTGTATCTAATGCATGTATCAAATGATACCCATTCAAACTTTAGAAAAATTTGGGCACAAAATGGGATCTGTAAATAATGATTTTTCGGACATGATTAAAGCACATGCAACAAAAACAAAACACAAGTGGGACTACGGTTGTCCCTCAGTATTTTTGGGTATTGGTTCCAGGACCCTCCATGATACCAAAATCTGTTGATGTTCAAGTCCCTTATATAAAATGGTGTAGTATTTGCATATAACCTACTACATCCTCCTGTATGCTTTAAATTATCTCTAGATAACTTATAATATCTAATACAATGTAAATTCTATGTAAATAGTTGTAAATACAATGTAAATGTTATGCATATAATTGCCAGTGCAGCAAATTCAAGTTTTGCTTTTAGGAACTTTCTACAATTTTTTTTCCAGAATTTTTTTTTGATCCATATTTGGTGGAATCCACAGATGTGGAACCCAAGGATATGGAGGGCCAACTGTATACCAAAATAAAAAGCATCTGCCCAGCAAAAGAAACAATAAACAAAATAAAAAGGTAAACTGTAAAATGGGAGAAAATATTTGCAAGTCAGTTATCTGAAAAGAGGAATATCCAAAATATATCAAGTCATACAACTCAATAGCAAAAGAAAATCCAATTACGAAATGGGCAGTGGAATTGAATAAACATTTTCCCAAAGATGTACAAATGGCCAACAGGTACATGGAAAGGTGCTAGATATCACTAATCACTAGGGAAACGCAAAACAAAACCGCAATATCACTTCACATCTGTTAGAATGGCTGTCATCAAAAAGACAAGAGATAAATTTTGGTGAGGATGTGGAGAAAAAGGAGTCTTTGTTCATTGTTGGTGGTAATGTAAATTGGTACAATCACTATCGAAAACAGTATGGAGTTTCCTCAAAAAATTAAGATAGGTATCATATGACCTAGCAATCCCACTTCTTGTTATATATTCAAAAATAAAAAATAATAAGAGGATATAAAAGAGATATTTTCATACCCATGTTCATTGCAGCATTATTCACAATAGCCAGGATATGGAAACCACCGAAGTGTCTGTCAGTGGATGAATGGATAAAGAAAATCTGGTGTGTATATATGATGGAATATTATTCAACGATGAGAAAGAAGGAAATCCTGCCATTTACAACAATGTGGGTGAATCTCAAGGGCATTATGTGAGGAGAAATAAGTCAGACAGAGAAAGACAAATGCTGTATGATGTCACTTATATGTGGAATCTAAAAAAGTTGAACTCATAGGCACAGAGAGCAGAGTTGTTACCAGGGGCCGGGGGCTTGGAGGAAATGGTGAGCTGTTGGTTAAAAGGTACAAAGTTCCAGATATAAGATGAATAAGTTCTGAGGGTCTAATGGTGTTTATAGTTAATGATACTGTAATTTATACAGTTGACCCTTGAACAACTTGGTTTGACTGTATGGGTCCACTTTACTTGGATTCTTAAAGAATATATACATACTAGAGCTCTACACGATCTGAGGTTGATTGAATCCATGGATACAGAATTGCTGACACAGAGGGTCAACTGTAAAGTTTTATGTGGATTTTCAACTGTGTGGGGCCTCAGCACCTACAACCTTTGCATTTGTCAAGGGTCAACTGTAATTGAAAGTTGCTCAGAGAGTGTATCTTAAAATTTCTCACTCTAAAAAAGAAATGGTCATTATGTGACATGATGGATACATTAGCAAGTGCTATGGTGGAAATCATTTTGCAATATATGTGTACCAAATCAACATGTTTAAACTTTAAACTTACACCATGTTATATGTCAATTATGTCTCAATAAAGATGGGAAAAATTAATTGTCAAAAATTAGAAAGTAAAATAGAGTAGTATTCTACTACCATTAGACAATCAACAATTATTTTATTTTCTTCTAGTCTATTTTTCCTCTATATTTGTTACAAAGATATACTCCTTTTACCCAGATCTGTTTCCTGTCATCAACCTCATGGAATGTTTCAGAAATTATGCTCCATGTATCTTAATGGGCACATAATTTCCATTTGGGTTGATGAAACAATTTTGGAAATAAAGAGTGGTGATGGTTGCAGAACATTGTGAATGTAATTAATACCACTGTATTGTACACTTAAAATGGAAAATTTAATGTTTTATATACACATTTTACAACATAAAAAGTATATAAAAATCAATCAGGAATTCCTCTATTAAAAATAAAGCCAATTTTTATGAATCAATATTACAAACATTATAATTCTAATATGCATAGATAGCAAGATCCAGACTGTGATAATTGATTATATTGAGAAAATGACTTGATTATTATATTTTCTTATACATGAATTCAGTAGGGGTTCCTCTGCAAATTTCTCCTTGATATTAATAGTTTTTGAAGTTGGGTAATTTGAGACTGGCTAAGTTATATCTCCTAAGGTCATCAAGGTTTAATGTCACCTCATTCACTTTCCTCAGAAGTGTTTCAACGATATGCATGGTTCACTCAGGTTAATGATCTGGGACAATGGGAATGTGCACATCCTGTTTTGCGGCTTCCTGCAAATGAGACATTCATGAGTATTTTGATATTCATGAGTAAAATGGGCCAAGTACCACTCTTTCCCTTCTTACAGAAAGCTTCTAAGTATAAATAGTGTAAATTCAGACATATATTTTTATATACTGTATATATGTCCTGGGTCTACTTTAAAAGGTGAAAGCTGAGCAGAATAATTTCCTTGCATTATATCTTAATCAAGATTTACTGATTTTTTCTGCATTAAAACATTTTAAATGGCTCACTGTCAATATACCAATGAATCTGATATTGCCAGCCACCATTACACTATGAAAGAAATACAGATTAGGAAATAATCAGAGAATTCCTTTTTATTACTCTTTACAAAAAAAAAAAAAAAAAACCTACGTTAATCAGAAATAGCTTTGAGGTTAAAAAAAATTGATGCATGTGGTAACATAATATAATGGTTTATGTTTATTTGCTATTTTAAAATAAAACTGGAACTAATGTAGGATTTGGAATAGAACTATTCTGGGATCACAGAAATTTAGAGTGCTAAATGATTTTGAAAGCAATTTCCCTATTTTTAATCTAGTATTGTTCAAATTAGATTTCATTTCTCCAAACTGAGAAGAGGAAATTTATAGGCATGACAGCAATAACTTGTAATTCAAGTATATTTTACAAATTCTTTTACCTTTATAATGAATATAATTTAATTTGCTTCACAAAAAATTTATTTCAAATTATTTTGAATAGTAAAATAAGAGTTTGCTCCTTTCTCATTTGGGAGACCATGTTAGCAACAACATAAATGGACAAGTTGATTTAATGTTTAAGAAACAAACATATTCTATGAAGTTCTTCTATTAATCAGTGATCTCTAGATCCTTATCAATCTCCCACTGTTCCTGATTTTAATGTCAAATTCTAGATGAACTAACACATATCAAAATGTCTTTCAGATATTAGATATTTGACATATCCATTAAAAACCACAATGCACTATATGTGGTATATTTTATTTGTTGTTTAAAAGTTCAAGTTCAGAAACCAGATCCATGGCTTACCATGTACATGAATGACCTTGGGAAAGTTTAGCTAACCTCTTTACCTCACTTTAGTCATTTGTAATACAAGACAATAAGAGGACCTACAAAAACAAAGAACCATTTTGCTGTGATTTTTTTAGCTCATTTGGGGGTGTGTGTGTGTGTAGGTGTGTGTGTGTGTGTACGTGTGTTTAACAACAAATATTATTTAAAAACTATGATATGACACTAGGTAACCTGATAGTATAGTTAATTATTTTAAAGAAAAAGAAAAAACATTAAATACCAACAGAAACCCTACTCACTCAAATAAAAGATAATAACTGGGAAGTGCACAAAAGCTAAAAATTAATTCAGGTCCTTATAACTAATACTTTCATTCACAGGTCTCTGCTTTGATAAAATCATGACCATTAAGATAGAAAGTATTTCAAAAAGGACTTTTTATTTTTATCTATTTATTTTTTTAACATCTTTATTGGAGGATAATTGCTTTACATTGTTGTGTTAGTTGTACATGGAAGCAACCTAAGTGTCCATCGACAGATGAATGGATAAAGAAGATGTGGCACATATATACAATGGAATATTACTCAGCCATAAAAAGAAATAAAATTGAGTTATTTGTAGTGAGGTGGATGGACCTAGCATCTGTCATACAGAGTGAACTAAGTCAGAAAGAGAAAAATGACTTTTTTTAAATGTATTTTTGTAAAAGGGACTCAAGACATGAAACTAGTGCTGCTCTTTACTACACTGCGAAGTCTTAGCTTTTTGTAGAAGAGGGGTCTTGAAAACTACGGAATCATTAGGAAAACATTTGTTGTCTTCTTCAGTGATTTAGATTGTATAGGCTTGGCAAATTATTGCTTGTCCTTGAAAGATAAATGTATATGAGCATTTCAACAGTTATCCCCTAGGCAATCTAGAAGAATAAATGGACTTCATAGGGGTGTAAATTAATATAATCTTTTGGAGTTCAACTACTTTGGCCCTGAAATGCTATGTTTAGGTGGCATACAAATCTATTAATTCAATCAAGGTTTCTAATAAAAATTTTAAATAATTATATGAATAAATAACTTCAAATAAATTATTATAAATCCATACTATGGAATATCTTGCTGATGTTATAAACAAGGGATTACACATACCTAGCTAAGGAAATTTTTAAGCTTATTTTTAAGAGTCAAAAGCAAATTTGAAGATAGTACAACGGTATCTCAATTATGTACAAACTCACACACATATACATTCTGAAACTCCAGCAGGTATTGCAGTAGTATGTATATATATCTGAAGATACAGAGAAAGTATTTAGGAGATCATATATCTTATTGACAACATCTCTTACCTCTGGGGAGAGAACTGAAGATGGTAGATAGAGATCAATAAAGAATTTAATTTTATCAATGAATTTAAAATGTAAGAATAAAATAAATCTACTACAACTGGTTGTAGAATATTTTAGTCAGAAGTTCTCCTTATGATCAGGTCATAGAAAAGGGTTTAGAGCAAGACAAGAAAATGAATGTCCCAACAGTTTAACAGCTTCTCTCAAGAAAGCAAAATGGGCCTAGAACTATGTTCATTTCCAGCAACCAAATATGAGCGCCTATGGCCAGCAATTTGGAAATAAGATCAGAAAAGCCATTTATGGTCACTGCTTGATGTAGTGAAGAAGGAAATGAACAACTGCAGGTACTAAGGAAAAAAATAGGTATTACAGAACTAGAGAGACACAGCTGCCTCAAACATATGAAACTTAGGGGAGATGAAGCATTTGAAGTTTTCAGGAAAACCTACTGCATGTTATTATATTGTATAAAACTCCTGACTACCTCTTTAAGAAAACCTACATTAATGACCCACAATTTAATCTAGTGTGTATTTCTTTAAGTCATATTTTAGTTTCCCTGATGTAACTTTGTGTAAAAACCAGTTCCCATTTTACCCCGTTGCTTATCAGGATTATATTGTGTATGGGAGTAGGGGTTCATTTGGGATATTGGAGCTAAATTGGTACAAAGCATTAATTAATATTGTAGCTCAAATAGATTTCCTGGGTTTTAATCTAGGCTTTACATTTCTAACTTTGGTCAAGTTACTTAACCAACATACTCGAGCAATGAACACTGTAAACTCAAATAAACAATATGGAGATGAGACATTATGTTCGTATTGATCATCTACTGCCACTATAATTATGCAAAGAAAAACACGACAAAACTCAGTGGCTTGCAATAGAAGCATTTATTTCTCACTGTCATTGCTATGGGGTTCGTAGCTTGGATTCTGGTCTGTTTCATGTAACGCTTTTCTCGTGGTCTTAGTAGAAGATAAAGTTGGCAAGCTTCTTTGTATGAGTACAATGCAGGTCTTTGCTTGCAGTACATGTTCTATCATCCTACTGGCCAATGAAAATGATAAAGCTGTGTCTATCACTAATGGAAAGGGAAGTTTACCACTCCTATGATGATGTAAGAAGAAAGGAGTAAATATTTTTTCATAATAACCTAATTACTGCAGGGTTCCCTCAAGTCCATAAATGTTCACAACTTTCCCATATGAAAACAATCTCACCTTTTCACCTTCTTCCCAGGACACCCAAATTTCTTCAATTATAACACTAGGCTTAAAAGTCACAATATTATGATATATATATCTGGCTGGTATATATGTGTGTGTGTGTGTGTGTGTGTGTGTGTATATGTATATGTATATATGTATACATATATGTGTGTGTGTATATATATATATATATATATATATATATATATATCAGGTTGAATGTGGATTCTCTTGATCTATATATATTTATAAATGAATTTTCTGCACCCCTCCCAAACACTCATAAACATTTATGCAAAGTACACTGGTGGTACAGGGACAGGATAGCAACAGACAACCTTATCTTATAAAAAAAAAACCTAAACTAAAAAATATATGACACACAGTACTTACTCATTCGTAGCAATTCTGAAATCACATTAGGCAAATGTTACCAGGTTCCTCTACAATGGGCATAGATATCGTTTCTGTCTTAGGTCTAATTTTACTCCTGGGAAGTAACTCCCATTTCCAGTGTGCTCCACAACTCTTGCCTCTATCCTCTTGTTTTTTCCATAGATCTCCTTGGCCACTTCTAGATAGGAAACTATGCTCTCTTGATGGCTTGCAGCTTTTTCAACCTAAATTCTGCTTTTAGATAGTTGGGAATCCAGAGGTTTTATTTGTTTTTCTGTTTTTGAATCTTGAAATCTTTCCATCTTTTTTTTTTTTTGCATGATTTCTGTCATGCTTGCCAATCAAAGATCTTTCAAAAACTTTTTTTTTTTAAACAAGTTTACCTTGGTTAATAGCTTAAACGTGATTTTGATGACATCTAAAATAACCTAGATTGAAAACAGGAACAGAATTCCTCCATGCCTCTAGTAGTACTGTGAGCAGAACTGCCTATCATCTATCAGATAAGAGGCAAGAAATACATAAAGAATAAAGGTAATATAGAGAGTAGGCTGCTTGTATGTGCCTCCAGTCAAAGTGGAAATGGTAAAACTACATGTTTGTTTTCTACTGCTGCTATAACACATTTCTTAGTGGCTTAAAAAAGCCCACAAATTTATTAACTTACAGATTTGTAGGTCAGAAATCTTGCCACAGTTCTCTGTAGCTAAAATCAAGATGTCAGCAGGGCTGAGTTCCTTTCTGGAAGCTCTGAGGGAGAATCTGTTTGCCTGATCATTCAGGTTGTTAGTAGAATTTATTTCCTTAAATTTGTAAGGCAGATGATACGTTTTCTTGCTGGCTAACAGTTGAGGGCAATTCCCAGCTTCTAGAAGCTGCTCAAACTCCTTGATTCATGGTCCCCTAACCCCACCTTCAAAGTGAGCAAAAACAGCTTGTGTTGGAACCCCCGGGGCTGATGTGTTAACAATATGCAGATTAAGACCTACTGAATGAGGATGTACAAGCCACCCTCATGGGGTCTGCAGGTGCTCCCTCAGCCTCCAAGCTTCCAATATGGGGAGGTGAAAACCCTAGCCATTTTGAGTGACGGAGTAGTTTCAGTACACTTACACAAAGGAAATAGAAGTCATAAGATTTATCACTTACAAATCCCAAAGCAGGGTGCAATGAGCTGGAGGAAGGGTAGTCCTCTGTCCCAGGTCACAAGTGAGCAGGAGACAGACAGCAGGATAGCAAACACCTATTCTGTACTAATAAAGTGGTTGGGGCGGAGGTCACTAATTTTTAACGGGCTCAATTCTGAGTGGTCATTTTAAAAGGTGTCCTGGGAAAAGAAAGGTGGGAATCCTAAGCTGGGGTCCATATTTAAATGTCCAGACTCTGGGTGTGAGCAGGTTGTCATATTGTATAATGCCTAGGCAGCAACTCAAAGATGGCTTTCTCATCACATAGCAAGCCCCTCATGTTTCTTCTTCTATAGTAGCATTTCTCTCACCCACTCTTTTGCTTTCCTGTCCCACGTTTAAGGACCCCCATGATTATGTATATAATACTCCAGTCAAGGGTAATATCTCTAAAGTCCTTATGCTTAATTCCATCTCCAAAGTTCCTTTCACCTGGAACTAATATTTTTTGTAATAAAAAATGTTACAAAAGCCATAAATGTGTTCGAAGATACAACTATCAATTTTCAAAGAGCTGACTGATTCTAGAATCCAAGTAATTTTGGCCTTTCACAGATAGTAAACTTAATCAATGTTGCTCTAACTATATGCACCACTAAACACCAAGGTAATAGCTAAAGGCTAAGCACCAAGGTAAAATCTAAAGTACCTAAAAATCAAGGTAAAATCTAAAATTAAAATAAAATCTATAGTTACTCTAAATTAAAACTCATTAACATTAGGTAATACACAATGCACTAGTGTTAGCAAATTGTGTTAATGTCACAGCTGCCAAACTGCTTAGTTTTTTAAAAAAGGAAATAAAGAAAATCCACATGGAATTCATATGCTTGTCTATTTGCAAGATTGAATGGATGAGAAAAAAATAATTTTGTGAATGTACTGAATATTTTCTTAAGCCTGTTGTGAGCTCTTACAGAGACCAAGTTTTATAGTCTGGGACAATTTAGGTTCATATGACTGAAATTGTTCAAAAGAGAGCCAGACAATTGAAAGCAGAAGTAGAGCTTAAAAATCATATATAAGACAATCCACTGTGTGGATGTCAGATAGCCTCCTTCCCCAGCCACCCATTTCCACCCATTTCATATTTAGACTTTTTCCACTGAGCTTATGAACAAAGTGACTATGTTGACAAGGTTGGGGTTTATTAATGAACTAAATAAAGTAGACTTTCCCTGGCCCAGGCTGATGTTGCTAGAGCTGCTACTGAGCATAACCATGTCCAGAGCAAAGATCTACACTAAACACACACTGTGGCTCATTTCCTAGGGTGTCAGCTAGACACCAGGTTGTACATGGATCACACTGGAGAACTTTCATCACAGAAGGGGCAGTACCTTTTCCTCACTGAAACAGACACTTTGCCTGGATATGCATTTCCTTTTAGTGCCAGTAACACTTCTGGCACACAGCATTGCTTCTAACTGAGAAACTCATTTTATAGTAAATGAGGGTCCAGATTGGGCTTCTGGTCATAAAATTCAATAGTTTTGCTATATTCCTAATCAGGCTAAAGCAGCTGGCCTGGAAGAATGGTGGAACGGTCTTTGACGATTCCATTATAGCATCAGAATGAGGGTAATGTTTTATCCTACTGAGAAAAATCCTTCTTCAATGTGTTATATGCTCAGAATCAGCGACCAACATAGAGTGTTGTCTCTACCAAAGCCAGGATTCACAGGACACCAGAAATCAAAGGGTGGAAATGGGATGATTCCTGTCACTATTACCCTTTATGATACACCAGTGAAATGTCTGCTTGGCTACTTGGCCACTTTGAACTCCTTATGCCAGTCAACGAACAGGCAAAGAAGGGTGTTATTACACTGGCCAAGGGAAATGTCTGACTACCAAGGGGAAATTATATTCCTACTACCCATCAGGGATAAGAAAAAAATTTTGTTTGGAATGCAGGGTGTATCTATTATTTGTATTCACAGGTTATAATACTTAATGGAAAACTACTGTTGTAAGCAGTCTTGCCAATGACCAAGACCCATCAGGAAGGAATATTTAGGTCACCCAATTAGGCAACAAAACAGGACAAACTAGGTTCACAGTTCAGGACAAAGGGTATAAGAATGAGCAGTTATGATCATAAATATCATAAATAAGTGGTAACCATGTGACCAGTTACAGAAATTGGGACTTTATTAGTTGTAAGTATTTCTGCATTAATATGGATTTAATTATAAATATATTAACCAGTTCTTTCCTTTTTTATTTCTCCTCACCCATACATTTACCATCTAAAATAAAAATAATTCATAGTAGTTAACCTATATTTGTTTCAATAATCCAAAGATAAGGGTGTCTCGTCTATAAGCAAAATAAGCATCACTGTAAGAATAAATTGACCTTTGGGACATTGTTTCATCTTTTGGCGAGATGATTAGTATATTTGTGATTTTATTAAAGATAATTGCATCATGAAGAGATTCATTTAGATTAGGACGGTGATGACAAGTTTTGAAGAATTGAGAATATGGGTTTCACATTGTATGAAGATACATTTATAAGAATAAATTGTCCACCTTATACATTTATGATATTGAAAATTATTCTATTTGGATGCAATTATTTTTCCATTTATTATAATTTACTGATATTCAATGAAATAGTTTCATTATTATGGCGATAGATTTCCTCAAATTTAGAATTTTTCTCTTTCTTGGACTTTCTTTAAAAAAATGGTTGAGCTCTATGGTGCCTACTTGTATAGATAGGGATTTATGCCAGTTTGTCATATTTTGTTGATTTTTCTGAATTCATTTGTATTACTACATCTGCTTTTGGCTGATGCATTTTATAAGGAACACAATTACTATATAATTTAATGTGTTTGCTGGTTAGTATCGATTAGTCACTACATTGTAGTATGAACCTTGATTTACAGGGAAAGTCGTTTGGTTTTGCTTCTGATTATATAACTTTATAAATTAATACCAGTAAATGTCTCTTTAACTAAACTTTCATATAAAGTTGGTTCAATATTTCAGTATATCCAAACTTACAGTATTGAAATATCTTTCAAAATTTGCATAATGAAAACTACTTAGTGTTTTTTATTGCTGGGATGCATGTTAAACAACAGCATAGCTTACACAGAAATCGTATTTTATGTATGTAGTTTAGTAACAGGTAAAACTAAACTCTATTATTTATACATATCATAAACCAATAAAGAAATGAACATGATAATTTGTACAAATCAAGATTCTAATTAATTCTAAGGGTGAAGGACTAGCACAGTGGAGCTTTTGTGGATGATGGAATTTTTTTTATTATTGAACCTGGGAGTGATGACATGGGTGATAGCACCATACTTATTCATCAAAGTGCTTTTTATGAATTTCTTTGCATCTATGTCATATTGCACAATACATCTAAGAAGAAAAATTATACATAAGAAAGCACACAATTACCTCAAGAATATTTAACACCAAGAGTTATTTCTATTACTATTAAAGATAGGTTGCAATTTTACATTTTAAACTTATTTGTATTTGGATTATATAACTTATATCTCTGAGAATGTGTCATCATATCAATATTTTCTTCTTGAATTTAAAAAAACTAATTTAAAATATAATACAAATACATAATTAATTTATATTGAATATATAACTGTTCTCACATGTATACTAATGTTATAAATATAGAATGCTATTTTATATTGCTTGATATATATTTTATATATAATACTCCACATTTTATACCCATTGAGTTATTTTCTCTAACTTATTAATAAATTAACAATTAAAATCAGGAAATTCTTGTGCAGAATGAGCTTATCTTAGAATGGATCGTTTCCTTCTTTTAATATTTTAATTTATTTTAAATTTCTTAATAAAGCTTTCTAAGGCTATAGCTATCTAATCATCTAACACGACATACTGAGTCATTTTCCCATAACACATTTGAAAGGATTTCTTTGCTGTTTCAGCACTTCAATAAGGCAGCTTAGAAAACTTGAAAACTCTACTTAAGAAAAACATGGGGATCATTATTTTAGAGCAGATTTATAGTCTTTTTATTTAAATTAATGCTTAGAGATAGTTCATTTTAAGAGCTAGAAGTAGAATATCGGACTCTTTCTTTTATAAAATCATAGATATTAGAGCTAGAACCTGTTATAGAGATTGTCTCAATCAGTGCCCTCAGTTTAATGATGAGGAAAGGAAGACCCAAAGAGAGGAAGTGATTTTCATAAAGTCAAGTGAAGAGACCTGATCCTAATGAATAAAATTTTCTTAAAATGATGTCTTGTTAAGTGACCCTTGATGTTTCCTGATTCTACAGTAACATTCAATTCCTTGAATTCAATGTTTTAAAATAAATTCTCTAAGAAGTAACAGAAATACGATTTTGATGTTCATTAACCTCTCAGACCCAGTCTTATCTAACTTCTAATTATTAGGCTAAATGCAAGAAAATCGTATTTTAGGTTGGTAATAATTTTTATGCATTAGATATCATCTAGCAGATGAGAATTTTGGAACACTTTTTATTCTTCTTTAAGCCTCGAGCATTCTCAAATAGTAGAGAGCAGTGTTCCCTCAGACATCCCAATGCACACCTCACCTAAAAGTTACCAGTTTAATGAGCTGTCAGCAGTAAACCTATTTCACACCTTCTCCGGGACACTATTTTAATGGAAAAAAAGGTTGGTGAATCCATAGGGAGGTTGCCGTGACAATACCTTCAAAACATAGCCAATGGAATAGAACACTAACAGTTAACCTAGGAAAACTATTAGCCAACTTCCTTAAGTCACTGAGAAACAAGATTAAGACTAAAGGATTCAGAAACATAAGCAAATTAAATATTTTCTTTCAATTTTTGTATAGATATATGTTCATTACATTTCATTTGCCTAGATTTCAAACTATGCCTAAAATCTAGCAGTTTTATGAAAACAGGGTTTTTTTTTGGGGGGGGTTAATTCTTCAATGCCTCTTGTTTTCTCTGTCAATTGACATTTTTAAAAGAGATAAATTATGTACTTGGCTAAATCTGAATAATCTAATTATGTAATAAATGTTAAAGAAATGAAACACGAAATACTTATTTTCAGTTAGGAATAGTAAAAGATATTTAAATGATTGAAATAGTAGATTATGCCAATTTATATTACTTTGAGTTATATATAGAATCACTCTTAAGTAGGCATTCAAATAGATTTTGAAAGTCTTGATACCAGTAGATACTGGAAGGAAGCTTCAATTTTTACTGTGTCAGAGAGAAAAATTAACCACAAAGTGAATACTCTCTCCATTTCAAAAAATTCTACTTAGAATTCAAACATATCTCCTTCTTGATATTACTAATTTTTGATTGATAGATGCACAATATATTGATAAGAAATATCTCTGCTTAGATTCTCATTTAATAAATACATTTATTTTACCTTACTTAACAAATAGCAATTGAAATCTATCAAATTATGTTTCATCAATTTTAAAAATTAAGTGAAATACTGAAACATGATCTAAAATTATATGAAAATTATACTAGGTAATGAACTTTTGATGTAGCCTCTAAATATCCATTTTTACAATTAGAACATATATAGTCAACATGTTCTCTGTCATAAGACATAGCATTTACTCCATGTTAAAATTTTAAATCTTGAGGAATAAAGACTCCACTGCAATGAATATTTTAATTAGTGATTGAAGTAAATATGGATAATGTTATATATATTTTTCTGTGTTTTGGCTTATGATATTTTTCAAAATGTCCCCTTGGTTTGTGTCACAATTTTCATATCTTAGAATAATTATATATATATATATATATATAAAGGGTTGGCTTTATATATAAAGGGTTGGCTGCAATTATTTGACTGTGTTCTTGAAGACTGTGTGATTTAGGGAGAGAAGTCTGCCCTATTCATTTTTAAATCCTTGATAGTGTGGTAGAATTCTGGTCACAGTGATGATTTATTAAACGTGATAATGGATTTCATTGTTTAAACACAAATTAACCTGGGAAATATGAAATAAAAGAAAGCATGCTCTACATTCTGACAACTAGGTATTGAGGCAAACATATCTAGATTCTAGATTATATATGGCACATAGATTATAACATGAAATAAAGATTTAATTTTTTATTAGAGTTCTTTTACCCCTTTAAGATGTTGAACTCCTTTATGGAAGTAAGGTATGGCATTTATCTATTCAATTGATTGATTCACTCATCTATCTATCTATTTATCATCTATTCTCTCTCTCCATCCTTTCCTCCCTCCCATCCATCCTTCCATCTATCCAAACATCCAACCGTCCAACCATCCATCTCCAGGCATATTTCCTGGCCTGAGTTCTATGCTAAATAAATATTTTATGGAATGAAAAACCAATGAATAAATAAATTATGAATGAATACATGAAGTATCAAATTAAATTAATATATTTTTAATATTCTTAAGATTTTTCTTAAAAAAAAAAAACTGAAATCCTAAACATTTACCACCACAACTTTAAGTTTGAAATATAAAATTTTGTAATGACAAAAGCTTTCTTTAGACTGTAAAGACTGAACAAAATTAGTAGAGAAAAGAGCTTGTAAATATGTGTGTGTGTAAAAGAGTGGAGAGAAGGAGAGAGAGAATAAAAAGGGAAAATCTGCACAGACATATGTTTGGCATTTCCTATATAAAATTAACTGAACTGAACTGTGGATATTTGTCACAAAGAATCTCCTATGGTAATTAAATTATCTTTTAAAAGTTGTTTTACTAGACTTCTTTTCTACATTCTTTTATATATAAGGGTTGCCCTGCATTGTAGGCAGTTATTAAACTTTTCTCCTTAAAAAAATAAACTCTTTCCTGCTTTATGGTACTAAATTTTTATATTTTCTTATATTTTCAGATAAATCTCTTACTTTATTTCAACATATTTCTAGATGGTTATGATACTAAGTTTTCTAAATTTTGAAGTGAACAGAAGGATTTCAAGCAATCCAGAAGCATATCCAACATCTTGAGAACAAGGGATAATACCATTTTCAACGTGATATCATAAATACCTACCATAGTGCTGGAAATCAGTAACTATTCAATGTATGATTTCTGAATGGATTAATATTAATCTATTTTCTTTTCCTACACCTGCATATCTTCCCTAGGAGTTAGTAATGTAGTAGACATGGAAGTGCTTTGAGCTTCTAAAACGTAATGTAATGTATTTCTTTTTCAGAGATCATTGTGGGTGGAATCTAAATATTAAAGTAGCTCAGCAGTAACTGTTTCTCACCTTAAAAAAAAAAGTATTGAAATTGTGAAATGGGGGATGAAGGGGTCCCATTATTTACATATCCTGTAAATAATCAAAACAGATTGCAATATTCTATAGGTGAAAAAAAAAGACCAATTAGTTACAGCACCCCAAATGTTTACCTTCCTTATTTAATGTGATAAAAGAAGCTTAGAAAATACGCACTAATTGGGCCTGCCTTACTAGTTGTACTTTTGTATAATGTTCTTAGGGAATTGATAGTTTTAGATATAATCATGAATTGATCAGTGTTGATGGAAATATAACTATCCATTGCTTAGGCAAACCTTCACATGCACTGTTGGGGTAATATATCCAAGTGCCCTTTTATAAGACAAATGGAATTAGGATAAAAACTTAATTTAGTTTTATAGATATAATTTCTCTGGAAAAAAAAAAAAGTGTTTCCACTAGTAAAGATTAAAGAGCGTTTAAAATATCACCAATTTGGGGATTCACTTCTTAGAGATCTTTACCTGGATTTAACAAACTGACTTCCTCTGTTTTGGAAGAGTTCCGATTCCAAGGCAAGAGGTTATCTAATTCCTACAGATATAGTAGTTTAGTCTTTGTTTCCTTCCACAAGCCGGGGAAAACAAAGTGCACGTCAACACTATAGATCCCATTCTACCATATCACTTACATTTGTATGAAATAAAAATTAAATTAAATTAAATTCTTCCAAGTCTTACTCAGGATTAAGCTTAAGGGAAAAAGAGAGGATAGAAAAAAGGAATAGGAGTCAGTTATATGATAGCAGTGTGTCAAAAAAAGAAGTGTACTTCTCTCTGCTTGCTTAAAGTGCCTAGATGTTAAAAAAAGAATAATTTTACTGAGCTTATGCTTTGAATAGGCTAAGAATAAAATAAAGGTTGCAAGTTTTAAATTTTCTTCAAATTAATAAAATTATCAAATGTGGGTTTTTTTTTCTGTAATTACATTTCTGTCACTTTACTTTTGTCCACATTGGAAAAAGGAAAACTCAGATTCATGAAAAAAAACTTAAAACTTGATAAGTTCTTTGGCTCTGTTTTTTTCTTTTCAGGGAAGTCTAAAACAATTCAGACAATAAATTATTCCCTTTACTTTTGAAGGCACTAAGACATCAAAGTTCACAAGTTCTCCTGATTACATATTTCATGATTACACCATTGATATCATGAAGAAAGCCATTTGTGCAGCCAAAAAAAAAATCCTGTTTCAATAAAGCATATTTTAGCCCTTTTCTACTCACACAAACTAGTCAATATTCTCCCCTAAATTATTAAATATGCACTAAGTCAAAAATAATTCTATTTTCAAAATTAAATATACGGTTTTGCCAATATTTTTGGTTCACGGGACTTCCTGGGAAAAGATAGATAGTATTGCAGGGGCAAATGATTCAATCCTAAAATTATCATTTCTTAACTGAACAATAACAATTCACTTAATGTCTCTGAGTAAAGTTTATTTAATATCTATTTCTATTTTACAGGGCTATTGTAATAATTAAATGAAATCACACCTCCACATCTACAGTCTGATATTTCACATGTGTTCAATACATTATTTCTCTATGTTCACTTTACTCAAGCTTGTCTGTTAATGTCTAATTGAATCAGCATACTAAAAACTGTAGTCAAAAATTGTTTACTTAATTACTTGAATATTTCAAAGATTTATTTTTAAATAATTAAATAATGATGAGTAATCTTCTCATTGTCTTTTATATGGTAGCTGACACCTAACTTACTGTCTCATCACATTTTGGATCCCTTTATTTTCATCAGCTATGGAACTTATTCTCCAAAATCCCATAATCAGATCTAAAGGGAAAACTCAGGATATCCGATATACTTCTCTTAACATTTAAAGTTTGATGTTTGTTCTACCCAAAAATGATAGTTAGGAGGCATGATATTTAAGGTAGTACAGTTCAATGTAGTGATTCTTCCTACCTAAATGTAATGGTATTATTTTATATATTTAAGTTGTGTTCAGTTTGACAATATCCCACGTACAAATGTTGCCTCTCCAAGTTAATATTTAAGCATGCTTTGAGCCACTCCTGTGCAAATGATGATTGCTAAGCGCCAGTGTATATTAGGAATGCAGTAGGCTAGATAATTTAATTACAGTGTTTCAAATGAAGAGACCCTCTATAACTATTCTAACATTTACCAAGCTTTTGGGAAGGGAAAGGATAAGATCTGAAGGAATGTGATTTTAAACTTGAGGAAAATTATTTTAGAAAAAATGTGTTTGAAACTGTAGTCCCATAGTGACTCTGGGTAGAGTTTCAAGTAACTGGACACTCTTTTCATGCTAAACTCCCCTTATGCCTGTTGTTATTTCTTTGTTTTAGGAATAAATATTGGATATACTAGACTTCAGAGTTTGAAGGTATTCAATTATAATTAACTGAATGAGTGTATGAATCATTGAACTAAGATTAAATCCTTATAAGCACTACATCTATATACCTCTTGGTCAGGTTTTTCCTGTCTCAACTTCACTGTCATCTCTATATTAGGATAATGTCAACTCACAGGTTTGTGGATGTTGAATGATACTATATAGGAAAAAGGACAATGTCATACACTCACTCTTACATTCACTCATTAAACAAAAATTTATTGATTAATTACTGCATGCAAATCATTGTTCTATGTGCTTGGAATACATTAGTGAACAAAGTGAGTTTACAAGCTTTTGTGATGAGGGTGACAATGATGATAATGATGATGATTATAAAAACAGGTAACAATTTCATAATAATATACGCTAAGTAACGTTATTAAGTTTTTTATATATAACTTAGTGTTTTCACAAAAACTATGAGATAGATAGGTATTTTCATTTATCCCTACTCTATAAATGAGGATTGAAATATAGTGAGATTAAGGAACCTGCTCAAGGTCATGGAGTTAGTAAGTGACAGAACTGAGATCAAAGCCTGGGAATGTGGCTCCAGGACCTATTCTTAACCATACACCATACTACCACCTAATTATACTAAGTGACTAGTAGCTGATTCTCCCAGGCCATTATCTGAGAACTTTACACACTACCACCTAATTATACTAAGTGACTAGTAGCTGATTCTCCCAGGCCATTATCTGAGAACTTTAACACCAGACAAATGCAAGTGAGTGGGAACACAATGCTTTACTTGTACCCAGGGGAAGGATAGAAAAATTTAGACAAAAAAAGTAAGGTTCACTTTTGGCATGAATATTAAATCTTTTAGGACTAATAAATATGGAATGCATTTTATCTAAGGGATCTGTATAACGTAAACTTGTAGAAGCAAAATCTGACCACTCTAGAGCCTAATTAATCTTCTACAATACCAGGGATATATAGTGTAAGGCTTGGGCTAGGATGCCTGGTGACAAAAGCTGTGTGTTCGCGCATTGTTCTGCCTCTATTATTATTTTTATTCAACTATAATTTACAAATGGATAGTTTATTTAAATTAATGAACACAAACATATACACAATAAGGAATATCCATTATTGCAACTGAGGTATAAAGCAAATCCAGAGTTCACAATTAACAATTCAAGCATTTGCCTTTGATGCTAATTAAATAGTGTCCTTCTTGGAAGTATTAATAACTCTATAAATATTATTATATGCAAACTATACACAGTGTCTATTCTAAAATCTGGTGGTAGATAGCAAATAAGTTGGAAAAATAATTATTGAACCAACTATACCCATGTTTAGATTGCTTTAACCACACAGTCAAAACTGTAATAAACCTAACAATATCATATATTAACAGCATAATTCTTTTGAAAAAAACTGAAACAAAATATATATATGTATAACTGAATTACTGTGCTGTACACCTAAACTAACACAATACTGTAAATCAACAGTACTTCAATAAAAAGAAAAAAAAAGAAAAAAACATATGTCCCTTTTAGACTATTATATTATTATTAATTAGCTTTCTCTATACTTACAGATTTGCTTATTAAATATATAAATATATAATCTGATTCATCATTATGTATTAGTTATCTCTAGTACACAAAAATACATATGCCTAAAGTGGATTCTTGTTCAATTAAAACCTGATGCACGAGATGAACGTTATTTTCAAGTAAAGTTTAAATGGATGTAAAATACACATTTTTATTGCTAATCAGGTATACATTTTCCCTCAGAATGAGAATTATATTTTAATACATTATGCTAAAGAAAAATGAGTAAAACATGTTTCTTTTCAAGATAATTTATAATGTCAAGTCATGCATGAGAGTAATGAGATTAATAATAGAAAGTATATATTTATTCATTCTCTGGATGATAAATCATGACAAGTCATTAAAGTCATTTAATTTTGATGCAGTAAAACCATGTGATGGCAGAGAGAATGGATGATACTATTTAGAACAGTTTGTGTCTAGTTGATGAGTTAAAATTAAGTCACAGTTGTTAGTAGTGTTCTAAAATTGTTTTACATTAATAGAAGTCTGGTAATTTTGAATGGAATGTAAATCATATAAGAACTGAATGCTCCCTCTGATGATTCCAATACCACACATGAAAAGAACATTCCGAGCTAGTATCACTTACAATTTATTACTTATATTGATTGAGCTCTTTCTTATATGAAACACATGACTTGCCCCAACAATTAAGTTAAAATATAATTATAAACATAAAGGACGTGAACTTAAATTGTGTTTAAACATACAAACAACTGTTTGTATATTTATTATCCCTGGGTAAACTATTATTTTGATTATATTTTATAATTTTATTTTTATTATTATTGTTTTAAAGTTAATAAACACCTGGCTCACAGCTCAAAAATTACAAAGGGATTTCTCCTGCTTGCCTCTGTCTTTCACACATCTAATTCTTCTGAAATTGCTCAGTGTTATGAGTTTATTGGATGGTCTTTAAGAGATACTTTACTTAAAGTATATATATTTGCTTATATATTCATTTCCCCACTGTTCTTTTCACACAGATTTTAGCATAATATGCATATTGTTCTAAAACTTTTCATTTTGTTTTATTCAGTGTTTATTTAGCAAATCTTGGAGACCATTTCATACAGCATATAAAGACCCCCTTGTTAAATGAAAAATTTATCTATTTTATATACGAAAACATTTTTCAAAATTTTTAAAATTGAGATATAAGTAATATGTATGCTGTTCAATTAATACATTAAAATTGAGATTTAGAAATAGGTCTAATTATTACCATGATTTTGAAGTGAATTATTTTAAGTAATACTTTGTGCTAGGTATGAAAGTGTAAAGCAATAGGAAATACCAAAGACTTCTACTGTGAATTTTATTCATGACTACTGCTAATGTAATGTGCTTTGTGGACTGTGAACGTAATTTAAATAAATGCTCAATATTGCAGCTTAATGTGAATAAAGCTTTTGTTTGTCTGCTTTGATTTGTTTATAATTCAAGATCTTAGACAACTGAATGTTTTCCATGGGTCTGCAAACTCATGTTAATGCTCGCATTTACAGGAATGCTGAGTCTTTACTGTATTTTATTTTTAAATCTGTCGTTTTAGAAAGTATACATATTGGCATTAACACTTTGAAAAAATACCAATTATTAATTTTTACAATTGCTCAAAAAATAAAACTCTTAAGGCAAATTGAAAAAAACCATATACAGGACTTGTATGCTGAAAAACCACAAAATACTGATGAAAAAAAATAAAGGTCTAAATAAATGGAGGGACATACCTATCTGTCCTACCAGATAGGACAACTTAATATAATGTGTCAGTTTTTCCCAAATTGATACACAGATTTAACCCAATTCCTATCAAAATCCCAACAAAGTTTTTGTAGATATAAACAAGATTATTATAAAATTTATAAGTAAAGGCAAAGGAACTGGAGTAGCTAAAATGAAAGTTTGTTGTGTTTATGTTAATTAGCTTGTTTTATTATTTTAAAGAGTTGGAATTTTATGGTGTCAAATATCAATATTTTTCCTCATGTATCTTACTTTGATGTCATGCTCTATGGTTTTTTTTTTTTTTTTTTATTGAAGTATAGTTGATTTACAATATTGTGTTAGTTTCAGGTATACAGCAAAGTGATTCAGTTATCCATATATTTTTTTCAGATTACTTTGAAAGACCTCTATGCAGAAAGCTATAAAACACTGATAAAAGAAACTGAAGATAATTTCAGTTAGAAATGGGAAGATATCTCATGCTCTTGGATTGGAAGAATTACTAATGTTAAAATAGCCAAAATACCCAAAGCAATCTACAGATTTAATGTGATCCCTATCAAAATACCCATGATACTTTTCACAGAACTGGAACAAATAATCCTAAAATTTCTAAGGTATTTTTTTACATTGTAAATATATATCTATAAAAATATATATATATGTGTGTGTATTATATATATGTGTGTATATATATATAAATAATATATAAAACGTGTATGTTATATATATATGTATACATGCAATATTTTATTAGGATGATGATATTTAAGTCCTAAATCCACATGGGACTTATTTTGGTGTTTTGTATGCTATACAGATTTAACTCATTTTTTTCTATTAACCTTCTTTTGGAAAACATTTTTTACCTACCTATTTTGGAATCATTCTTAATCATATAAAGGTTATTTAGATTCCTTTTTTAACTTATAAAACATTATTTCAGTTCTCAGAATAACAAGGTTGTTTAGAAAAGTAAGATTAAGTAATTAATAATAAACCCTCTACATATGAAATTATTTCCTATTCAAGCATTCCTTATTCATATTTAATTCTACTAATCCAATCAAATCTTTAAAGGACACATAGTGATATGTGGGTGTAATACAAAGACAACAGAAAAGTAAAATACGTAGGATTTACAAAAAAGTGTGCCTATAAATGATTGAATTTAGAAGTCAAATACAAAGATCAAAAGGAAAAGATAGAGTTCAGCTTGTGCTCATAATCAGTTAACTATGTCACCTCCGCTAAGGAAGCTCAAACAACACGCATAAATTATGTTATAGATTAGTAGGAAACAACTTGAATTAATTTATCCCTCTATGGAATTATATAGAGTATATAGAATTTTCCCCAGGAATTTTATGTCCATAAATATTAGTACTTTAGTTGTGAATATGTAAAATCAGTCATACTTTATTTAATGTACTTGCTTTCTGATTAGCAAGTGGCATCAGTTGCCTATTAGGAACAGATGAGCACTTCTGCCCACTGCATCTTGGTATCTGAGTCATCAAGGAAAACGTCAACACTGGATGGAACAACGCTTTACTCGCAAGGAGAAGAGAGGAAAAAGATCAGCCTCAATAGTGGGCTTCAGTCTCCCACAGCTAGCGGGTTCCTACACGTAGCCAACCCCGAGCAGCTGACCTGTACTCACACCTCTTGTGCTGCAGCAGAAGGACCTTATCCCCTCCCTGCAGGGGACAGATACAGCAGTGGGCTGGCCAAGTGCCATATGACACACCGTCTTAAGTGGAACAAAAGAGTACACACTGAGTCTGAAACAAGGAAAGACTTACCCACACAAGGTGATAAGTCAGGCACAAGCTATGAGGACTCTTACTCTCTTGGTAAGGAAGTGTTCCAGACCCAATGCCCATTCTTACGTGGCTAAGAGAAAGTTAAAAGACTCGATGATGAGACTGCGTGTCCCAGTTTCATGGGAAATTTTGCCTGTTTCACAGTTTTACCTTAGCACTAAATATAGAATATAACCCCCAAGGACAACTCCACAGACAAGCCGTCAGAAAATGAAAGGATGATTCATTTATAGCCATTTAAAATGCAGCTAAAAGGCCGGAAAACAAAACAGAGCAGAACAAAACAAAAACCTAAAACAGCAGAGAGAAGTCAACTCATTTCAATTTGTTTTATACTGAATACATTCTTGTTACGAAGTACTTTGTAATCTGATTTACATATCTTGTTTTTGCTCTTCACAAAAACCCTGAATGTCAGAAATCAGGTATTTTTGTTAGCACTTTATTGGAATGAAAATTGGACTTTAGATCTATTCATACAATGTGTCAGAAACATTTTAATCATAAATTGCCTCTCATAGTTACTTGCTTTCAATTTCTAACATTTTTGTATCTTACTTTCCTAGTATATAGTCTTTAAAAAGTAAGGATGGCTTCTTAAAGTCAAGTACACTGTTTAGTAAAGAGAAGAACATCAGATGACAAAAATTAGAAATTTGTGTGACCCAATCTGGAATGTATAACAGGAGAATTTCATTACTCAAAAAAAGTTCAAACAGATGAGGACCTACTTAATATATTCAATTTAATATTTCCTAAAATGAACATTGTATTATGGCAGACTAAGTTAATAATATATTGTGATGGAAAATGGATTATATTCAATAATGTTAAGTGATAATGAAAATTGTTAAAAATTTTATCTGATATTCACAGTAAAAAACGCTGGCATTCATAGAACAAGCTACGGTTTCACAATAATTCCACTTAAATAGAAGTGACAAATATTTATATCTCTATCTCCAAGTGACACATATTTATATCAAACATTTATTTCACGCAAAAATGTAAAACTAAATGTGTGCATATCTGTATGCAGACTACAACTTGTCTATAGTTTGGATTTTAAAATCTACTAGTAAATTTGTTGATTAAAACTTGAAACAGAGTTTCCCTGAGGATGAAAATCAAATAAGAGTTCACTGTAAGTGTATAAGCGTTTGTTCTTGTACAAGAAAATAATTTAGACTCTTTTACAAGAAATAGCTTTATTTCTTTCCTAAATAATGTTTAATATTGTAATCTGCTATCTTTATTTCAAGAATGTTCTGTGTATCATTATATCTATAATTTCAAATTCACTCTCTCACAATTAATACAAACCATTGTATATGTTATACTAACCCTAGTAACTACCATTTTATTGGGAGATGTGAAAATTTGTTTTCTTGAACAAAATTTATTATTCCTTGCTATATACTAGGAAAGAAACCTTAATATTTACAAATTTAAAATGCACTTCTTTTACCCATTGATATGTAAATTATATGCAAAAAACTACTGCCTAAGGTTTAATACAAATACATAAATGTATTAACTGTTGCCTCATTGATTAGTAGAATTTCTTGGTCATTAATTGCATAGCAATTATTTTTCTTAATATTTTCATTCAGGTCTATATGAATATTTACACAGACATCTGCAATAAAGGTGCAAAATACTGTCTATTTATCTGGTATTTTGAAACAATGAGAAATAATGTCAATGGCTTAAAAGTTCATCTTTTCTGCAGCAAAAGTGTATTAATATTTTTGCTAGGAACACAGCAGTTAATAAGCATTATAATGAGCTACCCTCATGAGTTTAGATAAGGAATAAATAGATTAGCAGCCTAAATAAATGGGCAGGGTTTTGTTGCTTAGCGATGGACTAATATGTACCAATGAACACAATTAACATGTTAAATATGTTGTAGGGTAAACTTAAAATAGAATGAAATTCATCTTTTTTAAATGTGTTTCTCTTGAGGATAGACAAGCTTTTTTCCCTTTCCTTGGAAGCAGATGTTAATTTCATCACTCCTCTGTCCCCTTCTCATTTACCCACTGACAATTTCCACTAGCCCAACATACAAGACTAGTATGCACTTTTTAACTACGCTAAAAAGTCTATATAGTTGTTAATCATCTAGAGAAATAAATGTACTTCCCCCCCAGATACCATTTAACAATTATTCGAGCAAGGATAAGCTATGACCCTGGAGACTGTAATCTTGCTCACCATCTGCTTTTCCTTTGAATGGTGTAAGAGATAATCACAGAACAGATCGTCTAAAGAAACATACCTACTTTTTTGGAATTTTTCACATATAGTTTAAATAAGAATTGACTAATATAATTCTTAGGTACAAATTATGTTGGTCATTCATTCATTCATTCATTCATTTAATAAATATAACTGTAACACTCATCTAGGTTCTCGTTGTGCAAAGAAAAAACGTGACATGGTTCCTGTGAATGCCAATTTTTGTTTTAAAAAATTTAAATTATTTTAAATACTGTATTTTCATGATGCTTTAAACTATAATTTAAATATGAAACACTTCGTTCATTTATTCATTCATGCATTCATCCAAAAAATGCTTAGAAAACCTATTTGCCAGGAACTGTGACAAACACTGGTGATACAGAAATGCATTAAAGCAAAACCAAAAACAAACAAAAAAAACCCTTTGCTCTGAGAACTTAGGATACAGTATAGACAGAGGTATACGATAAATAAATTAAAATTTCATATAAATGTAGGAAAGCTATGAATTCCACTGAGAAAAATAATGCATATTAATGAAAATACCTTGACCTGAAATCCAACTCTAGATCCCCTCTAAGAGTTCTGTCCCTCCACAGGCACCATTTTAAAGCTCCTGATTCATTTTTTTTTTTTTTTGGCGTTATACTTTTAGTGAAATGGTTTTCCTTAGAGAAAAACTTAGATGTTTCTCCTACACAATTAATATGCCTTGCCCACAGCATACCTTCTCTTTATTCCTATTAATTGAAGAATATGTCAGGATATGGAAGACAGTAAAAAGCTCTGTTTTGTTTATTTTTACTCATCATACCTTCTTGAGATTAGTTTTGTAAATCAATATATCCATGCCAGAAAATGTATCTGTTTTTATTGTAAATCAATACAATGAACAAATGTATGTTGTTTAAATGCTGATATCATATGCCTCAATACACCTGCCTATTTTGAAATATTAGGATATTATGAGTATGTTAAAAATTAATGCATTAATGTAAAGTGAAACCAAGAGGAAATATTGATTTTTTTTAAGTTTAGGTTTATTAAATAGCCTTGGGGAAATATGAGATCCAATAATACAATCATTTAATGAATTAAAGTATAATGAAAATACACTTTTACTAAATTTTGATATTGTGGTTATATCCATTTTATAATGTAAGTGTTTACAACATGGTCAATAAAACAAAGACAATGACTGCATGGAAAAGTCAGAATTACTTATATACATGAGGGACTCAATTGTCCTTGGTCATTATATTTTCTTTCACTGAGAATATTGGGAAAGAAAAAAAAATACGTATTTTTAATTCTTTACATGTAAGCATTCACATTACATTTGTTCTTGTCGTTAAAAACAAGGGGATTCAGGGCTTCCCTGGTGGCACAGTGGTTAAGAAGCCGTCTGCCAAAGCTGGGGACACGGGTTCGAGCCCGGGTCTGGGAAGATCCCACATGCCGCGGAGCAACTAAGCCCATGCGCCACAACTACTGAGCCTGCGCTCTAGCGCCCGCAAGCCACAACTACTGAGCCCATGTGCCACAACTACTGAAGCCCACATGCCTAGAGCCCATGCTCAGCAACAAGAGAAGCCACCGCAACGAGAAGCCCACGCACCGCAACGAAGAGTAGCCCCCGCTCACCACAGCTAGAGAAAGCCCGTGCACAGCAATGAAGACCTAACACAGCCAAAAATAAATAAAGTAACTTAAAAAAAAACAAAAACAAGGGGATTCAGCCAAACATTTCACAACACTGAAAAACATTATGCCCCCCAAAATAACATGCAGTTGTTACATAAATATATATATATATATATATATATACACATATATATATACACACACACACACACATATATATAGACACAACTCACTCACAGCTTTTGGCTGATAATACTTGAAACCTTTTTAAAAGACCAAAGAAAATGGAAACACACACACACTTTTGTGTGTGTGTGTGTGCTTGTACTCAGATTTCTATGAATATCTATTAACTTTACAGGCAAGATTTTTAAGTTTGCATCATGACTTTGAAAAATTACCAGATGAACCCCTTCATGGAGCTGATTTTCGATGATCTCACAAGGACAAAGTTTAGTCATCTGAAATTCATCAGAAGCACTTTCTTGAAGATACATCAATAATGCAGTGAAGCACTGAATTCATTTAGAATGGACTAAATCATACCATGAGGAAATGCATGTTACAAAATGGCATAGCCATGCTTATTTTAAACCAAACTTGGTCAACTAGAGTCACTAAAGATGTTTAGTTTCTGAAATAAAAATCAGATTTAAATCTAAACATCCTTATTTACACCAATGATTTGAATATAATGATAATAACATTAATTGATAAATAATTACACATTTTAAAGTCAAATAAAAAGCTAAGAAAAAGAAGTTTGAGAATATTAAAAAGAATAAGGCAAGGAAATTTTCCTACAAGATAGCAACAATTATGATGAAACTATGGTAGGATGTTGGTAAAATAGTAGATAAAGAGTCAAAGGGAATAGAAAAAAATAAGAGACCAAGTCATTTTAACCTGTAAATTTGCTATTACTAGAGAAGCATTACAAATCCATGAGGAAATTCACTCAGTAAATGTTATTAGAAAGTTGGCTATCCATAGGGAAAAAAATAAAGTTTGATCCACTCATACCTCATGAAGTATAATTCCCAGACACATTAACGACATAAACGTCTAAACAAAAATTCCCAAGTGATATCTAGAAAATAGGATACTACCTTTATGATATCAAGTAGAATAGAATTTGTTTTAAAAAATAAAAGCACAAGGATTAAAATAAATTAGATATTTGGTTGTATTTTAAATATTTTTTTCCCAAACAACAAAAGATAAAATTAATAACATTAAAGTATAGGCCACAAACTGAGGGAAGATATTTCAAAATATGTAACTAACCAAAGATCATTATCCAAAATATATACAGAATTTCTGCAAAGCAATAATAATTTTAAAAATCTAATTAAAACTATACAGAGGATACAATAAAACACAAAGGTGAAGAATTCTGAATTCTCAATAACTACGTGAAAAGAGGTTGAATCTTACACATAATCTAGACAGTAGATAATGAAACAACAACGAGACATCATTTCACTGACATCAGATTGATAAATATAAAATGCCTGACAATTACAAGAATTTCATTGATGTAAAAATCAACATAACATTTATGCACTAACTAGCAAAACTAGCAAAAGTATGAATTACTACAATCACTTTGGAGACCAACTGTTAATAAAGTTGGATGCTGTATACTCAGAAATTCTACTTCTAATCACATACACACAAAAACACAAACCACATCTAAACATAAACACAGTATTCCAGAGGAAAGGGCAAAGAGGAGATTATACCCAACTCATACCCTTATGCTTATAACCTTGATACCAAAAAATAACAAGCACAATATAAGAATAAACAGCTGTAGGTCAGGCTCTTCATGAAGAACATGGAAAAATCTTATTCTTAGCAAAACAATATCAGCAAAGTATAAAATGGGTAACAGAATTACCATGTGAGTTACTCCAAGAATGCAAGGCTGCTTAAACATTAGAAAACTTCATTAATGCAATCTGCCATATAAACAGAATAAATAGAAAAACATATGTTCACTAGATATTTAAAAAATGAGCACAGCAAATTTGCCGTATATAAAATCAACATAAAAGTTCCATTTCTATATACAATGAAACGTATTTTAAAAATTAGCTTAAAAGGATGCCATTTTACAACAGCATCCACAATAGGAAGTACATGTGAATAAAAAAACAACAATAAAAACATAAACAAGACCTCTAGGAGACATAAAATCCCTCCTAAACAAATGAAAACATCTTCCAAGTTCTTAGCTGGAAATACTTAATACTGGAAAGATGTCAATTCTCTGCCAACTGAACTATGGATTCAACAAAATTCAAATCAAAATTGAAACATGCTTTTTAAGGACCTTGGTATAAGGGGTCTCAAAAACTTATATGTCCTGGCAAAGGGCCAGGACACACAAGAACCTATGTATAAGAATTACAAAGTGAAAGAATCTGCCGTACCCAGTACCGCCTCACTTAAAATCTATAGTAATTAAAAGGGTATGTTTTTGACATTCTGATAGACACAATCAATTTAACATAGAGACCTCAGAAGCAAATACACAAATCTATTAAAAGCTTGATGTATTACACAGATGAATTGCTGATGGGATGAAAATGACTGATTTATAAGCAAACTTTATTTTTTAGAACAGTTTTAAATTTATGAAAAAATTACAAATATAGTTGTTTCCTTGCAGCCTACACCCAGTTTCCCCTGTTACTAATACCTTACATTAGAAAGGTACATTTTTTACAATGAATGAATCAATATTTATACATTATTTTTACATAACATCCATCTATTATTTCGATTTCTATAGTTAACCTAATTTTCTAATACAGGATCCACCCCTCTCCCCAAGATATCACATGACCTTTAGTCAGTAGGTCTCCTTATTCTCCTCTTGGTTTTGAGAATTCCTTAAACTTTTCTTGTTTTAACGACCTTGACAATTTTGAGAAGTAATGATCATGTGTTTATAGAAGGTCCCTCAAATTAGATTTGTTTGTTATTTTTCTCATGGTTATACTTCTGGTTTTAGGGAGGAGGATCACAGATGTAAAGTGAATTTCTATTACAACATATCAAGGATACACGCTATCAACATGGCGTCACTGTTGATGTTGACCTCTTGAACAAGTAGTATTTGTCAGGTTTCTCCATTCTAAAGGTAATATTATGCCCTTTCCATACTGTCCTCATTTGGAGAAACTCAATATGCACAGCTGACACAAGTAGTGTGGAGTTAAGCCCTATTTCTTTTAGGATAGAGTATCCACATAAATTATTTGGAATTCTTCTGCATCTAATATATTTTTTAAAATCATTTTTTTATATCAGTATGGACCAAGGAATATTTATTTTATGCTCTGGGTTAAATCCAATTATACACTATGTGGTTTTTTTGCACAAATTGTTCTCGAATTACCCATTAGGAGCTCTTTCATTTGGTTCTTGAGTTCCTTTGGCACACCTTATCATCGTTGTTTTTTGTTTTTTTTTTTTTAATAAATCCTTACTCTCTGGCACTACAAATTACTGCAGGATCATCTTGTCTATTTCCTGCCCTGGTCCCAGAATCAGCCACTTCTCCAAGGGCCCTTGATCTCCTTTTTTTATTTTTCCAGAATGGTTTGTCAACATTTTTTGTAAAGTTCAAAATTGGAAAAATCTCCAAGATTTATTAATATTGGAATGAGTAACTATATTGTGGATTATTCATACAATGGGAAATCATACAGTAATGAATATGAATAATCTGTAGCCTCAAGCACTATTGATGCTTGATGGTTGAATCTCACAAAAATGTTGAGCTTAAGTTTCAAATCATAGTAGAATGGATATAATGCGATTCTATTTATAATAAGCATGCACATTTCATTATAATTGCTCATTTGATTAGATTTCTATTGCTATTGTAACAAATTACCATAAACTTTGTTTCTTAGTACAAATTTATCTTACAGTTTTGAAGGTCAGAGTTCTAAATGGGTCTCAGTGGGCTAAAACTAAAATGTCGGCAGGGCTGCATTCCTCCTAGATGCTCTAGAGGAGAATTCCTTTCTTTGACATTTCCATTTTCTTAAGGTCACCCACATTCCTTAGCTCATGGGCCCCTTCCTCCATCCTAGTGCTAGCTATGTCAGGCTGCATTCTTCTTATGCTGCCATCTCTTTAATTTTCCCTCTTCTGCCTCCAACTTCCACTTTTATGGCCCTTATGATTTCAGGGGTTCCACCTTGATAATCCAGGTTGAAATCCTGCTGTAAGGTTGGTTGATTAGCAAACTTAACTCCATCTGCAACTTTATTTCCGCTCTGCCATATAATACAACATGTTCACAGGTTCCAGGGATTCGGATGTGGATATCTTTTAGGGGGCCATCTTTCTGCCTACTAGAATTATCATTCAAAAATTAACTACATTTTGAGTGCATATATCACTATAAAACAATAAAGAAAGTGGGGCAATGATTCTCACTAAAGATAGAAGAATGGTACCTTACAAGAGGAGATAAGGAGATATAAACAGAGAGGAGGAAAATGGTACAAGCCTCTCATTTGGCAATGACTGATTTCTTAAACCAAAATTTCAAGTGGACTCATGTTATCATTGTTCTTTATCCTGCATCAGCGGGTACAATGTTGAGGTACTATGTGTTCTACAATTTACAATTATTTGGATTTTTTCCCTTATAATTTTAAAGGTCATTAAGTGTTTTTCAAAACCTATTTAAGATGACTCCAAATAAGAAAGCATACGAACACACAAACAGAAGTTATATATTATTTATGTATACAAAGGTATATACTTCAATTAAAATGAAAATCTTTGAGGCAAAAACACTGAATTAATTCCATTTTGTCATCATGCTTCGACCTGGTCTGTGCCATAGGAGCCTGGCTTGTATCAACTTGGTTCCTTTGCCATCAGGCTTCAGGTAAGGTTTAGTGAATGGGACGCAATGAACAGGAGATTGGGAATTCGGTAATTAGAGAGAGAAAAGCATATTTATAATATTTTTACAAAATATTTGAAAACAACATAGAGTTATAATCCATTTTGTTACACGTGAAAAGCTCAGTGAATGTCTGATTAAACATAAAAAATCATTTTTGTTGTTATTGTTATTGACACTCCTCCTTTCTCCTCCTATTCCTTCTTTTTCTTCCTTTCCTTTTCCCTCTTGTTTCTTCTCCTCCCCCTCCTTTTTCTCCTTCTCCTCCTCCTCTTCCCTCTTCTCCTTCTCCTTCTGCTTCTCCTTCTTCTTCATCTTCTTTAGTTTGTTTCCTTCCTAGTGTTGTTGTCTCTGTCTTTCAGGGGGATTTGATTACCTTATTGATCTTCCTCTGAGTCAAGAATAAAAGACTAGATGACAACACAATTAGGTAAAATAATCTTACCATTGCTTATACCAAAATATTATACAAAGAAGTGGTTTCTAGAAGCCACTATGACTACAAATATTTTCCATTGTTACCTCCTCTGCATCCTTTGCTTTAGTAATGTCAAGACAATTATCTAATGTATAAAATAAAATAATAGGGGAAAAAAGCAACCATAGCTTGAAACTGAACAGTTAATGGTTTTCTTTTTCATTCTGGCATAAGCAAAAATAAATTCACTACCAGCATGTGAATTTTTAGGTAAAGTTTTATGAAAATGCAAAGGAAGAAAGGACTTAAAAGAGTATTTGATTGTGATATAGCATCATATATAAATATCTGATTGTGATACAGCATCATATATGAATACAGCATCATATCTTGAATCTGAATTGAGCTATTGAGTACTTTCTCTTTTCTCCTCATTATTATTTAAAAAGAATTACCTTTTATCCTAATCATCTGTCAGAATTGAGGGAGAAAGTAAGAGAAGCTAAGTTTACAGATTGCATGCAGTTATTAGATTCTGACAAAAGTATTTTGCCTTTCTCACATAGGTACAATACAGAAATCTAGAAACAGATTACTAAATAAACAAGTATGTATGTGCATGTGAGTGTATGTTAATGTAACAATTATTACTGTACTATTTCCATGAAAGACTATACATATGGGAAGCTTTATAGTATAAAGCATGCTGTCTCTGAGGTCAAACTTCCTGATTTCAAAAAGTAAATAAATTAGTGACCATGTGATCATTTATAAGTAACCAAACCTCTATCATCTTAGGCCAGTCATCCATAAATTTGGAATAATAATAATGAGTTCAAATATTTTTATAAACCTTAAATTATATACATAGACAATCTTTTAAAAATATCTAGAATATATTAGGTATTTATACATAATAGTTATTACTTTATGACATAAGCTTACCCTATGAAATTTCAATGTATATAATACATACCTACAGTTATTTATCTTAATATCAAACAAATGTGTATTTGTATTTGATTTACTCATTTACTCTTTAGCTTTTCTAAAAATAATAGGAGTCTGATAATAATGAAAGACACATGAAAATTTAAAATCAAGATAAAAGTCTATGGTTCTTTAGTGTCACCGTAGGTACTACTGAAGTTATTGAAATAATTGGAGATAATGGATTGTTAATGGTCATAATCACATGATCATGATCATAGAAACCAATCAGAATTTAATTTTTAAATGTAGCTTAGAAAGTTTCTAATGATTTTAATATAATTTCACTCTTTTGAGTCTATTGTACAGCAATATTTGTGTGTGTGTTTTATATTTGCATTGACATGGCCAGTAGGTATTTGGATATATGGAATGGAATTTCATGAGCGAGGTTGACGAGAGAAATTTTTCAAGTTCTGTCCTTAACTCTTTACTTTTCTCTTTCTATAAACTTTCTGTTGAAAACCTCATGGACTGCTGTCATTTTAACATTCCCAGTTATGAGGCTGTCCCAGTTCTGTATCTGGCACTCTGACTTCTCTAATTAGATTCTGCATTTTCAACAGTTGCTGGTTATTTCTACATGTGAAATCCTTCCATCTACAACATTTTCTGGAAAAGGAGAACCAACTAATAGATGTATATCATTGACATTTTATAGATAAGAAAACGGGGTCTCTTAGAATTTATCTGATATACTTTAAACCACAGATTTAGTAACTAGAAAAGTAGAGGCTAAAATAGATCACTGGAGTTCAAATCTATCACTCTTTCTACATGGTACCCTTAAATGTAAATATATTCTAATGCATAACAATGTTACGATAATTCAGTTTTATTATACCACTGTACTTATATCATCCATCATAATCTGTGGTCAGCTCCAGGTTAATTTATTTCAATTGCTTTATCCAGCATTGTATATATAGAAAAGGCCCCTTACATTAAGTTATCTGAATGAATTGCTCCACATTATGCTTTGATGATACCATTATTGCTTTGTGTCTCTTCCGGGTACTGCAGATTCAAAAATATAAAGCTCATTAACATGAAACAGCTCCCTGAGGAGATGTGTTATGTGGAATCCAATGTTTACAAACATTTATAGCTTTATTCATCTAAAAGGTGTCCATTAGTTGGCAGTAAATCAGCGGGATTTGCATTGAAATACACTATTTACCTTTAGTAGCTATGCAGCTACAATTATGCAATATCATTTTTTAAGTTAAAGAAATCCATCAACAAATTTAAAGGAAGATACATTGTTTATTTTCATGCACAAACCATTGACAATTTATGAGTTTTATTTTCAATAGTGGTTCATAGCTCAGATTTCTTCAAACTTAACTTTATAGGTATTACTTTGAATTCTGAGAAAGACTTAAAATAACATAATCATTTTAATCCTGAATGGTAATATTTCCTATATTGAATTGCAATGAATTGGTCTCAGCTATAACATAGGAAGATAAGTCAGGATTTTATACTAATGTATTCATTACATGTATGTAAATATATACAATGTGGTCTGGTTTTACTACGTTATTCACTTATTTAATAAATATTCATTGAGCTCTTAAAATGTGTCAGGATCTTTGTAGTAGACACAGATGTGAAGGAAAGAAATGTCTTTATTTTTATTATATACATTAAAAGGCACAAAAATAAAACCTAAGTCAGAAATTAGAGGACAGATAGGGTATCTTTTGAAAAGAGAAGACTAAAACCACACAAGAACCACAACAGGTAAGGGCATAAGTTATTATCTCAGTAACTTTCCTGTATACCAAAATAAAGAGGCACTGCATTTAGAAAATACTACTCACCAAAGTGGAGAGAAATGTAGTATAAAGAAAAGGGAATTCCAGGGCTTCCCTGGTGGCGCAGTGGTTGAGAGTCTGCCTGCCAATGCAGGGGACACGGGTTCGAGCCCTGGTCTGGGAAGATCCCACATGCCGCGGAGCAACTAGGCCCGTGAGCCACAATTACTGAGCCTGCGCGTCTGGAGCCTGTGCTCCGCAACAAGAGAGGCCGCGATAGTGAGAGGCCCGCGCACCGGGACGAAGAGTGGCCCCCGCTTGCCGCAACTAGAGAAAGCCCTCGCACAGAAACGAAGACCCAACACAGCCAAAAATAAATAAATAAATAAATAAAATTAAAAAAAAAAAGAAAAGGGAATTCCAGACTGCTGATGGTGCCTGGTTGAGGCAGAAAGCCCTACAGCAACAACTGTGACCTAACAAATGTGATCATGTTTAGGAAAAACAAGAGTGAACGTGTTGCATATTTTATACATGGATAATGACAAGTGTATCAGAATCAACTTGACTACATGAAGAAAGCTGCAATGTTCTTTGATTAGAAGATTTTCCAATGTAAATGAATGATTCTTCTCAAATGATTTTATAAATGTAATCATATTTAAATTAAAATCTCAATAAAATTACCAACCAAGATCAACCTTATTCCAAAGCACATGGTCTGGGGGGTTATATGAATTTAGGTTAAAATATCACATCACTTGTTGATAAGCTATGTGCCCTTGGGCTTTTGACTAACTTCTCTGGTCCAATTTCCTACATGAGGAAAATAATATTATCTCTTATAGTAATTAAGGAGAGTAAATAAGATCACATATAAAATATTTAGTATAGTTTCTGACACTTAGAAAGTGCTTCCTGAATGTCAACTTCTCCTTTCTCCTTTATACGGTCTGTGACTGCAAAACCTATTTGACCACCAAAATCTGCACTTCCTCCTCACAGAGAAAGTATCTGCCCAACCAGGGACTATATGCTCCAGACCCATCTGTACCTAGGTAGGATCATGTTAGTAGTTCTTGTAAAGGAAATATGAATAAAGTGATGGGCCTCTTTGAGGAGATGAAATATTAAAAATCAGTGTTCTAGACTTCCAGTTTCAGCTCTGACATGTAAAGAGACTGGATACCATTACTTCAATTATAAAACAAACAACAACACCAAAAACTGAATGCATTGAAAATCTATTATTTGAGTTGGACCTATATGAGAATTGAGGTGCAGGACAGACGGCCACCCGAAAATGTGGAGAGAAAGGTGACTAGATAAAATCACAGCAAAGATCTGTGTATGAAAGTTCTGGAGCCATAAACTGTAAGGTACATTTAAATGGTAATGTTGTGAAATTGCTGGGGCTGATTACAGACTGACAGGAACTTGAGAAACTCCACAGAGCCACAGTCTTGTGGTCGAGTGGGGATGCTTTTCTTTGGTTTTATCTGCAGCAACCCCACCAGGTTCTCACTTGGTAAAGTTAGGAAAGACTTGGTGGCACTGGTAAGTAAGAGAAAAAAAAGAACCATTATGAAAGATTCACAGAGAGTTCTGTGTAACAAAGTCCTACTCACCATGGGAAAAGACTTTAGTAGAGCCTTATTCCTCCTAGGCGGTAGCGTATGCACCAAATTCCTGTGCTCCCTAGCTTCCCGGGCTCATATCTGGTGAAAATACTTATATCATGTTAAAACTTATCAAAAGAAATCTTGAAAAGCTGTACTAATATCAGAAAAGCAGATAACACCATTATAATGGAGATTTTTCAGTTAAAGTTGGGTTAGGATGTTAAAACAAAATATACTGGTTTTATTATTGTTGTTACTGTAGTCACAAATAATACCGGTCGAAACACACCGGCGGTATCTATTTCATATAACAAGTCCAATGGTAGGCAGTGCAGGACTAATGCATCATCAGGCTCCAAACTCATGCCATCTTCCTACCCCAAAAACTCATCACATGGCCCTTTGTCACCAGCGTGTGTTTCACTTTCTAGAATAAGAGTGCTTGTGTGGCTTCAATCGCAATATCTATTGCTAAGCAGGCGGGAAAAGGATGAAGGAAGGCAGCAAGTTCAGGTAACAGAAACAGGCTATTGGTCCTGGAGTTAGTAAACAGAGGAAATCTTAGCATTAGATTAAGATGAAGATACAGTCAGAAGCAAAATGAAGAACTGTCTTGTAGTTTAGTTGATGGTGGATTTGACGATAAGTAAGATTATTCTTAGTACACCGTGAAGCCATCTAATACTTTTAAAATGGGGAGTGACTTTACCTCAGTTATAGTTCAAAAATATCACTCTGGCTTCCTATGTGGGCAATGAATTGATAGCAATCAATGGAAAAAGGAAAGATGGAATTAGATGACATTAGAAATGACTAAGGACTGTTACTTAATTTTTTTAATTAATTAATTATTATTTTTTTTTTTTGCTGCACTGGGTCTTTGTTGCTACATGCGGGCTTTCTCTAGTTGCGGTGAGCGGGGGCTACTCTTCGCTGTGGTGCGTGGGCTTCTCACTGCAGTGGCTTCTCTTGTTGCGGAGCACGGGCTCTAGGCATGTAGGCTTCAGTAGTTGTGGCTCCTGGGCCAGTAGTTGTGGTGCATTGGCTTAGTTGCTCCGTGGCATGTGGGATCTTCCTGGACCAGGGCTCAAACCCGTGTCCCCTGCATTAGCAGGCAGATTCTCAACCACTGTGCCACCAGGGAAGTCCCAGGACTGCTACTTTAATTTGAGTGGCAGAGATAAAGAAGATGGGATGACCTGGGTACATTTCAGATGCAGATCTTTTAGGAGTTGTTGAAGGTTGAATGTAGGCAATGAAGAAAGAAGAGGAACAAAATGACTCCTAACTTTTAGTATTAACTGGTTGGTTAATTAATTGAGGGGGTTGAGGGGAGGGGCAAATATGGAGAGAAATTCTATTTTGCATATGTTAAATTCAAGATGGCTTTAGACTTCTGAGTGGCTATATACTGTCATGAATTAGAGATTTGTTTGGAACTTGGTAGTGATCTAGAATGGAGTTATAAGCTTGGGGCATTATCACCATATACATGGTCTTCACAATTTTGAGCATATATGCAATCATGGTGGGTGGGGGATAGGTATAGAAGAGAAAAGGGCCTGGGATCAAACCCTGGGAGACACCACTGTTCAGAATACACATAATAAAGGAGAAGCTCATAGAAGTAGACCGACAAGGTGTAGCCATTGAGCTAGAGTAAAACCAGGAAACTGTCACAGGACCTATGTAAGGAGAATGATGAATGAAGCAATAAACGAAGAGCTCCAGGAGATGCAGATTTAGCCCTGTATTTTGGACCTGGACCTGGTAGCGTTCTGTCAACCTTTACAAGAGCAGTATCTTTGCCTCCCCACCCCGCTACCCCCGCCCAATTCACACAGTCACCTCCTGTTCCAGGATAAGGCATTTAGTACTGATTAATCACAGTCCCTGTGGGAAGCAAAGAGCCCACTCAAACTAGGGTAAGGTGAGGTGGGTTCATCTGTTCATGAAGAAAGTAGTTACAAATATGCAAGTGGGGCTTAGGAAAACCCCAGCAGATGCTACGTGAACCTGGGGCTAACAGCAGCAGAGCTTTTACTACCACTAAGCCAAGAGGACAACAGACAGAGAGTGACTGCCAGAAGCAAAGGAGAGGAATCCACAGATGGGTGCTGCTCCAGTAGCTGTTTTCTAGGTGAGCTAGGTATAGAAATTGTGAGCTAGGAAACTGTGAGTAAGCATTTTCAAATTCCAATAGCAATTGGATAGAATTACTGTATGTTTGTTGTATCTAATAATAACAATGGTTTGGTTTATCTAAAAAAAAGTATTTTTGAGAGGGATGTATAGTAAATGGGATTACAGAAAGTTGAAGTGCCAAGAGTTAACAGATCTTTATAGAAATTTTACCGTGAAAAAGAAGCATAAAATCATAAACTAATAACAGAGGGTGGTGGTATCCAGAGAGTAACTGAGTTTTATAGTTTCAGTGGTTACTGTAACTGTTGTCATTGCTGTTACTGTTTTTGTTGTTTTAAGATGGAAAGACTGGAGCAGATTTTTATGATACTGGATGGTTCCAGTAGCTAAGGAAAAACTGATTGATAATGCGTAAGAGAAAAGTGTCACTTGTGAGGTCAACGGAGTCACAGATTCTACATAAAAGGGCAATGGTCAAAAGAGTTATATAGAAAACACACATTTAGCCTAGGATCAAACTACTGAAAAGGTATAATGATTAAGGTATTTGGAATAAACATTAATTAAGAATTTTAATAGAACACAGAGTGTATTATGATGTATGGGGTAATGCAGGTTGTGGGACAAGATCAGGCAGAATTTCATATGCTGTGTTAAAGACTCTTGACCTTATGCTGTGGGGAAACAATTCTACCTTCACCTCTTGCATTCCACCACATCCTGCAAACAGAGGCACAGATCACTTCTGTTCTGCACTACCTTCCAAACATGTGGGCAGGGAAAGAGTGGCCACTAGAAAAACAGGAGCACAAAAAAGAAGGAGCAATCAGAGAGGACTAAAGTACAGGAGATATGGCAGGAAAGAAAAACACAAAGAAATCTACAAATATAATCCCTTAAATTATAAATAAAGCCAAATGTTTCCTAGATCAAGTAAGATGGCAACTAAGTGAGCCAATCAATCCAAGTAATTAGGAAGTGACTAGTGGTCAGAGTCATTTTAATAGTAAGTAGATTCAAGCGGATTGAGGAGTGAGCTTGGAATAAAGAAGGGAGGCAAAGATTTGTAGCAATGCTTTAGCGGATTTAAACAGCCTAGTTATTTAAAAAGGAATGCATATTTAAGGAAGATTTCATTGTTTTAAGATGGAAATAATAGAGCATTCTATTATGCTACCGAAAAGCACCCCTTAGAACTTTTGAAAAGATAAAGAACAATACTTTATAAAGATATAGAATCTTTTGAAGTTGGAAGGAAGGAAATGTAGAAATAAATACAAAATAGCTTATGGGTGTTGTCATAGAAAACTAAGGAATTCTAGATGTAGAAACAAGGTTCATCTAATGAGACAGTTAAGATGATTCTGCGATAGGGAACTTGAGGATGCAGTTGGGAATTGTGGATTTTTCTTGAAGCTAAATCACAGTGATCCATGGCAACAGTTAAAAGCATTTTGCCATTTGCATTCCAAGAATACCTCAACCGATAATAACATTTGAGCAGGGGAGGAATAATATAAAATATTCAAAAAGGACTACTAAAGAATATTCTTGGGCAAGGAAAATAGACATCAACAATAAGACATTATTTCCTTAATCTCTTATGTAACCCTACTATTTTATAAATTCATGAAAACCTTATAGAAATGGAAACCACTTCTGAGAAAGTGACCCCTGGAGGCACACATCTTTGATAAACCCAATATTCATTCTTTTCCTTAGCCCAGAAGTCTTCTCTATTTCCTTATACAAAACATATGTTCAACGCTTAAAAGCATAGATATATTGGGAAAAAAAAGTGTTTGGTAAAGAAACAAAAATGTATTTTCATAAGAAGAAAGTAACCAAATAATATCAAATAGGCATTATTTCTGCTTGAGGACTGAAAAGACAAAATTCCACTGAAGTGTGGGATTTAATGTGTGTCCTGCAGTAGCTGAAGCACTTTCAGAAATATTTGAGATGAATCCAGAAGAGAGAGATCAAAGTGGCCCAGAAGGATTTTGCAGACTTGCCCTCCTAACATTAAAATGATTTTATATTGGATATACTATGTAGAATTTGTATAGATTTCAGTATTTCTTTGACATTACACGCACCTCTCATCTGAAATAAACAATAAAACAGTTGAGACATAGTTCTCATGAGATATCAATGATCCTCACCTGTAGAGCTACTATAAGCAACAAGAATATACTGTATAGCACAGGGAATTATATAGCCATTATCTTATAATATCCTATTATAATGGAGTCTAATCTGCATAAATACTGAATCACTATGCTGTACACCTGAAACTAATGTAATACTGTAAATCAACTCTACTTCAATTAAAATAAAAGAATCAATGAAATTAACTGTGAAATGCTTTGTACAGATTTTGGCAGAAGATGAGCACGTAATAAATATTGCCTTTTATATTAGCTTGCTAGGGCTACCATGACAAAATACCACAGAGTGGGTTGCTTAAACAACAGAAGTTTATTTCCCACAGTCCTGGTAGCTAGAAGTCTAAGACCAAAGTGTCAGCAGGTTCCCCCCTCCTTGCCTGGCAGAAGGCTGCCTCTGCTGTGTTCCCACGCGGACTTTTCATGGTGCACATCCCTACTGCCTCTCTCTTTTAATAGCCAGGTAGGAAACGCAGTGTTTTTTAAATTGCAAGTAGTTTTTTTTTCTTTAGATATTCTTGGGTAAGAAACCACCTCAAAGCACAGTGGCTTTAACACTGTAAATCAGGTATAGTACAATAAAAAAAATTAGTGGCTTAAAACAGAAAGTTTTCTTCACAATTTCGTGGGCCAGAAATGTGGGAAGGGATTGGCTGAACATGTAGACACTGCATCAACTGGGGTGGCCTGGGCCAGGGAGTTAGTTTTTAGAAGAGCCGTACACTCATAACTGGCCCCTTTGGTCTCTCTAAACCTCTCCACACGAAGTTTCATCCTCCAAGGCTTTCCACGTGACTTGGGCTCCTCACAAAATGGTGATCACAGAGTAGGTGGCCTTCTTACATGGTGGCTGGCTTACAGGCACAGGAAGTGAAAGCTACCAGACTAGTTAAGGGCTATGTCCCAAACTAGCAGAATCTCACTTCTGCCCCATACTAATGACCTAGGCAATCACAGAACCTCTGCAAAGTCAAGGGAGTTAAGAAAGAGGCTGCACTCCTCCATAAGAGAGTGAGAAAGTCAAATGGTAGAAGAGTTTGTGGGATGGAAATATTTTTGAGGCCCTTTTTGGAAAATTGCACGGGCACTAAGTGCAACTTGAGATGATTCATTGGACTCAGATTAAAAAGGGAGAAATACTTCCACAAGTGTCAACTGACTCTACAAGGCAAGGTTACAAGACCAAAATGAAATAAAATAGGCTTATTGTAGAATAATTAAATCAGTCTTACCTGAAACCCTATCAGTTGCTAATCTTTGTTACTGCTGTTTCCTCAGGTTTGAATTTGTCTACCCCTCCTATACACACAACACACACACAAACACATAGACAACACGCACATACACATTGACACAAACATTAAACACACACTCAGACTATCGTTTCCCTGGCAACTTCAATTTACCCTTCATGTGTCAGCTTTAAAAACCTCTCCTGTCTTACTAAGAAAAGGTTAATTGCCTCTTTTCACAACATTGTCGCACTGCATTTTAATAGAAAATTATTTGTTTGAGTTTCCCACTGGACTGGTCTGGAAAAAGTTCTCTATTACTCATCATTTTCTCATCATTTTTCCCAAAGTTACTGGCATATAGTAGATGTTCAATATATATTTTTTAAATAATTGAAAAAATAAATGCATAAAAGTACTACTGCACAGACTGATTTTTCCCAAAGGTTTGTAATAATGGCAGGTAATGGAAGACGGAGACTTTATTCCATAGCAATTTGCTTTTGTATAGAAAGAAATTATTATTCATTTATTCTGACTTTGGAAAATAATACTTATTTACATTATCGTAATTATTCTTGAAAGTGAGTGGATGAGTTAGTCTCAGGCTAGTTATCTGCCAAAATAGAACAATTTCTCTAGTTTCTGGAAGTGTTAAGTTTCTGAAACTCCAGGATATAACTTGAAATATTTTAGGAGCTTCATTTTTTTTATTGAAATAGTTTCAGCCAATAATTCCACATATTTTATCCTTGAAAGAATGTATATAAAATAAAATAAACATTTTGGAGGATATAAATAAGAACCAACTGTCTGATAAGATAAACAGCAGATAGAATAATTTAAATTCCAATATTTATATCACACTTTTCTTTTAAAATCACTGTTTTAGAAATAATATACTTATTTTCACTGGAGAAAAATGAAGGAATATGGGTGAGAAAGAGGAAAACAAAAATTATGAATAATCTTCTCAAACATTATTTACTTTATCAACAAAATTTAATTATAAATTCTTGTGTGCAGAATATCTCACATGATGTTACACAAAGTAATTTATATAGACATGGCCCCTGACTTCTGGATTCTTACAATATAGAGCAGAGAACAGACTGCCACAAAGAAATTAAAATAAAAACCAAAGTATTAAATGTGTACATTCTGTGCAAGAAAATTGAGTTATTTGTAGCTTTATTATAGTTGCTGAAACTTTTACAGACAAATACTAATACTGATTAATCTCAGTTTTAACTCTTCAACATATCTTTTATTCATCTTTGTAATACAAAAACTTAACAATCTATAAGATGCTCAGATACTCTACAAAAAGTGAGAGGAAGTCATAGGCTAGATATTAATTAAAATTGAGTATTGGCCTTATATGGCTAAAATTCCAATGTATAATTTCTTTAGAGATTAAAATGTTATAGAAATGTCAATATAGGCATTGAAAAGTTGGAAAAGGTGCCCATATTCTACATTGTGTGATTCGAGAGTATGTTTTTTGGAAGAAAATATGTTTTGCACATAGTTATTTTTTCTTAGATAATATTCAAAGAAAGTATTCTTTAAAATTTCATGGGAGATGTCACCTATAATTTTCCAATATCTGCAGATCAAGATAGTCTTTGAATTTCTGTACTTGACTTAATTGACAACACATTTCACATAATACAAATCTCAATTATTATTCAACAATGATAAAGCTAGACGGAAGGCCGTAATTAACCATGGCCATATGAAAGAAACATTTGAGGATTCAGTAACAGTACAAACATATTGAAACATAGTGTTCCTTTGATTTTATAAATAACTCTGATGTTACAAAGTTTCCCTCTATACCACATTTTGATTGATGTTTTTCATGAAAAGAAAGTGAGAGCTTTATTTCCTAGAACAATTTAAGATATTTTACTTCCTTAACTTAATTTTGTTCATCTTCAAAATACCTCCATTAATGTAGTAAGTTGACCACAAGTGTTAGTCATTTTCAGTTCACAATATTGTGCATCCCATTTGATATTAATAAAAACATCTCCATTTTAAATAAGTTATCATCTAGAGATATCTGTTGAAAAGTCAAGTTGCAACACAATACAAGGATTGTGTGGCTTTAAATTATCTTGTCATACAAAGACAAGTTAGACAACTTAGTATCCCCCCCTCCTTGACGCCCCCACCTTTGGGTTAATAAATACTCTTCATTACTCTCTTTCAATTAGTAGATTTTACTTTTTGGAGCAGTTTTACGTTTACAGCAAAAAATGAGTGGAAAGTACAGAGAATTCCCATATACTTCACCTCCCACCTGGTTTCCCAGATTATTTAACACCTTGCATTAGTGTAATACATTTGTTACACTAGATGAGCCAATACTGATACACTGTTATTAAGTAAAGCCCATAATTTACATTAGGGTTTACTCTTTGTGCTGTACATTCTATGACTTTTGATGAATGTATAATAACATGTCTCCACTATTATAGTATCATACACAATAGTAGTTTCACTACCTTAAAAATCCCCTATCCTCCAGGGGATCACCCCCTGCCCCACCCAGCCCCTAAAACCCCTGTTCTCTTTATTGTCTTCATGGTTTTGCCTTTTCAGAATGTCATATAATTGAAATCATACAGTATGTAGCATTTTAAAACCAATTACTTTCACTTAGAAATATACATTTAAGGTACCTCCATACTGGTTTGTCGTTTGATAACTTATTTCTTTTTTTATCTCTAAATTGTAATATTTCATTATATGGCTATACCACAGTTTGTTCATACATTCACCTATTGAAGTATATCTAGGTTGCTTCTAAGTTTTGGCAATTATGAATAAGTCTGCTTGAAACATTCATGTTCAGGCTTTTCTGTGGACATAAATGTTCAACACATTTGGAGTGCCATCAGTGGGTTTTATGGTAACACAAAGTTTACCTCTGTAAGGAACTGCCAAACTGTCCTCCAAAGTGGCTGTACTATTCTGCATTCCTACTAGCAATGAATGAGGGTTCCTTTTGCTCCACAAGCTCAACAGCATTTAGTGTTGTCAGTGTTTTGATTTTAGCCATTCTAATAGTTGAATGGATAAAGAAGATGTGGTATAATTATATACAATGGGATATTACTCAGCTATAAAAAAAAGAATGAAATAATGCCATTTGCAGCGACATGGATGGACCTAGAGATTATCATATTAAGTGAAGTAAGTCAGACAAAGACAAATATCATATGATATCACTTATATGTAGGATCTAAAAAATGATACAAATGAATTTAATTTACAAAACAGATATAGACTCATAGATATGGAAAACAAACTTATGGTTACCAAAGAGGAAAGGGGGGAGGAGGGATAAATAAGGAGTTTAGGATTAATGGATACACACTACTATGCATAAATTAGATAAACAACAAGGACCTATTGTACAGCACAGGGAACTATATTCAATATCTTGTAATAACCTATAATGGAAAAGAATCTGAAAAAGGATATATATATGTGTGTCTGTGTGTGTGTGTGTACATATATATGACTGAATCCCTTTGCTGTACACCTGAAACTAACACAACACTGTAAATCAACTATACTTCAATAAAAAATAAACAAAAAGTGAAAAAAAAAGCTGACTAATAGGCATGTAGTGGTATCTTGCTTTAATTTGCAATTCCCTAATGACACGTGATGTTGAGCTTCTTTTCCTACGCTTACTTGCCTTCTGTATATCTTATTTGGTGAGATGTGTCTTTAGATATTTTGTCCATTTTTAAAATTTATTGTGTGTTTTCTTAATGTTCAGCTTTAAGAATTCTTTATATATTTTGGATATCAGTCCTGAATCAGATATGTGTTTTGAAAATTCTTCCTAGTCTGTGGCTTCTTTTTTCGTTCTCATAAACATATTTTTTTATTTAAACTTAACTATGGAAGGAACTTTCTTTTAAGGTAAGATACTCATTTCCTTTACCCAAAATCTTTCATAGTTTAGAGAAACAGCTAGCTTTGATGTTGAAGCAAAGTTTGCTTTATGAAGACCAAATGTGGTCTTAGCACGTATATATTATGAATATAACATACCTCTTTATTGGTTTAATGTACAACTCAGAAAATTTTTGAATCCCATTGCCAAAAATAATGCATACATACAAATATTTATGTATCACATCAGGTTGTTGATAGTCCCTTCTCTGCCACAAAGCACGGTTAAGAATATTTTCCTTATGTAACATGCCCATATGATGATAGAACATCAGAATTGGAAAAAAAAATGCTGAGCACGCATATGCAAGTTTGGTGTCTCAAAAAGGTAATCAATTGGGTAACTCTCTATTGCTTGCTTTGACATCAAGTAGACAAGATCCTATTTTTCATCTGAGGGTTTTAAATTAATTAAAATTGTTTTTCTGTGGAGAGGTCAACCCCTCTTACTATTCATTCTGTGCTTGAGTATTGTCATGCCATTTTGGTTTGTCAGAGTGACATCTAATTTAATAGAAATAAGGTGATCAGTACCAAAATTGCTTTTAGGAAAAGTAGATGTGTAATAAAAATATGGAAAATTTTTCATAGACAATAGAAAAAGTTCTGTTGGCTTAATTACATAGTTGAAGTGTGTACTGTTTTGAAAATATCTTTAAGGTTCTTTTTCACAATTAAATATTAAACAACAAGGGATAATAGCTAAAGATGATGCAAATGAACATTTGAGCGTATAGGTTAGAAACTGGCCATTGAAGTCCAGCCGGTATGGTAGGACTTTCCATTTTTCCTTTCTTTTTAAACTTTTTTATTTGGGAAATTTTAGACATGCAAAAATTAGAAAAAATAGTATAATGAAAATTCACATACCCAAGAGTTATCAATTCACAGCAAACTTCCTCTATGCACAAACAGACCCCTACAAACATTTCTCATTGTCCCCATTTTAGCACCAGATTTTTTTGAAGCAAATTACAGATATCATATCTATTCTAAGTATTTCTGAATGCCTATTAAAGATAAATTTATGTCCCCTTTTAAAACATATAGGCAATTTTTTCAAATCTTTGATACCACTGAACAGCCAGCGTTCATATTCCCTGAATGTCAGGTAAATTTTTTTAAGCTTCCTATTCTGTTCTGTTCTCAAAGTCATAAACATATGGTTTCTTGCTTTATGAGATCTCCCAAGTTTCATTTGAACCTGGCTTTTTCATTTCCTCTATTGTCCCTGTCTTGCCAGTTTCCACTCTTAGCAGTTTCTCCTTAGTGCCAGACTTTATTATCCTTGATTGATGCTTAGGTTTGTTAATTAGATTCTGAAATTGCTCAAACCCCAAGAGATCTTCCCACACTCCCCAGACACTCCCTGTAAATTTTAACTAGTGGTGCCTCTCTCTAATTTCTTCTGATGCTCTTAGAAATTTCTGGAATACATGATGGTAACACATAGGCTCTCTGGAACCAGGACTGTGAAAGGTTCCTTTACCATTCCTCTTTTCTTCCAGCTCAGATTCTGATACCATGAGATTCTTGCAGCTGTGGCTGGTCCTTTCTCATTCGTATTTTGAGGTTTGGTGGGATATATTGTTATGGAATGCATTAGCTTCCTATGATGTTGTAGTCAATTATTATAAACTTGTGGCTTAAAACAACACATTAATATCTTAAGTCTGGAGTCTAGAAGCCCCAAATCAGTTTAACTGGGCTAATATAAAGGAGTCAAGAGTCTTGGTTCCTTTGGGAATCTCTAGGCGAGAAACTGTTTCCTTGCCTTTCCTGGCCTCCTTGGCTTTCTGGAGACGGTTTACGTTCACTGGCTCATGACCCCTTCCTCCCACCATGCTTGCTTCCATCGTCACATCTCCTACTTCTGTGGTAAGGAGACATCCTGATTCTAGTGGGAAATAATCCAATCTTTCACCATTAAGTATGATGTTAGCTATGGAATTTTACTAGATGGCCTTCATCAGATTGAGGAAATTCTTTTTTCTTCCTAGTTTGTTAAGTGTTTTTTTATCATGTAAGGATACTGAATTTTATCAAATGCTTTTACTGCATCTACTGAGATAGCCATATCAATTTTTGTCCTGATTATACTAATATGGCATAATTCATCAGTTGATTTTTCCTATTTTAAAGTAACCTTAAATTCCTGGGGTAAATTTCACATGGCTGTAGTGTATAATCCTCTTTATATGTTTCTAGTTTTGGTTTGCTAAAATGTGGTAAGAATTTTTCTGTCTATAGTTGTAAGTTATATTGGTTTGTAGTTTTCTTGTAATGTCTTTATCTTGTTTAAATAGTAGCGTAACAGTGGCCTCATGGAATGAGTTTGGAATATTCCTTCTCCTCTAATTTTGGAAGAGGTTTTGTGCTAATTTTTCCATCAAACACTTGATAGAAATTACCAACGAAACCATCTAAACCTGGATTTTTCTTTGTAGGAAGGTTCACGATTAGTAATTAGTTTTCCTAGTTATAGATTTATTGAGACAGTCTATTTCATTTTGAATCAGTCTTGGTAATGTCTTTCTAGGAATTTGTCCACTTTACATAGAGCATATTAATTTGTTTGCATACAATTTTCATAGTATTCCCTTATATTCCGTTTTATTTCTGTAAGGTCAAAAATAATATCACCTCTTTCACTCCTGATTTAAGTAACTTAATGTCTTTTTCTTTTCTATTACTAGTTATTTTTTTCACCACTATGGATTTTCTACTGATTATCCCTTTAAATGAAGATATAATTCTCTTTATTGATGACATTAACATTAAAAAAGCAAATATCATTTAGCATTGTTACTGATCAGTACAAATAATATTGGCCTCACTATTGAGCAGCAGTAGTTTAGATGCTCCCTTTTGTACCAGATTCTAATCTTCTATTTCTGAACCATGGAGAGGTCCGAGGATACTCACAAAAGGTTAGGAAGCAACCCACTTGGAGCAGAGGTTGGCACCATCTGGTACAAAGGCATTTCAAAATTTTAATAACTGGTACTGCTGTACTGGTATTTACCTATAAACAGCAGTCTTATTTATAATTCTCAAGAATGCTTCTTGATACAACTTTCTTTTGGCGTGAGTTCTGGAATTAGACAATGGTAATGCTGGTACAATTCTATGAATAGAATTTAAAAAACACTGAATTGTATACTTTAAAAAGGATGTAATTTTATTGAATTACATCTCGATAAAGTTATAAAATTTGTCAAAATAATAAATCAATGCATTTTACATGAATTTTAAATTGAGAGTATTAATTTATACATTTTATGAACTTAGAGCATTTTGGTTTGAAGGGTGATCTACAATTATTAGGTTTATAATTAGATTGATCTGTTTCTCAGAGAGGTAAAGTTAGGGACAATTTTTAAAAATTGTTTTATTTTATATGTCTCCAAACTCTTTTTGCAAATTTTTAATACATGAATGTACCTATAAAATGTACACTATGCATTTGGTGTGACTCCTTAAAAACTGTAGAGGTCTTGGCAGTAAATCATGTTTAAGAAGCTCTAAGCTGTCTTCCAAAGCTGTGAATGATTTACTTACAAAAGGATAACATTTAACTATGTACCTTTCAAGGGTCCCCAGTGTAAAATGAAACAAAATGTTCTTTGTTGATCTTACTTGGTACCCCTATGGAGATTAGTGAAAAATTATTATCTTTCTTGACTTAAAGAGCTATTTCTTATGTTAATGGTAAAGTGAAAGTAACATACTTCATACGGGATATAAAAAATGTTAACCTTTTTTTTTTTTTTTTTTTTTTACTCTCAAGGAATTGCAATCAGTCATAAACTCAGTAAAAAGGATGAGATCATTACTTAGGTTGAGACCATTTCAAGATGAGAGAAGACATGAAAACTTGCATATGTCAAGATTTTTGGAAAAGTTAACATTAAATTACATACTTTTAAAAAGTAACTGTTAAGAAGTCAATTTAAGTTTAATCAAATAAAATACATAAAAGCTGAATAATATTCTATATTTGTCCTCATGAGTAGAAATAGAGAAATCATAAAAATATATATTTAGGCTATAGTACCACTATAGTTAAAGACAAGCATATATGACTTAGGTATTCATTGAGTTAAATGAAATTATAAATTATAGGCAAATATCCAAATTTTAAACTTGAAATCATTTCAGTCTATATAGAATCCAAATTAATTTTGATTTATCAATGATAACCTAGAGCCATAAATTAATAATTTGTCACTCTTTTATGAATAACAATAGATTATTATATGAATGATGTTTACTTTTTTCCTGTATATCTAAAATCAAAGTTCCATAGAATCACTATTATCATTATCATCATCATTGCTAATGTTTATTAACTCCTATATACCAGATGCAATTATAAATGATTTACTTTAGTATCATCTGATATAATCCATGCCACAATTTTATGAAGCAAAGCTATTCTGCCCTAACTTTAGAGATGAGAAAAACCAATGTATAGAAATTGTGAGTAATTTGTATAATTCCACCCAGAGAGAATATGTTGGAGTCAAGACTGAGGCTTCAAATACATTAATCTTATAAGGAGACGTGTCTCTTCACCATTTAATTTCTTTTAAAGGAAATTTCCTTCTTTTTAAAAAAACCAGTGACCTGGAAAAGAAAATCAGAAACTCTGGATTTTAATCCCAGCTCTCACTGTTTCTAGTTTATGGCATAGTACAATCAATTCATCACCTACAAATACATAAATAACATTGTATATTTTATATATTTCCTTCAGTCCACAAATTATGACTATGTCTCATTTCCTACAAAAAGATTTCCAATATGTTGACTCCTACCATCTAACTGATTTGTCACATAGCGTATTATATAAGTGCCATAGACAAATCTAAGTATGAGACAAAATTAATGAACGTTGTTTATTCATAAACTTGCAGCAAAAGAAGAGAAGCCACCTATATCACTTTTGTTTCAGTGGGGTTCAAAGGTGTTAGAAAGGAGAGTAGATCTTACAGAGTAAGAATAGGAATTACTGAGACAGTCTTTGATTGGCAAGCATTCTAGCAATATTTGCAAATGGAGAGATTTTCTAATTGATCTTCAGATGTACTTGACAGTCCTTGGTTGGCTGTAAGGGGGCAAGTCTGCTGGCATTTCAAAAGAGGAAAGATTGTTCAATGTTAGGGCCTGAGTGTTTCTGTGGCTAGTCATTTCTTGGAATAAGTAGGGATTAATAGAGCTTTTTTGTGAACCTTAATTAGAGGGAGGAGGCTACCATGATAGGCAGCTCTCAACAGAAAGATTCTGACTACAAATTTATAAAATCAGAATCATGAATAAGGCAATTATCTTAATAGCACATTTTAAAGTGAAAATAAAAATTAAATTAGCAGATGATAGTTTTAAATTACCAAAAAAAAAGAAAGAAAGAAAAGAAAAAAACCACTAAATTTCGGAATTCCTAGAACCTGGGATGAATTATATTGTAGAAGTAGAAAGTTCTATTTTTTTTTTCCAGCCACATGAATATAAACCAAACCTATATTTACTATAAAAAATATTCCTAGCAACATTTTTGTATTTTTCTAATATCACTTGCATAAAGAACTCTCAGCTTAAGTTGATGGGCTGTTTGTTGGTTGGTTTGCTTGGTTTATTTTACCTTGCTTTAACATTTTCTAAATATTATTCCAATTTTGTTTCTGGTCTCCATAAATGGTAAGTGAATTTACTGTATAAAATATTTTTGTTATTTTCTCAATAATAAATCATAAAGCTATGTCTTGCTGATGCTGTCATCGCCTTAAAAATATATCATAATTTAATACTAGTGTATGTGCACACATGAGCACATGAATCTACAGCTAAACCCATGAACAAGACCTCTCCCATGCCAGAGTACTAACACTCACAAGTATCATTTCAGTTTCCTTCCACTCGACTTTCATCAGGTTTCTTATCACATCACCTATAGAAATGAAAATATTTTGCAGGGATAGATATTTCAGAAAATAGTGAATTTTTGCCCTCTTTGGAACTCTTAAAAGAGCCAAAGAAACATAGTTGTTAAAAGCAAATCATTAGACGAATATAGTTTTTCATGTTTTTAAACAATATTTTGTATTTTCAAGTGTTGTTGCCAAGATTTCTTTTGCCTAATTTAACATATCCATGTGTAATTTTCACCTTCAAAAATATACATTCCAGAGACTGTTGTTGGATTAAATCCTAGACTTTTTGATGAAGCGGTTGCCTTTAGGAATGAAATCCTATGAATACATTAATCCATGATGCCCTAATAGCTATACTGGAACTTTCCTACTTTACAAAAATAAGTGAATGAAAGGGAAATGGTCATTTCCAATAATTTAGCTTGCTTTCCACTTGGCAGGATTATCAATAATTACGGATGCAATTTTAGAAAATAAATTGTTAGTACATTTAATATCTTATCAGAAGCATGGTCAAAATTACAACAAAAACTACTAAATTTGGTTACTTGAGCTAAATATACTTGGCTGACTTGTACTTCATATTTATTCTATCATTGGTTGAAGGAGTTTGTATAATGTTCTAACACTGAAAATCTTAATAAAGTTACGAAAATATTAATCAAAGAATATTTCCAAGAACTTCTGTATTTCCACTCCAAAAATATGATTTTGAAAAAAATACTTTTAAACTATTATGATTATTATAAGTTCATAGAATTATAATGTTTATATATTCTAATTATAAAATTTATTTAAAGGCTACTGAAGAGCTGAAGTGTAGGAGCTGTTGCATGGATTTCACATTATTTATCCACCCACTATTTTAGGAATATGAGACAATCACTGTTTTCGTTACAGTCCATCACAAATACTATGCATATTTCTATCCAAACTGTACATGCAAATTTGGTAAATTAATATATTTATCATAGAAAATAATATTTAAAATGGCAATATGAGATTAATATGCATTTTAGGTAGAGGAAATACTCTATATCAGAATATGATATTTTAAAGTAAAAAATCGAATATAAAAAAAATTGAAATTACCAACTGGACCAGAAATTCTGGGTGAGATTCAGAGGTAATACAAAGCAGCAAAAGAGAAGTAAAATTTTTTTCAGTATAATATAGTTCGTAGACAAAGTTACTGAAACTATATTATAATTACTAAGATTTATAGAGCATATAATCTTTTAGATTAAAAACTCTTGAATCACCCATATTAAAAGAAAGAAACTACAGCACAGAGACTAAAGTAACTTACCAAATTCACGTAAGAGATTGGTGGAAGAGCAGATACTGAATATTGGCAAACTGGCTGCAATGCCAACTCCTAGACTTTTTGAGTTAGAAAAGAGTTAGGTGAGCCTTTGGGATACTGAGATGATGTTATAATTTGCCTGCTCTTAGTAGTCTGTGTTTATGGAATAACATTGTAGGAGAGGTTCTGATATGACTAGAAAACTTTGGCTACATAACCTTGTTTAGAGATTCATAAGAGACACATAGAATAAAAACGCTGTGATGCACTGAGGTTAGGAAATTATTTATGCCAGCAATTCCCAAACTTACTTTAACATGGAAAACCATTTTCATGGAATACATGAGAGAGCAATCATGGAATATTAATAATTAATTTTAAATGATTTGCACTTGTTTTACCTTACAAAAACACAGAACTAGAATATACAGAAAAAATGGGTTCTTACTAATAAACGTAAAAGGCATAAGAATCTCAGTATTGAGAAGAGATCACCCATATAAACTAACAGATAGATTAGATAGATAGATTCATAAGCATAGAAAATCATGAATATGAGTAAATGAAGTAGAATGGTATAGTGGTTAACATTACACACAGAGGTAGAAATCTGTTCAAAGGGAATTTAGCTTATCTAAAAATGTATCTGTCTTCTTCTATTATATTAGATAGTCAGGTTAGCATTTATTATATAAAAAGATGAGCATTATACATTCATTATAATCATTGTATTTGTAAAACACTGCATTCTCTATAATAACTCTCACTTTGATAAAATAAGGTGATATTATAGGGTACAAAACTGTTTAAAATATTGTTTTATTTGGGGACTTTAGAACAACTATTACTATGGAACATCCAACCTAATGGTAAACAATGTTTAAGGAAATTGTAAAACCCTATTCATGAACAGGGATACGTGGGTTGGAGAAGTAGAAGTTCATGTCTCATTTCTGCACAGCACAAAAAAATGAATCTTCAAAATTGCTTAACGAAGTGAACATGTAGGTAGAATAATTTCTAGCATCCATAATTTGTTTTTTACAGTTTGACTGTATGACTAAATTATAATAGCACAAAATGACCCTGGAAACGATACAGAAATGTATTAAAGATGTAGAAGCAAAGCACTGCAAGCCTCATAATCTCATTTGTTAGAAATTCTTTTCTGCCCTTTTCGTGATTCTGTATTCTTAGTATTAAGCTCTTCTGGTTGGGTTTTCTTTCAAAGCTAACAAATGAAATTCCAGTGCTTAGGCCTGAGAAAGCTGCTAGGGCAAAAGAAAAATCAGAAAGATAAAAAAGAAAAAGTGTTTCCTTCTCCCTTATGGCTGTGGAAATGCAGAGACTATTCTACATCAAAGAGCTAGTTTTGATAAAGTGATGAACAGAATATTAACAAAAGTGTCAATCTTACTTGCCTTTTAAATGTGAAGATTTGCATGAATATGTATATCCCTGTTCAGTTTAGTGTTTAATAAACACATATTTTAAGGCAAATGTTCCACTGAGAATGTTACTATGTTCTCAAAAATGTAATCTTTAATCCCTAAATGTCTGCACTTCTTTTGGTTCTTTTTCTTAATTTATAGTTGTGACATTAATAACATTTAAAATGCTTTTTATGTTTTTTATAAACACTTAAATACTTGTAAACACCTTTGTAAAACCAGAGAATAAATGGATTTATCATCCTCTCCCTCGTGAATGAAAGCATAAACTATGACTTTGATAGATTCCTTATTAAAACAAGGAATTTAAGAGTCTCACACTTAAGTTTACAAAGTAAAGGACTCTATATAAATGGGACTCTGAAAAATGGATAAAACCAATGGGTTGTGCATTCGCTGTTGGCTATCTGGCATCCACAAATGCCTCTCCCTTTTCAATGTATTTAGATTTGCTTTGAGATATCCATGTAACCACGCCAGCTAAAATACACACTCTATTAAGGATAAAACATTCTGATTGAGTCCATCACTTTATCCCCAAACACATTACAGTTCCTGACATACAGAAATCATTTACTAAACATTTATTTTTAAAAACTGAATTATGTAATGGGTAAATGATGACTTCATTGAGGACTTGGAATTTGAAGTGATAGTCCATATATGGTGTGTACATGGAAAACATGAAGTGTTTAAAATACACAACTAGACTACAGTACTTATCAAGCTTATACTGGCTCCTTAGGTTTGAAATTAAAGTCAGAAAAAAATATTTTGGAGATCCTTGATTTCCAAACTAAAACAGTTTGAACTTTGGTGTATATGAGCAAAACACTTCAATTTCTATTTTAGAAAGCAACAACTGTTAAATAATATAGAAGAATCAGGGACTAGAGGCAAGCAGCTCCATTAAAATGATGAGCAAAATTAAAATGAATTAAGTTAATTTTTAAAAGCTAAAATGATTTCTAAAATATATTGCGATAACACGTACAATAGTAATGATTCAAATCTGAAATATGAAAATGTATAAACACAAGTCTTACAGAATCAGAGTAAGAAAAAGTTGTAACAATAACTCACTACTTAGGAAATTTTTTGGACATAGCTAAAATTCCAAGGCACTCAATGTTGTCTTAAAATCTGAAGTATAAAAGCCAGATGATAGAATTTGCCTTGTTTAGAAATGCTTTATCTCTAGCTATTAGCTCATATTAAATGTGGCACAGTTATTTATTAAATAAGCAAACAATTCCTACAAAATTTAAATATTTCTTACTTGTTACAGGGGTTTCTAGTGACCTTTTACTGAAAAATCAAACATCTTGATTTACCAGGACAAATACAGGTAATCTACAAAATCCAGAATCAAACTCTTCAAAATCTAATTCTAAACTCATTAATGAGGCATACACATTAAAAAGACAATATACAGAACACCTTGCTTTCATTAATTTAATCTATTTTGTGTTAGGCCAGTAGGCCCAACTTAGTCAGTACTACTTCTTCTGTTTGTCCCACAGGCATGTATCTCTTCTAATCCTTTTTTAAATGTTTAGAGGTTTCTGGGGGGAAGAAAAGCTTATTAGCATGAATAATATTTAATTAGAGGGTGGTTTAGGCTTTGTAGTTATTCTCCTACATTTGAGTGTCAGAGGTGGATATCCAGCCTGAATACTACAAGTCACTCACTAAATTTAAAATCATATAAGAGGGAAAGGTTACACATTTAAGTGATTACGCTATTAAGTCTTACATGAATTTGATTTTTTTTAAATATAGAGCTCCACCTCAGACTGAAGCAAATGGAAACTTAGTAAATATCATTACTAAACTCCAAGGAAATGGCATTTAATGTTTCACAAATACGCTAAAACTCAGAGAAAGGCAATGGGTTAAAACTAGGAGGATATGTACAAATCAAAAAAGAACATCTGTAAGTGTGAGTGAGGCAGTGAAAAATTAGGATATTCGATATCTATAAAATCAGGGCAAAGCAGAGAGTTGAGTAACCAGACATAAAAGCTTAGTGCAGGGTTTCTCAATCTTGGCACTACTAACATTTGGGGCCAGATAATTCTATGTTATGAAAAGCTGTCCTGTGCAATCATCAATATCTCCAGACACTGCCGAATGTTCCATGGGTGTCAAAATCACCCCTGGTTGAGAATCAATGGCTTAGAGAAAGGAGTTAGGCAGTGGATAAAAAATACATCCCTTTTTTATGCATAAGAGCCAGGAATGAATCAAAATCAAGCCAGGCAATGGATACAGAACACTAGTAATCCTTATATTCTGCCTCAGCAACCAATAATTATAAAACAATGCTTATTGTCAGTTATATTTTATTTTAACTGCACAAGACATAACATAAATATGATTTTTGCCCTTATTTTACAGAGGTGAAAAATAAGGTTAATAGATAGTAAATAATTCCCCAGTCATATAGGTAGTAAAGATCATTATTCAAGTCTGTCTGAATTCAGGATCTATGAATAAGGATTAGATTCTGCTGCCTTAAATTTCTTTTATGTCTCCTACTTGGAAAAGAAGCAGTGTTTGAACACCTTAGATCTAAAAGGTAAGAGTTGGTAAGCGTTACTCTGTTGTAAAGTATTGTAAAGAGTAGTAGTCTCTTTAAGACTCACAGGAAGAATAATCAGTCTTCTCCTGATGAACTAGTTTGGTTTTTACTGTAGAGTAAATACTATGCATCAGCTACATTAGCATGTAGAAAACTCAAACAAAATTGAAGATAATAGTTTAGTATTTCATTTTTTGTGTTCACATCAACTCTGGCTTCATTGTGTTGTCATCATAATTCTGATCTGTCTCTATCACTACAGTCTTATTTTACTGTATATATTTTTATATGTATTTTTGTAAGCAACCTCAAAGTCACTCTAGGAATCTCTTCCTAGAAGAGAAGGGTTATTTGTAAATATTTAAGAAGTTCAACAGCGTGGGTTGTGGTGCCACATAACCCATGTAAAAAGTCAAACTCATTGTGAATTTAAATAGTCTTTACAACTTCTGTTTAAATACATTTAACAGTCTCCTTGCGTGCAATGCCATGTTTTTTGGCAGATTTATTACATACTTAAAACACAGAGCTTAGTTCCAACCACATAGAAGATCTTCAAAAGTTAAATGATTCATCTCCACTGATTTTATGGCTGTCAGAAATTAAAAAATCATAAAGTATCTCTTTCGTGCTTAGATGCAGATTAAAAGAAAAACATCTATATTGAGGCCATTTTTTTATTTGAATTCATTTCTGTTGATGGGATTGTGCCTTATATCTGTATGTATGATAAACATGATGACAAAAGCTTACCAAATTTTGCCTGCTCCTTTTCCTTTCCTCAAAGTGAAATGGTTATCAGCCTGACTCATTCTTTTAAGTTGCTTCTATATGATGACTACTTTATTCACTCAGAGAACTGGCTAACCAGATACACAATATCCAGATGTTTGTTCACTTAACAGAAATAGTGCCTACAGGCACACAGCAGCTTGATGTGCCAAAAAGAAAATTGTACATTTAAAAAAGGTTTCTAGTCTCAAATTACTAATCAGTTCACTCCATCAGTAAGTAAGTTAACAGATTTTTACAGAGCATGCCAAACATGGTGGGAGAAACTGGCCTGAGAGAGAGTATGTTCTTAATAAATATTTATTACAAAAATCAACAGAACCTGTCTTGTTGTTGAAATGGATAAGGAAGTTTGAGATGTGTAGTTATCTCAAGATGTTTATGTAAAATAAGATTACTATGAGATAACCACATGACTACAGCCTAAAAAATGTCCTTAAAAACTGTTACAAACTATAAATATTCTAGGAGTTTTGCTTTATAAGTTTTCCAGTTAAAACACTTCCAAGAAGGTGAGGTTTTACTTAGACTTTGAGAAGTGAATGCATATATAGAGTGAGAGAATGGATAATGTGTGTTCTAATAAGGGCTAAAATGAAGGCTGGGAAAAAAACAAAGGAGAAAGCGGAGGACAAATGTTCTAGGAAGACAGAGGGGTAAAAAGGATAATCTGGTGGCATTTTGCCAGATGACTATGAGTGTACATTTTAGAATACAGGGAGCTAGTTCAGAGGCAAGAAGAACACATGAAATTTATTGCAATTATCCAAACATGAAGTAATAAGAGGCTGAGCTAACCAAATGGCAGTAGAATAGAAATGACAGATATATGAGATATTGCACATGATGAATCAACTCTCGTCTTTTCAATCTCCAAAATAGCCTGGATAGTTAAATCTGCTGATAATACAAATTTATGGGAGTGGTAAACACAAGGCAACATAAATGAGAAATTGATAGGACTGGAATGTTTTGATAAACAAGCTAGTTGGCAAGCACATTTAAATGACAGCTCCTGTAAAGAAAAATATGTTCAATAATAATTAAGAACCATCAAGAATTAATGGTTTGATTCATGCAGGAACAGTGCTTGTCTTACAGGCAATAGAACCCATAGTTACATTTATCATTCACAGAAAATAATACTTATCACATTTTAAAATTTATAAAACATTTTCATGTACATTAATTCATTTGATATTAAAAGGCCACTGTAAGGAAGAAACAGCTTAGATTGTGATGTGCATTTTGTAATTGCAGTTACTTGCTGCTTTCATCATGTGGCCATGCCATTGCATGGGGGTGCATTTGAGGGTGTGTGAAGGGGATATTATTAGGCAGATGTATATTTGCATTTATATGCTTAAGAAGGTGTATCAGTCATGGCCTGGCAGGAAAAAGATGTCATTGTGGAGAGTTTAAGATTTAAAAATATGGGCAATCATTTCAGGCTAATAAAAGCAAAGAGCTGTTGTCTCAAAGGCAGAAGGAAAGGGAAGTCACATGATCTCCACAGGGATTGTGTCGTTTGGTGGAGAAATGCAACTAACCTGTGGAAAACTGGAAGAGAATGAGCTAGAAAATAAACGCCACTCTTACCCATCTCCTATACTCTGATCTTCTCTTGATACCTGTTAATGGCCAAACCCAACCATAAGCCAGAGGGAAGGGAACCTGCTTACCAAGCCTATATGAGTAAGTCTCTCAGGGGCAAGAGAAGGGTAGAACCACATGGCAAGTGGCTCTGGAGGGCGAAAGGAAAATATCCAGCAAAGAATTTGTGGCATGTCTTTCAGACAAGGAAGGAAAATAACTGGAATGAATTATAGGAGAGTATATGCATCTTCCTCATCCATAGCTTCACTCTAGCAAATGATCAAAAACAGTTTTTTCTGCAGCAGAAGATTGCTCTGACTCATATCATGTTTGTCAAGCGAAAATATCCTGGCTTAAATTAGTTGCACCAGGAACATCAATCTTTTTTTTTTAACTTTTTATTTTAGATTGGAGTATAGCCAATTAACAACGTTGTGATAGTTTCAAGTGCACATAAAAGGGACTCAGCCATACACATGCATGTATCCATTCTCCCCCAAACTCCCCTCCCATCCAGGCTGCCACATAACATTGAGCAGAGTTCCCTGTGTTATACAGTAGGTCTTTGTTGGTTATGCATTTTAAATATAGCAGTGTGTACATGCTGATACCAAACTCCCCTCCCATCCAGGCTGCCACATAACATTGAGCAGAGTTCCCTGTGTTATACAGTAGGTCTTTGTTGGTTATGCATTTTAAATATAGCAGTGTGTACATGCTGATCCCAAACTCTCTGACTATCCCTTCCCCTATCGTTCCCCCACCCCGGGAACCGTAAGTTCGTTTTCTAAGTCTGTGAGTTTGTTTCTGTTGTGTAAATAGGTTCATTTGTACCATTTCTTTTTAGATTCTGCATATAAGGGATATCATACGCTATTTCTCTTTCTTTGTCTGACTTACTTCACTCAGCATGACAATCTCTAGGTCCATCCATGTTGCTGCAAACGGCATTATTTCATTTTTTTAATGGCTGAGTAATATTCCATTGTATATATATACCACATCTTCTTTATCCATTCCTCTGTCAATGGACACTTAGGTTGCTTCCGCGTCTTGGCTATTGTAAACAGTGCTGCAATGAGCACTGGGGTGCGTGTATCCTTTCGGGCTGTTTTTCTCCAGATATATGGCCAGGAGTGGGATTGCAGGGTCATATGGTAGCTTTATTTTTAGTTTGTTAAGGAACTTCCATACTATTCTCCACAGTAACTGTACCAGTTTACATTCCCACCAAGAGTGTAGGAGGGTTCCCTTCTCTCCACACCCTCTGCAGCATTTACTGTTTGTGGATTTTTTGATGATGGCCATTTTGACTGGTGTGAGGTGATATCTCATTGTAGTTTTGATTTGCATTTCTCTAATAATTAGCAGTGTTGAACATCTTTTCATGTGCCTCTTGGCCATCTGTATGTCTTCTTTGGAGAAATGTCTATTTAGGTCTTCTGCCCAGTTTTTTTGACTGGGTTGTATGTTTTGACGATATTAAGCCTCATGAGCTGTTTGTAAATTCTGGAGACTAATCCCTAGGTTAACATTCCTTCCAAAGTAGATTAAAGGAACGTTAACCTTTGAAATACGTGTGGGGCTGGGCATGAGTGAAACCGACCATTTCTTAAGTGACTACATGCTCCACATGCCCCAAAGAGATCTGTAATAAAAACACTACATGTTTAAACAGAAAGCAGTTTTCTCAAGTTCTGGATAAATCCTGTATAAAAGTGACTGTTCAATTTTCCTGGCTCCCAGAGTCTTTCTAAATAGCACTGTACAAATTGGGATGCCATTTCACCCTCCTTTATATATCTGCAGCAGAGTTCAATTTCCAGAGATGATCTAGGTATGATTCATTCTTTCACCATTTATGAAATCAATTAAAACATAGGACTTCAGTGTAGTTAAGTTCATCAAGTTATTCCTTTAGCCAATTCATAAATAAATAGTTTAAATATTCAAAATGTCAATACCATGATAAGATTCACCGATATGATTGGCTTTGGCCATTTAATCATGAGGATAGTGATGTGTGTCACTTCTGCCAGGCTCCATTTAATAGCCAGTGTACAATTCTCCACATTATTCTCCCTTATCGTGGTTCACTGGAGTCCAGCACCAATAAGGCTCTAGCGTGATATGGTAGAGTCTGCATCAGCTTTGATACTTGTTTGATTACAATGAGCAGAGTTCGCCAGTTGACCAGCATTAGACATGCAGAAAGAGTGAGAATTAACCTTTGTTGTTTTAAGACCCTGAATTTTGGGGGACTGTTTTCCATTGCAGTATAAGCTAGTCAATTGTCTTAATCAGCTTGGGGTACCATAACAAAATACCATAAACTAGGTAGCTTATAAACAATGGAACTTTACTTCTCACAGTTCTGGAGGATGGAAGTCTGAGATCAGGGTGTCAGCATCATCTAGGTCCTGGTTAGTCTCTTTTAGGGTTATGGATTGTCCACTTCTCATTGTATGGCAGAAAAAAGTCTACAGAGCTCTTCAACTTTTTCTTATAGGGGTACCTATCCCATTCATGAGGGCTCTACCCGCATGACCTAATTTTCTCCCAAAGCCCCCACCTTGAAATATCATCGCATTGGGATTTGGCTTCAACATTTGAATTTGGGGTGGGGGGAAACACAAACTTTCAGTCAGTAACACCAATCTTGCAAGATACATTCTCTTTAATGATTTACCCACTTCCTACTTCATGTAATTTACCAAAAGAACACCACTCTTCAAGTACACAGAACTATGTTAAGTCCATCAACCGTGCCGTGCTTCTCTCTCTAAGCATGTTTACATTCATGTGTGGTCCTTCTACTGAAATGCATTTCTTACCTTTCCTTGACTCACTGACTCTACGCAGTCCCACCAGATCACCTTATTCACACAAAAGCAGGGCTGAGCTAGGGCCAGTCCATATCCACCCATGAGAGCCAGGTGTTATATTTTCAGCAACTGTGCAATCCAGTTTTTAAAGGGCTTAAGAATTAAATTATATAACTTATAATTAAATAAATTACATTATAAACAAAATACATGCTCAAAACTTTTTTTCTCATTTTATTATTTTCTATGTTCCTTTTTAAAAAATTTTTATTGGAGTCTAGTTGATTTACAATGTTGTGTTAGTTTCAGGTGTACAGCAAAGTCAATCAGTTATACATATACATATATCCACTCTTTTTTAGATTCTTTTCCCATATAGGCCATTACAGAGTATTGAGTAGAGTTCCCTGTGCTATACAGTAGGTCCTTATTAGTCATCTATTTTATACATAGTAGTGTGTATATGTCAATCCCAATCTCCCAATTTACCTCTCAATTTTTTCTCATTTTACTATTTTCTATGTTCTTGTGGCTATTTATGTCTATTTTGTATGTATGTTGAAAATAACAGTAAGTTGTACTACTATGCATCTCAGCTCTGAGTTCAACGATAGCTTGGTAGCTTGAAATCAGTCACGGTGGGAATATTTATAACACAGATATCAAACAAATACTACCAGACATGGCTGGATTGATTCTTTTATGTATTGTCTAGGCTTAGGAAAGTGCTGGAGAAAATGTTAATAAAGTAGATTAAACTTAAAAATAAACACAAATACACACAAAAATGTTGAAGAAATATTTTTCTGGTATTCAAAACTCATTACCTAACTTAGCAAAGAAGTTACTCACATTCTTGATGAACAAGCACAGTTCTAACATACATTTTCATTGTTTTGCTATTATCTTATTCACCGACATAAATGAAAGTATAATCAACATTCACAGCAGAAACAGAACTTGACAGCCAGTTGTTAAACATAAACTAGCACACCACTGCACAAAAGTTGCCTCATTCAGGAAGTTTTTTTCCATAATCTTCTTTCAGCAAGTTCTTCATGATAATCTAACTACTGTAGACTGAATGTTTGTGTCTACCCAAAATTCATGTGTTAAAGTCCTAACCCCCAAAATGACTGTACTTGAACATTGAGTCTGTAAGGAGGTGATACAAATGAGACCATAAGGGTGGGCCCCTAATCTAATAGGCCTGGTGTCTTATGAGAAAAGGAAGAAGCACCAGAGCCCTCTCTCTCACCACCATGCAAGAACACAGTGAAAATCAGTCAGGAAGAAAGGGCTCAGCAGGAACCTAATTTGCCAACATCTCGATCATGGACTTCCCAGCCTCCCGACTGTGAAAAGTAAATGTCTGTTGTTGAAGTCACCCAGTCAGTGGTGTTTTTCATGGCAGCCTGTGCAGACTAAGACACCAACCCAATCTGAGTAATGCTCTTCCTAACTGCTCTAACTGTTCCCTTAACATAATATTATCAGAGTACCTATTATTCTCCAGTATAAATGTTTCTATTAGTCACAACCAGTACAAATAGTTATTAATTATATACTGTGTAGGAAGTACTTTCTAAATGCTGGGGAAGTAGCTTTGAACAAGTCAAAAAGTTCTTTCCTCTTATGGAGAATATACTCTAGTGTAGGGAGACAAAATAAATGAGTAAGGAATACCAACAAAAATAAGATCACTTATGGGAGTCATAAGAAAATAAAGTAAAAGTAGGCAATGTTAAAGAAAGTGATTGTGAAGAGAGGGAATTTTGTACATCAGATGGTGATGATTTGCTCTTTGAAATGAACACCATGGTTTGCTCTCAAGATTCCCAACTTTCTGCTTTCAGCAATGAAACATTCCCTCTCTCCCAGCTAGGGCCTGCCTTTTCACAGCTGAGTCCCCCTTAAAATAATGACCTTAGTTGAAGTGAGTTGCCTCTGTAAAGAAGGACTCCCATCCTTGTGGGTAACATACATCCAGTGACAGGACCATAAATGGTTAAAGGGTCCTGGCCTCCCTGTCTCAATCCGGGCAACTCTGCATGGTTATCCTGGATCCTGAGCTCCCCATAAGATTGACTGAAGCTTTTGTTTCACTGCATCAGCAACCAGCTTTTTCTGTATGACAGCAACTGACTTCTCTTCCTCTGCCCAATCTTGGTTCCTTAACTCCCTACTGCTGTTAGTCCTGAAATTATTTTCCACCAATATTTACACATGCAAATATCTCTGTGTTGGAGTCTGTTTCATGGGTAGTACAACTAGGAATAGTTGGAAATAGGAGTGGTACAAAAAAACAGATGCTAAAATGTAATATTTGATCTGGATTATGCATTGCCCAGTTGGCAAAGAGGCTTCCTTCTGGTGGTAGGTGAACCGTGGATAGCCCTTGATATGGGGGCAGTGTTGCAAATGTGCAATTATTGAAACTTCCACTGGTAATGAACTAAGATGGTTCACTAGTGGAAGAAAATGCACTGGCTCAAGTAAAGTAGAAGATGTCTTGAAATACAAGGAAAATAGTAATCATGAGGACAGCAGAATTGGATGGCTGTTGCTGGGGACAACTGATGCACTAGAGAAAGATATTAAGAGACTGAGAGTGACTGATCCACAATCAAATACTAAGCGTGAATATCAGAAGCAGTCCTGGTGGCATATAAGTAGACTCTCATGAAGCCAGAGTGCAAGAAAAAGCAGAGAATCATGCCCACAGCTTAGTTATAACCTTAGAAAATTCCTGAGAAGTTTGAGTTTTCACTCTGGAAATATCTGGCTACAAAAAGATTAAGGCATTCATTGGGAAAGAATGGGGAATTGCGATTTTAGATGAACACACATTTTAAACAATTCAAAATCACAAATCTAAAAGATACATCTGACCTCCTGAGCCTGCTGAGTGGCCCAAATCCTATCAGTTAAATACCAGAAGACAGAATATAACTTACAGGAAGAGAGTGCCTTATATGAAAACACACTCCCTGCCCAGGGCCTAACCCTACTTCCCCTCCTGATCATCAGAACAAAACTAGGATGAAGGTACAACATAATCCTGTTTGAGAGGTGCTGAGTATGCCAAGGGAGAAAAGGCATTACCTCCCCCAAATAGAGCAATAACAAGTCGGCATGTATCACCAAGAAGTGAGAGACTACAGTTGGGATTAGATTCTGAGGGTGCTGCATCAAGGGGAACAAAAACATCAAGATGGATAAGGAAACACTTATCATTTTAGGAGCACTCTCCCAGGACACAATAGTTAATACTTTGGCTAATACTCTGAGAGACAGTATTAACTCATTACTAGGATTGATCTTAAAAATTTGGAGAAAGCAAGTGAAGTAGGAATTCCAGAACTGCTATGGCAGATATTATGAGTACAATTTGAAATACTTGGAGATATTGTTAAAGGGTATAAATTTGCAACTAGAAGATGAATAAGTTCTGGAGATCTAATGCACATATAGTGATTATAGTCAACAATACTGTATTATATACTTCAAAATTGCTAGGAAACAATCAAATATCTTAATTATAAAAAAGAAATAATTATGTGACATGGTAGAGGTGTTAGTTAAAGCTATGGTGGTAATTACATTGCAATATATAAATTTATCAAATAAACACACTGTACACCTTAAACTTACACAATGTCATATGTAAATTGTATATCGTAGAACAAAATATAATGAAATGAAATAAAAGTATTTGGAGAAAGTGAGCATGCTAAAGCGATATATTGCACAAAGCCAACAAATCCACAGGAGGATTATGTTTCATGGGCAAACCTCAAAGGACATTCCATTTACCAAAGTAATCAGAAATGTGATGGTGAAGCTCAGAGGTTTCTGTCTTCTATAGTTTAGGACTGAGAGTAGAAACTGTTGATACACAACTCTGTTTTGTGATAGCAATGAGAATGACAGAGTCCTGATATCTTGGAGGCCAAATGACAGCATTTGAACATCAGAAGTAAGGTGAGTACAATTATCAAAATTAGAAAGGGAGGATGGAGAGAAAAAAGGTGACACACAGATAATTATGAAGATAGTTAACACAATACAATGTCCATAGGGGCAAAAATGATGGTCCCAGTCAAAAAAAGAATTGCTCAATCTACCAAAATTTTTTAAAATAAAATACTAAAAAATGGAAAGATCAGGACGTTGAAAATAGCAACTCCAATTAAAAGCCATATTCCCTTGCCCAGTTCTTCAACCATATTGTACACTCAGAAATCACTAATTGAAAGAGAGGCCAGGTCCCCCAGAGAAAGAGCCCTGTAATACTATGTTGAGTGTGTATGGTAATAATTATCTTAGTCCTTCCTGATAGGGGCCTACAGTTACTTATTCAGGTAACCAGCACTGGAGAAAGGGGAGTGTCCAAAACTTTTGAGAATGGTTCATTTATCAAAGGGCCCAGTAGACACTGCTAACAAGAGATCCTCCTGTTAGAATGTAGCTAATGGGATTCCAAGTAATAAATAGTGTCTTGGCACAGGTTGTGCTCACAATGGACTGTTATTTCCTTTTCCCACACAAACTGTATAATTTGCATGGACATTCGTGGTAGCTGAAAGAAAGCCCACATTGGTTCTGTGGCTAGTAGTGTAAGATCTATAGCAGTGCAGAAGGGCAAGTAGAAGCACCAATAAATGCTGCTTCCTAGCCAAGATAGTATATCAAAAGTAAGGTAGTACTGTAGAATAGGAGAAATATCAGAGATCAAGGGTATGCTTAAAGAAGTTAAATGACACAGACAATGTTCCTCATTAAATATTCCTTTTAATTTGCCAGTCTGGCCCTTAGATAAAAGCATTCTGAAGAATGAAAGCAGATGATTTTAAACTCAAATCATAGATCCAATCACAGCTGCTATTCCAATGTAGTATATTTGCTAAAGTAGTTGACACTACCTCAGAAACGTGGTAGATAGACACTGATCTGGGGACAGAATTTTTTCCCCACCCCTGTGAGAAAACTGAGGCTTAAAAGGTTATATTCCTGTGGAATAGATAACAGTATGAATTTATGTTAACTCTAATGCTTTCTGCCATAAAATAATCTGGAGATCTGCATCAATGATATATGACATAGAATATCACATTGTCCCACTATATTGTTGAGATCATCTTAATTAGATCAAATCAGAAAGTAGCCAGTATGTTGGCACAGAGGTTGTGGAAAAAAAAAAAAAAAACTATTTCAGGAGACATGGAGCATGTCTGCACTGCCCTCCAAAATAAAGGACAAATTGTTGCACTTAGTTCCATTTACCATAAAGAAGGAAACACTAGTTAAACTGAAAAATCAGTATTTCCTTACTAATATTTCGGAGTGAATCTTTCTGTATTTTGGGGTAAATGGATTGTAAAATACAATAGTGGAAACTTAGAGATCAATTATTATATAATTCCATTTTAGAAATTATGGGGAGGTTTCTAGGATGGCAACAATGAAAATGTAGTGAAATGGAAAATGTATGATATATTTTAGAGGTTTAACTGAAAGGTCTTCTATTATATTTGATGTAGCAGATCAGATAAACAAGAGATCTAGGATGCTATATAAATTCTTACATTATTCTCTTCTGTTGATAGAAGTGATACCTAATAAAACACAGACAACTTTTGGAGAAATATTTAGAGCATTTTAAGTTCAATTTACTTAAGTAAGTTACTTAATCTACTTTCCAAGTGGAAATAATACGGAGGAATTAAATATCTGAATCTGACCTGGGATATACATATATACAATGTGGAATCCTAAGCACGTATTAGTACTGAAATTCAGAAGCCTGAAAACCTCACTTTAGTTTGAGAAAGAAGAGATCAAGAATGACTCCAGTTATTGCAACAGAGATTGGTAAAAGGAATAAAATGAGCAAAGGATGCTAAGAAGGGATGGCCATTGCGTAAGAGAACAATCTTAGGAGTGCTGGGTTACGAAATTCAAGACAGATATATGTTTAAAGAAAAAATGGAGTAATAAACCATACTCAGCATAGTTGACAGGTGGAGTAAAATAAGAACAAAAACCTGATCATTAGATTTGACACTGGGAATGTCATTTTCAAGTTTAGTGAAATGGTGGGGGGAGAAGCCAGATTAGAGACATTTAGAGAACAGTCATTGAGGGAAGACAGCAATATCTATTCTTGGAGGCGTTTTGCTTCAGGAGGGTATTACAGGAGCTATTGATATGGGGGATGATAAATGTCAGGACAAGAAAAGCTTTCCACTTTATTTCTTTTCAAACACGGAAAACCAGGACATGTTTATATGCTATTTCAAATACTTCTGCAAATAAAGGCAAACAAATAAATAAGGAAATAGAGAATAATTATAAGAATCTTGTTCTTTTAAAAGGTAAATGGGATGGGATCCAGAAGAGTGGAAATATTACAGTCCTGTTATAATACTAACAAGAAACAAATCAACTACAAATAAATGTCTCTCTTTCTAGTTATACTTTTTATAAGGCATCATGGATTACTTTACTGTGATATTATGTATTTATAACTCAGTCTTATTCTGTCTTAAAAACCACGGTGAAGGAATTTAAACATTTGGTCTTAATTTTACTTTCATAGATTCTATTTGTTTACATTTCCTCTAAACAAACAATAGCAGTCACCTACATAATATCAATACATCAACTCACCTCATGTCACCAACAAAACTATATTAATTTTTATTCTCAAAAATGTATAAGGTATTTTTTCTACTGTCTTTTTTCCTATTTGTTGTAGTGTTTTATTGCTTCCAATTGTTCCTCCAGATATTTGAATATTTATTCTGCCTGCTTGTGTCATATCCAATTCCACAGTACCTCTCTACTCCCAAATATAATATAGTCACTACAGAAGACTGTCCCATACAAGTGATTTGTAATGAGCAAGGCCTTCACATTCATGTACTATTTTCCAGAATCTCACTGTGGAAAGCCTTTCACTTGCCATTCAATTTTGCTCAAGACATATCGATGCCAAACAATAATGTTTTCTAAGGAGTTAGACTGTCAAAGTTGTGAGACATTCAATCTCAAACAAGAATGGATAGGCAACAGTTTGAATGTGTGGCTTAGTCTAAAATGTAATCTTAGAGATTTGTACTACAACTATAAAATGATATATGAAGACTCTGGGTTTCTTTATTTGCTCTTCTAGCAATGTAACTGCACTAGCTCTCAAACATGGTAAACTCTCCAAAAAATAACTGACTTCATCTTTGTGCACAGAGAAAACTGCTTCTTCCTCACAGCATATTTCTAACCATTCCTAAATCAGTCAGTAAAAAACTAATTTTGCAAACAAACAGAAACCACAATACTTCTTCCCTAAATAAGTATTTTATAGAAATAATTTTAAATAGTATATTATATATTTCTATTAAATTTTCTGCATTTATGATTATTCAAAAACTTTTATGAAAATATGGTTTATTATACTTCAATAATTTGATAATGTTGAACATGACAAATTAGTAGACCTTTTAGTTATTTGGAACTACCACAAAATATGTGTGGTTTAAATAAATCATTATCTGGAGACTTTCTAATTTTATTTGTACATTTATAGTGGTCCAATACAAATATTAACATTAATTTCACAGTGAAATTTTGAAATTTCAAATAAGACCTATAATTCTAAAGATATTTGAGGTTGTAATGTTACATTGATGATTGATTTTAGCTACATGTTCTGACAAAATTATACCAACTATCCCAAATATTATCTAAAATCAAATAAGATAATGTTATTCTAAAATATCTACAATACTCTTCTGTTTAAGTAGAGATATTTGAATAAATCAATATAAAAAATGGCCATCAAAAATCTGAGTTTTATACTCAGAGAAAATGTTCTGGATCACTGAACTGTCATTAGGTTTACAACAGATTAAAAAGGACATTTATGGCATAATACATTGTTATTGTGTAAATTCAGATTACATTTAAGATGTTCATTGACTTTCTCTTCACTTCCCTGGCTTTATCTTTTCCCTCTTTTTTTTGTCACACCTTACTTATCTCTAGTTAAAATCCCAATGAACATGGTATTCCTTAAATTTTAAGGAACTTAATTCCTTAAATTCCTTAAAGTGAAGTAGTATTCTCTTCACTACTCTGAGCCGTGAAAATCTGAATCATAACAAAACTTAATGATTTTAAGTTTTTGACAAACATTGCATTCAACTTCAATTCCAGAGAACCAAAATGAGCCCTGTTATAATACTACATTACAAACAAGTAAAGGGGCAAATATTAATATATTTGAAAGTGAATTATTATATATTTCTAAGTTTAATTGGTATTGGTGTGTCCACACACATGTGTTTAAATTTGCCTTTCAAATGCTAAGAATAACACATTACCTGCCATCTATGTATGATAAATAATATAATTTTAGTGGTTGCTTTGAGAACATTTCTCACATAATCCTTTTAGGAGCTTTGCTACAACACTAAAAAAAAACAGATTTGCTAGCATCATAACACAAATCCTGGAAATTTTTTAAGGTGGTGTTTCCTGGATTAAAATCACAGCTGAATGCATGAGACCGTATAACATATGAGAGGAAAATAAATGTTTAATATACTCATACTCTTGGTATATTAAGTAAGATAAGGTTTATCTCTTCCTTCCTAACCATAATATTTAAAATGCATTAGTCTTTAAAATTATACATTTTTTAAAAACTTTTTTCTTAAATTGCTATGGTTAGTGGGTTTGATTTCAGTTTAATAATTTATTGACCATTTTGTCTGAGGTTACATAACTGCAATAATAAGGATGTTTTTAACATTCTCTCCCAACTTTCAATAAACTAGAATTCCAATTGGTGTGGGAGATGAATAAAACAAATACTATAATAAAAAATTCTGTGGAAAATTACTTGCTAGGTTAAAATAAGAATGAACTGGATATCTTTGATGCTTCAGACTTCAGCAAAATATAATAATCTGGCCACATATGTATGTGCAAAGGTTATTTTTGCAGTCCAGTTTTCTTTTGAAATTGATACATAATTCAATGTAATACTACTGAAATGGTCAAGGGTAATTTCTATAAATCAAATCACTTTTTAAAAATAATTCATTAATTTAACTAATATGTATTACTATATCCCAGTATGAAACCATATCTGAATATGAACAATTTAATTCAGTGTCAGATCTTTCCTCTTTTACTGTCATAATCTTTCTCCCTCTTTTCCCTTCTTCCTCTTTCCCATTCTCTCTCTCTCTTCAGTTCTTTCTATTTTTAAAAAGAGATATTTTAGAATTCTCTGGCAGCAAAGAGGATTGGCTGCCAAGCCAAAAACGCATGGAATATGAAGAGAAAATATTGACACTGAAATAAATCCTAAACAGCATTGTAAGTTAAGCCATCATTAACTAGATAGAATGTGACTAGGACATGGGCCTGTGAAAATACATGGAAGTGAAGGAACAGGGCAAAATCAAATAATGTAATGAATTAGCATTGATGGAGCATAGTGCATTTGGAGAAGTGTCATGAAAGAAGGTCACAGATGAAGTGAGGGTATAAATTATTACGAATCCTGAGTGCATTACAAGGAATTTTGCTTTTGATATGAAAAGAACATGGGAAAACCTAAGGATTATAAGAAGGAAAAATGGCAGAATTATAATTGGTTTTTTTGAGACAATCTTCTCTGGCTCTGTAGTTTAGTAAATTATAAGGTCAAGTGCCTGTGAAAGAGTCTCTATAAACTGTTATAGAAATAGGTTTTGGTGAGTAAAAAAACACAGAGTAACAACAGTAATATAAGTAAAAACATAAAAGGTCAATTAAAAATAGCATCACACATATATGTATACAAATATACATCACTATATTTCTTGTATAAGTAAATAAAATTACTTATCTTCTAATAAGTAAATTATATCAAATTTTAATTTTTAAATTGAACAATATTTGCCTCCATTAACTTAGCTTAAGATAACATATATAGCATTCTGAAGTCTATTTGTCCAGTACAGACTTTTCCACTAAGCAACAATTTTCCAGTTGCATAAAGGCATTTTCACCTGCATTTATCACAAGTATTTCAAAAACAATTTGTTCCAAAGAGGATTCTCCTTTATGACATCCACAAAAAGTATTTCCAGTGATTTCTTGTATTACCATTTTAATATCCTCCGAGCAAGAAGTCTTATAGTATTACTCAAATTGTCCCCTCTCCTTAATTTGCTATATGTTCAATCAAGAAATCTTATTGAATATAAATATATTCTTAAGAGCTTTTAACTCCATTTCTCCTGTTCATTCACTTGTGAATTAGAAACAGATTTATTATTCTAAAAAATAGAATAGATTTATAGTATTAATTTACTATTTTCCATAGTTTCTGTAATTACTGATGAAATTCAGCTAGTCTTTGTATTTTCAGTCCTACCACTACTTCACTCCATCCGCCATTTCACTGCCAGTCTTTTCTCCAAAACACAAACTATCACATATTTTTCCCTCTTACATTCTTTCAGCTCTTCCCTATTGCCCTCAGAAATAAAATTTCTCAGAATATCCACTGAAGCTTATTTTTATCTTGAGTTCTCTTACCTCTTGGCTTTGTATTGTCACTCCTTTTTCTCCCTTTCCCATACCTAAGTATCTGCACTGCTAAGCTAATTGCGCTTTACCTAATTCAGTAATTGTTGGGGATTTCATTCCTTAGCTTACACTCTTCCTTTGAACAAAATCTCCCTTTACTTCCTTCTAATTCCATCTGACTAAAAGATGCTGATTCTCCAAGACTGAATTATACATATACTCCTCTCCTACAATACTTTACAAAACACTTCAGGTTAGTATATTCTCAATTTGCTCCAACAGAATCTTAGAGCTACAGGCGGAGCTGTTTAATATCTTACTAAATAAATCACAATGCAATTTCAAGGACCCTTAGGTCATGGTTTCTTATCATTTATTAATATTTTGTAGATTTCTATCACTTACATCCTTGGAAGTCTACTCTGAATCAATTATAGGGGTACCCTTTAAAGTACCTTCAAAATATCTACCTCAAAATTAATAAGACAAGCATAACTCAGTCCTTATTCCTGCTTGCACCCCTGTTTTCAAGTATTCCAACATCTTCAGAAAGTGTTTCCTGAAAAAGAAAGCTGAAACAGTGTTTAATAAGAAGAGAAAGAAAATGCAAGTTTATAAAAGATGGAACCTGCCTGCAGTTAGATAATAACCTCTTTGTTCTTTGCAGTCTACTGGGCACACCAGCAACCTCTAATTTACGTTGTTGTATTTTTGAAAGTGTATCCTTCTTCCTAGATGACATGTATTCTGTGACAGACTTCATACTACTAATCACAGATTAATCTACATAAAATATCCTTATGCCTACTCCTCAAGCCCCCTGAAAAGCCCTATACCGTATGTGCAATTTTATATCTGCATGATCTTAGTGGACTTTAGGTCCTTCAAATTTAAGCATTAAATGACAAAGCATATCATAAAATGAGACATAAGAAGTGAAATTCATTTCTTTATGTTGGATATCAGACCTTGTTCACTATAATTTTATGTTAAAAATGTTACAAAACTAACATAATGGCTCATTGAATTTTAGCCAATATCCAAATGTTTTTAAAGTGAGATATAATTGCTGTATAACACTGTGTAAGTTTAAAGTGCACAACCTGTTGATTTGATACATTTATATGTTTCGGGATGATTACCACCACAGTGTTAGCTAACACCTCCATCATGTCACATAATGATTTCTTTTTTGTGATGAGAACAATTAAGGTCTAGTCTCTTAGCAACTCTGAAGTTTATAATACAGTATTGTTGACCACAATTGCTATGCTATGCATTAGATCTCCAGAACTTATTTATCTACTAGTTTCAAGTTTGTACCATTAGACAGCATCTCCCCAGTTCCTCCACCACACAGTCCCTGGTAACCACCATTCTATTCTCTGTTTCTATGAGTTCGGCTTTTTTAGATTCCACATAAAAGAGACATCACAACTTTTTGAAATGAAAAGTTAACATGAATTTTTTTCTCCCCAGAGAGAAAGATTTTATAGGAGATTTACCCTATTGTTTCAGTTCTAGAGTTAAATTTTAGTTGTATTAGTGGACTGAACTTGTAGTAGTCTGAGAGCCCTTCAACAACCTGTTGCTCAGACTCGCATTTCGATCTTCAGAGGCTATAGCAGTGTTTTATGGATTTCCCATATGGAATCACACAGAGCGTATGAGAGCAAATGTGGAATTTATTATACTATAGCTATGGTTAATCAATAAATCTAGACAATCGCTCTAAAGAACCAGCCACAGCAGTCTTCATATCTCATACATTTTCTGGTTGACAAAATTCACACTTCTAAATTGCAGTCAACCTTCATAAAATATTCTTGTATCTAACCCTCAAGATGCAACTGAGAAGACCTAGATATATTAGGTATACATGACCTGACTAAATTTGATACTTTTAGAATATCCAAATGTTAAAATAGGTTAGTGCATAATAGGAAACAGATTTATTTTTTTTGCACATGTCACTTTTTTTTGGCAGTAACATAATGAAGCACATTGATTCATGTAATTTTGGGGTAGTAACCTGTGAAGTTCACATCAAGTTTCCTGCGCACTTGAAATGCTTCTATGAAGGCGATTAAATAAATAAAGATTATTAACATCTGAAAATCTACATCTTCAGATAACTTTGGTTATTATACTTAGATTGTTTAGTGTCTTTTAAAAAGATAAAATGGTATAGATGAAAGGCTCAGGAAATAAGATCTAATCTTTCATAGTGACACAAATGATTATCAATGAAATTAAAATATTATTCAAAAATGGCTAAGTATTGTATATTAACATTAATAAGTAATTCTGTTTTACCATTTAGTACTTTGGAAACCTGTTTTCCATTCTATATTACTATCAATAAGAAAATCATAATGATTTAATCAGATATATACTGATCTAATCAGATATATACTGATTACTTTCCAGTACCAATCAGTTAGACTATTTTCTTTTGTATAAGAATAAATAATTGAGGACTTTCCTGGTGGTGTGGTGGTTGAGAATCCACCTGCCAATGCAGGGGACACGGGTTCGAGCCCTGGTCTGGGAAGATCCCACATGCCGCGGAGCAACTAAGCCTGTGCACCACAACTACTGAGCCTGTGTGCCACAACTACTGAAGCCCACATGCCTAGAGCCCGTGCTCCACAACAAGAGAAGCCACTGCAATGAGCAGCCCACGCATCGCAACAAACAGTAGCCCCCACTCGCCGCAACTAGAGAAAGCCCGTGCACAGCAACAAAGACCCAATGCAGCCAAAAATAAATAAATAAATAAATAAATTATTTTTTTAAAAAAAGAATAAATAATTGAGCCTAAAATATATGAACACCCAATATTGAGTGCATGATCAACCATTTTGTTTTATTGTTTGAAATAAAACCATTCTAAAGCATGAAGCCTGGGAAATGACATATGTAGGGTTAGGTATAAAAATACTAAATGAAAAATTTTAAAGTAATATAGGGGATGTAAGATTTAATAGACCTTTGAAGGATCTCTTTAAGAGAAACCTTCATACTGCCATTGTTGCTTTTAATAGGTGGATTTGAGCATTTAAACAATCTTTTGTGTGGTAAAGTTGGACCTCTTTGCCTTTGTCATTCTGTATGTGAATTTAAACTTCATTCTTTAGACTAAATACATTATTACAATTTCATTACTAATTACATAGAAGATGGTAAGTACATCTATGAATAAAATCTTTCCAGCAAATATTTTAGCCTAGTTATAACTGTGGAGCAATACAGTTGGAGTTCAATTTTGTTTCCCTACTCACAATCTACTTAATCTTAGCAAATTACTTAACTATCCCATGCCTCAGTTGCCTCATATATAATATAGGATAATTTTACCTAACACAGATTTTTATGAAGATTAAGTGTTTACTTCTAAGGTTTTTGAACAGTTTCTGAATTTCAATATGTGCACAGATAGGTCAGTTTCCATTCTTCCTCCTGAAGGTAATTCAGTCCAGTGTCAAATATTTAGATCATGGGTTCTTAACCTGAGGTCTGTGTAGTCTGTGGGTGGAATGTAGGGGTGAATTTGGCTTGAAAAAATGTTTTTGATATCAGAGATGTTTTTATTTGACATTATACTTTTGCATATATCTAAAAATACCATTTACAGTTTTCATTACTGAAAAATCACAGTAGTTATTTTGATAAGGAAATTACCAGTGATTGCCATTGTGCTGTATATAGATGCTCATGCAATAAAACTGGACACCTATTGAGCTACTTTGAGCCTAGCAGTCATTTGGCCACAAAACACCTAAGATTATAAATTCTCCATTGCTGATCCAGACAAAGCAGTTGCTTTGCAGCATTACCAACTGACAATCATTTGTCGATCAGTGTGAAGAAGTTAATCAACGACCAGCCTAGATTTTAAAGTTAAGCAATTATAGTCTACACTGATCTGTCTTAAAACATAAAATGTAACTTGCCTAAATTTAAATATTTTCTTGTTTTTATTGTGTTGAGAAGTATAAATATTACTATATCACAATTTATAAAATATTTTAATTATATTTTAATATATTTGCTTTTCTTTGTAATACTATGCATTCATACTTTATTTATGTATTTTAAAATGTTGTTTTGACAAGTTGTCTACAGACTTCAAAAGTGGCCCATGATGCACTGTGCCTGCACATACACAAATACTTACAGAACATCTCTTCTAAGTAGCTTGTACAAGCTCAAATGAAACCTCCATAAAATCCTCACTGTTTTTTCAAAACAGATAATAATTGTAGCTACTATTTGTTAGGTAACTTACTATGTGCCAGGCATGCACTTTATATATACTATTCTAATAAATCTGTACAGCAATTTTGCAGGCTATTTATTTTCATCCTTGGTTTAAAATACAATGCAAAGAATTTAAATAAAATCTCAGTGCTATCCAGGCAGGAAGAAGTTGGTTGAATTAGAATTAGAAATCATGATTTTTTTAAAAGAACAATTTTTGACATATCCTATTCTCGTTTTATTTCTCTGTAGATATTTTGTCCTTATTGCTTCTAATACATCATAAGGCTCTGTATTATTTATCTCAACATACTTTGTGGCAATCTGCTTAGAAATTTATGCACAGTCCACACGCAGTATGTATTTATAAGACAAACCAAAGCATGGGTTTACTTTAAAGAAGAGAAGGAAAATAATATTTTTATAAATATTAAAAGTAAAAAACTTAAACTCAAACTGAATATTTACAAATTCAAGCCTTTTTCATTGCTAATTCATTTAGATTATATAATAACTATTCCAAGTTTTTTTTTAATCTTTGTTTTTGCTTTTCTAATTTATAAAACTTTAAAGAATCGTTTCAAAAATAGGATCCAGGCCTTTATACCCTTATTTCTTAATAATAGCACTTCCATTCCTAAAGAAAATAAAAAATGCTTTGCTCCCTGCATAAAAATTCATAATGGTTAAAAATATTATTCTATAAAAAGAGTTATTATATCTCTAGATTGCATTTGTTTTCTAAATTAGCCTACTTTTCTTTCGAGAACCTTTGTTAATGCAACTAATCATAATAATATTATTAATACCCTTTCTTCTAGAAACTATTTCTAAATTCCTCCAAAGAAAGCAAATGACTACTTTTTCACTTTTTTTCTTCTTTTAAGGAAACTAAATATAGGAGATTAAGTAATGTTATAAAGTTTACACAGTCTCACAAACTTTGATATTAGGGATCAAAAACCAATCTTTCTGGCATAAACATGCTTTTCTTATAGTAGTATTATTTGTTGATTTCTTTGCTTTGAAACACTCACTGTACTGAGCATTTTAACACATATCATTTAAATTAAGCATGGCAAAAAAGAAAATCCTATGCTTTATTTTCCTTAATCTTTTCATATTATGAAGTAAGGAATCAGTAATTATAGAAAATTGCTCTGGTTTATATAGTCGGTAACAGAGTCTGATTGGAAGACTGTAAGTACTGTCTTTCACAGATATGTATGTATATGTGTGTGTATATATATATACATATATATATAGTTGTTGTTGCTGTTGTTGTTGTTGTTTTGGCTGCGCCACGCGGCTTGAAGGATCTTACTTCCCCAACCAGGGATTGAACCCTGGTCCCAGCAGTGAAAGTGCCACGTCCTAACCTCTGGACCACAAGGGAATTACCTCACAGGTATATTCTTAACCATTAAGCTTGTCTGTCTTCTCCGAAGAGAGACCAATGTTTATTGAGATCCTAACACATGCCAGGCTTTGTTGAATCCTTTATGAAAACCTGTTCTACTTTTATTTCTCAAAACAAAGTGACAGATTACTTAATCATTTTCTCTCTCTCCTCTCTGACATTTCTTATGGAAATAATTATTGAATGTTTACTATGTGCCAGACATTGTTCTCCTTGCTGGGGACAAAGCAATGTGTAAACCAAACCCAAATTTCGTGGAGTCTGCATTTAGAAATTTCCTTTAACCAAGGAATCATTTAGAAGTAAACTGTTTAGTTTCCATATATTGGGGGCTTTCCTAGATTACTGTTACTGACTTGTAATTACATTTCTTTGTGGTTAGAGAATGCACTCTAAATCCCTTTAAATTTATCAACACTAGTTTTATGGTACAGTGAATGGTCTATCTCGGTAAATATACATATGCACTTGAAAAGAATATGTATTCTATAGTTTTTGGATGTAATGTTCTATAAATATAAATTGAACGAAGGTGTTCAGATATATGTCTTTATTTTTATTTATTGTTATTATTATTGACTGGTGATTATATCAATTGCTAAGTTGTGTACAATCTTTTACTATAATTCTGTAAATGTCTATTCATTCTCCTTTTTCATTCTGTTGGTTTTTGCTTCACATACTTTAATATTCTTTTATTGGGTACATAATTGATCACTGTCATTTTTCTGATTAATTTTCCTTTCTATCACTGTGAAATATTACTTTTTGTCTCTGGTAATACTCATTTTATTGAAGTCTTTTTTTTTCTGAACTTAGTATATCCACTCCAAATTGTATATGCTAATAACTCTTTGTTTGATATATCTTTTCTCTCAATTTAATTGTAACCTAGCTCTGTTATGTTCAAAGTGAGTTCCTTGCAAGCAATAAGAAGTTATATTCAGCTTTTTATATTCATTCTGCCAGTCTCTAACAATCTCTTCCTTTAGTCCTTAGAATCTAAGTTTCAATCTAGTATAAGTTCCATATAGTTGGAGAAACTTCCTTTAGCATATCTTGTAGAGAAATGGAGACCAGCTCCATTGGTCTCATGTTTTTTATGCACCTTAAAATCTACTTTACATTCATTCCTGAAGGATGTTCAATGGGTACAGAATTCTAAGTTGACATGTTTTTTCTTTCCTTTCCTTTCCTTTTTTTTCTTTCTTTTCTTTACTTTTAGTTCTTCTCTTCTTTCTTCATTTTTTCCCCTCACCATCTGAACTTTGAAGATGACACTCCACTATTTTCTAGTCTCATGGCTTCTGAGCGGTCATTTAAATTGTCTTCATATGTATAATTTTTCATTTTTATCTACTTATTTTCAAGATTTTTATTTGTTTGCTTTTCAACACTTTGATTTTATGAACATTGGCATGATTTTCTTGGAACTTATTTGGAATTTTCTGAGATTTTTGAAGTTGCAAATGTATGTCATTTACTGCATTTGGATATTTTTGCACATTATTTTTTGAAATATGTCCCAATCTTCCCTTCTGGTACTCAGATTACACATGTTAGACTTTCTAATATTGCCCCACAGGTTTCTGAGACTCTTATTTTTCTTTTTCAAAATTTCACTTTATTCTCAATTTTTTTCTTCATGGATAATTTCTACTGATCTATCTTCAGGTTCAGTGTTTCTTTCCACTGTCATCTTCATTTGGTTACTGAGCTTATCTAGTGGAATTTTTAATTTCAGATATTATATTTTTAATTTATAAAATTTCCATTTGGTTCTTTTGTACCATTCCTTTATCTCAGTTATATTTATTATTTTTTCATTCAAGTTAAGTATGTTTTCCTTCACCTCATGAAACATAGTTAAATACCTGCATTGAAGTCTGATAATTCCACTCTCTGGGTTTTCTCAGGGTTAATATCTCATAATTATGTTTTCCCTTGAGAATCAGTCATATTTTTCTAATTCCTTTCACATCAAGTTATGTTTGTGAGGTATTCTGGATATTTAATGTCATGTTGTACACACACAGATTCTGTTATAATCATCTGGAGAATGTTGATGTTTCTGTTTTAGCAGACAATCAGCCTAGCTAGGTTCAGCCAATGATAGGTTCTATCTTGTCTTTTGCAGCTAGTAGTCCAAACCTTAGTTAACTTTCTCTAAGTGTTTTATGTTTGTTTGTGTGTATCATGAAAATACATGTTTCAGGGATTAGATTAAGATTTGTGCAAGTTCATATGCAGAATTAGAGAATATTCACTCCAGCTCTATCTGGAATCTCATTTTCCTCTCTGATTCACCAAGTGTCCTTCCCTAGTATTTTTAGCCAGCAGAGTGTCTATCCTGAGTGATAGCTATCTAAGGTCCACTACTTTATGAGTGGGGGAAAAACAGCACATGAAAGAAAAATAGTGAAAATCACAGTAATAACAGTTGCTTCTCCAAATTTTGACCACCCTTTAAAATAAGACAAATTTGAAAAAAAAATTAAAAAAAAATAAATAAATAAAATAAGACAAATTTGCTTACTTTCTCCAAAGTTCTTTGGTATTTTTTTTTCAATTCATTATTTAAAAAAAAAATTTTTTGAGTTTATAGTTGCAATTAGAATGATGCATGAAGTATAGAGGGCTTTCACTGCCAAAGAGCAACCAGAATTTCAGGGAGTAATTTTGTTTTCATTTTTAAGATTAATTAAAATTTCAAATAAATTGTTAAGTCTCCTCCCTGATACTTTACTTAATGTAAATCAGAATTTCACACAATCAGTAAGTTAATTTTTTTTTAATTGACAGGTTTAATTTATTTAGGTTCCATATAAAGAAGCCACATATAGGTTTTATTTATATACAGGTCTGACCTATTCTATATTTACATAAATATATACATAAAAAACAAAGCTCTTTAATCATGTTTGACTTGGGTACACATTTACCTAATAGACCCCTTTTTAAAAAATGTTTTCTTATTATTTGTCACAATTTTTAAACAGATGGCTATTTACCATTTATTCCCTAAACACTGGTATAAGAAAAGACTGTGAATTTTATGTATGTATAAATTGATTTAAATAAATAAATATAATATTTATAATAATTAAATAAAAACATATATATTGATATAATAATATTTAGTGGATTTACTCTACTTTTAAAATTTCTGATAATTTTAGTTGATAATTTCTGATTTATTTTCTTTCGCAGAGATAAATTTTTGCCACTTAATTTTATCAGACTTTCCAAATTTTTGTATTCTATTTGATTTTATATAATTTGCTTTTTCCATGATTAATGATAATGGAGCTATTTTATATAACTTTATTTTACCTTCAAATATTTCATTGACCTTTATGGCATTTATTGACACAATAATTTACATTGTCCTATTACTTTTATTGAGATATACTTATATTCATAGGTTGCTCTACATTGATGTATTCTCTCATATTAGAGGAGAATGCTCGAACCCCATTACTGATATTTTATTATTAGTATAATATTTTATCATCTATCCAGTGTTTTTTTTTTTTTTTAATTATTTAATTATTTATTTATTTATTTTATTTTTGGCTGTGTTGGGTCTTCGTTTCTGTGCGAGGGCTTTCTCTAGTTGCGGCAAGCGTGGGCCTCTCACTATCGCGGCCTCTCTTGTTGCGGAGCACAGGCTCCAGACGTGCAGGCTCAGTAGTTGTGGCTCACGGGCCCAGCTGCTCCACGGCATGTGGGATCTTCCCAGACCAGGGCTCGAACCCGTGTCCCCTGCATTGGCAGGCAGATTCTCAACCACTGCCCCACTAGGGAAGCCCCATCTATCCAGTCTTAACTTCATTCTGTCCAGAAAATGTAAGGATGAGTTCATTTTAATTCATTGATTAGTTGGAAAAGAAGAATTCCTCATTAAAAACAAAAATCTCTTTCCTCTTTTTATTCAAGCTAGAAGATCCATATTCTCTGCTTTTCAAAAGCTATATACTCTGCTTTTCCCTCTGGCTCATTGTAAAAGGACCTGTTCCTGAGGAATAATTGTTTTTAGCATCCCCTTAAACACATTTATAAGTTTATTCAACTCCCAGATCTAGTATTATAAAACCCCCTTCTGTACAGAAAATCATTAATAAGGTACACACTTAATTTCACTTCTTTTTCTGACCCAGTTTCTCATTTAGTTCAGAACTTGGGCAAATAGAGGGGTGTAATTTATTGGCCTCCTTTAACACCAGCATGTTATCATTCTTAACTTAATTGTTTGTACTATAAATCCTATGAATTCTATTTCATCATATATGTAATATTCTAATTTTTTAGCTAAAAAAACCAAAATGTTATCTACGTTAGAATGAAAAGAGGAATTTTTTTGTTTCCTTACATTTTGAAATAATTTTATGGCCCTCACTGGTCATTCTTTGAAGATTTTCAAATGTAACTAAATTATTGTGTTTTCTTTGCAATCTTGAGTCAATTCAGATTGTTCTCAAATTATAATATAAACACTTTAGGGATCTGTAAGCAGTCACCGTCAATTTTCCACACCCACATGGAATGTGTAAAATAGAAAAAGTATACTATTGGTCCACTGTAGAAACATACTAGAATAATAAATTCAATCTAGTCTGACAAGGGTATTTAAATTAGTATTATAGATAATTGTTATAATGGTTGCTAATTTTTTCCCCTATCAATAATACAGTTATATTTCCCATGTTTAATGTCAATTTTGAAATTCAGGTTAGTTACAATTTTCACTGATTATAAATGCTATTTTGATTTGGCATTTTTCATTCTTTCAAATTAAAGCAATGGAAACTAAAAATCAAAGCATTTTATGTGTTGAAATTATTCTAAAGTGTGCATACTGATGAAAATCACTGAAAGGCTTTACATTTTATGGGTATTCTACTCTGGGAGCACTTCAATAATTTTAAATTACTCTTCACTATACAAAGCAATTTAAATTTACTGGAAATGAAATCTGGAAGAGTTCAAATTCTGGGCAATGTTGTACATACTGCTTGAAAATTACTAAGAGCACTTTAGTGTATTTTTATAAGCACTTCATTTAAAGGTGATCTGAGCTTCAGTGTGGAATGATATTAGAAAGATTTCAAATTGCTGGAGTCACTCCAACTTCAATTCTAATCTGAAAAACGAAAGTTCTTTGATAAATAAGCTAATTTGCTATTGTTTAACTTTTCAACTATTCATAGCATACATTTAAAATATGAAAATATATTTTGAAATATTTTTTGAAAGTCTTAATTTCCAGAACTTTCACAATTTATTTCAGGAAAATCAGTGAAGTTCCACTGATTATAATTTGTAATGTCAGACTAAAGGCCAAGGGAAGTTCAGAGGAATTCTGATTCTATTAAAACTGTGCCACCAAACAATTTTACAATATTTACTATATGCTATATCAGTATATGCTACTACAAGAAAGTGCATTATGCAAATAAACTAGTATTAATACAGTATGCTTTTATTATCAGTAGATACATTATTTCACTAAATAATAAAATGGATATATATATTTTAAACAATACCTATTGTTTTGCAAGTGTGACTACTCTTAGGTTAAGAATTGGTAGCCTTAAGTATGAATAGAATTTTCAGGGAGGGATACAATCTTCAGAATAATGCTATTTGCAAAAGTGATATTAAGGGCATGCTATCTAATGCTTTAACATCTTAGCAGTGTGTTTTCTCTCCCTGATGTAAATTCATGTTTACATACAAAACAGCATGCTGCATAGCCACAGTAACTAATGGATAGTTTTGTCTACAGATAATAAGAAGTAGCATTTAAAAATGGACCTACCTATGCACAATATCATCATGAACCTTAAAGAACAGCAGATTTGTTTCACCTTAGTGAAGAAGTAGACCCTTAAGCACTTTGTCAGCATTTCAGAAGTGATGAATAAACTGGCTTGAAGTAATTCATGCATGCATTTTAATGATCAGAAGGGATTATAATTCTCCCTAGCCTACCTATAATTCCATAGGAACCTAACTCCTGAAACTGAACCTGCATTATCTGCTGGCATCTTTATAAATGAATCTAGAAATGCTGTTCACAGTATTTGCCTCCAGTGGCATTCATCCTAATTGAATTGTAAATGAAGCAGTCAGGATGTAAACCAACCTACAGCTTTCTTCACTACTGAAAGGCAGGGAAAAGCCTTCGATATATCCCCTTTCATTGCCAGTAACTCTAAAATGACATTGAGATTTGTCCATTCAGAGCTTCTCTTTTTATGGGAAGAGCTCCATTTTAAATTGCCCATATCTTCAAGATGGTCACTAAAGTGTCCTTGAAACAAAAGAAACTTGAGAGTCATAAAAATGTTAACTATGTGATCTATTTACAAAACAACATCTAGTAGTTTATTAAAATATGGTAAGTAACCACAGGCTAAAGGTTTTGACTATATTTGGAAGATGCAAGTACCTCTCAAAGTGTCTGGAGACATCAAAATGTATCTTGATTTTAATTCTTGGTGTACAGTCTAATTAACACTTTGTGAATATGTTAATCAAATTTACAGTGGTATTGAGAATCAGTTATGTTTCTAAAATATACGTATTCCAAATGTTAAAGATCCAACTTGACATCAAATACTTGTGATAGGAAGAAAAAAATGAATAAATACTTTTCGACTTGATTGCTAAGAAATAATTGCCAAGATTTAACAAAAAGTGAAAAATAAGTAATTTATGAAATATTTACTGTAGTTTTTAGAAAAAGGAATCACCACTGTTATATTTTAGTGAACAGAAGACTCAGTTCAATGGACAAGGGAGCATAGTTTAAGAACCACTGATAGCAATAGACACTATTCCTAGAAATTTGAGGTTCCCTTATTTGCCTAACTGTGACTATGTGTGACTAGAACTGATTGTACACTATTGTTAAAACCTCATTCCATTTTGGCAAAGTCAGCAATTTGAATGATGAAGTTAACAAATGTAGAGATATCAAAGGGTCAGAGTTAATAAATAAAATCCCATGGAATTTAAAGAAAGAGAATTGAAAAAGTAAGAGAGGCATTCACATAGGTAGAGAAAATATTGTGAAGGTTCTTCTGCCTTCCAGGATCTTCTACAGTAAGATCCTGGAAACAGTACAATATGCTCTAAAGTTATTTATGGACTAATGAGAAAGTATAGGGAAAAAAGAAAGACAAATAAAAAGTGCTATGGGCTAAATGCTATCCTTCTAAAATTCATATGTCAAGGTCCTAACCCCCTTTACTCAGTACAGTATGCCTGTCTTTCAACTAAAAATTACAAGACGTAATGAATGGTAAATAACACAGTTTGAAGAGACTGAACAAGCGTCAGAACCAGAGTCAGATGTGTCAAGAATGGTGGGTTTAACAGACCGAGAACTAAAACAAAACAAAACATATGATTAATATGCTAAGGACTTTAATGGAAAAAGTAGACAACATGCAAGGACAGATTGGTAATATAAGCACAGAATGGACATTCTAAGAAAGAAACAAAAAGAAATGCCAGCGTTCAAATACACTGAAAATAAATGATAATGCCTTTGATGGGAAAATGCCTTTGATGCCTTTATTAATAGACTAGAAATGACTAGGAAAATTTTTCTGAGCCCAAGGATATTTCAGTAAAAACTTCCAACACTGAAAAGTAATGACAAAACATACTAAAGAAAAAAAGAACAGAATACATAAGAACTATAGGACAACTACAAAAGGTGAAACTGCACATAATAAGAACACCAGAAGAAAACAAAGAAAAAGGGACAGAAGAAATCTTTGGAACAATAATGACTCAGTGTTTCCTCAAATTAATTACACCAAACCACAGATGCAGGCATCTCAGAGAACACCAAACAGGATAAATGTAAAAAAAAGAAAAAAAAACTTGAAAAAAGCCAGAGGGGGGACATCTATAAAGAAGCAATGAGAAGAATGACATATGACTTCTCAAAAACCATGCAAGCAAGAAGAGAGTGGAGTGAAATATTTAAAGTATTGAGGGAAAAAAAATAATCTAAATTTATGTACCCTTCAAAATTATGCTTCAAGACTGAAAGAGAAATATGAACTTTCCAAAACAAAAATTGAGAGAATTCCTTACCAGAAGACCTGCTTTGCAGGAAATGTTAAAAGAAGTTCTTTAGAGAGAATGAAGATAAGAGCGGTTAGAAGCTGAAATCTACATAAAGACAGGATGTGCATCAAAGTAGGAATAAGTGAAAATAAAATAAAAACTTCTATTTTTATTATTCTTAATCGATCTAACTATAGAGAATTATTGGCTAAGTAAACATATATATTAGAATTCACCTTTAGACAAAAACGATGTCATTTTCTTGCTGTTAGCATAGAGATTTTTAAAAAGATTATTTATTTTAAAGGTTTATAGTTTTCATTTATTTTACATTAATTTTTTATTTAAAATAATCCATTATGACAAGACAGTGTTATTCCAATATACTATTTAAGAAACGAGTTTCAGAAACACCAAGAGGTATGTGTAAGTCGTAATATAAGTGGAGCTAAAATTTGAAATTGAATCTGGATAACTTTGAAAGAATTACTTCCATTCTTTATTGCCTCTCTGAAAGATAACTCTTGCTGATCTGTTGACAAGTTATGAAAGATGTTTCACAAAGTGTAACAGTAAGTACAGTACAAAAACACATATACTTGAATGAAAGAAAGTCAAATATCATAGTACAGACCTCTGAACTATTCTCTCGGATGTCTCCTTTATGGGGGAAAAATATTTCTCAAATAATGTTGAAGCATCGTGTGTAAACTGAGGACACGTCACAAAAGACATGACATGTTGCAGGCACAAGCCTTGCTATGGTAATGTCAATAAAAAGCCCTAATGATAAACTGATAATCCGGAGTTAGAGATACAAAAGTATGTTGTATAAAGTAGTGATAAGCCTTATTAGATGAGGACATGCCAAATTTTGGAAATACCAAAAATGTGTTCAATTCAATTGCTCTTCTGTGAGGGGTGCTGGGGACTCTAAACTTACACAGAGAACTAGCTTTTACAAAGCTTTTCTTCCCAGATTTCTTTGTTCTTTTATTTTAGTTTAGTTATCAACTTCCTCTAAATGCATGAATCCACAGACTCTCAATTCTGATTAATTGGCATGTTCTATCTCTGTGCTATACCACATTATTTTGATTATCTAACTTTATAGTAAAGTGTAATATCTAGTAGATCAAGCACCCTTCCCATTCTGTCCCAATACTTTCTTGCTAATCATGGCTCCATTAATATTCTGTTTAAATGTTTCAACCACCTTGTAAGTTTCAAGGGTAAGCTTAAAGATATTTACTAAAGTTGTCAAATTTATAGATTTAATTGGGTATGTCGAAAATGTTATGGCATCTTATGATTTATATAAATGCTTTATCTCTCAAATAATTCTTAATTTTCCTCAATACATTTTTCAATTTTTAAGTATGACTTTCATAACATTTATTAGATGCATGTCTATGTCCCTTATAAAAATTTGTTGCTATACTCTACTAAGCTTTTTAAATAAAATTACATTTTCTAATTGGTTCATGGTAAATACAAAACTTGTTGACTTTTGTATGTTATACTCTATCCAGCAACATAACAGCATTCTGTTAGAATGCTAATTTGTTTATTCCTTAAGGGTTTTATGGAGAAGAATCATATCATCTACTTATGAATCATAATAATATTTTCCTTATATTGAAGTAATTCATTTTTTCCTTAAGATATTGTGTTACTTGGCCAGGAATTCAATATATATGTTCACATTATTTTATATATTTCATATATTTTTAAATTTTAAAAGAGCATATATTCATCTTAGCAAATAGATCATGTTTTTGGTCATAAAGGAAACTGAAAATCCTCCCTCATGAGAAACTGTATGAGCACAATTTATGATGATGTTTGTATTTTAAAAATTTTCTTAAATATGTTATGAGGATGATCTCATGTTAAATACTCTTAACAAAGACACAGACACACAAAGAGGTGATGAATATATTTAATGCCTTGAGGGGGTGATGGTTTCACAGGTATGTACATATGTCCAAACTCATCAAAATGTATACATAAACTATGTGCAAGATTTTTGTATATGAATTATACCTCAATAAAATTGAAGAAGATTGATTAAAAAATATTATTATCCAAAAGAACTTTTAAAAACCAAAGCATTATAAGAAAATATTATGTACTACTTAATGCCAATAAATCCTAAATTCTCATTATTTTCTTATACTGGAAATTACAAAAATTAAAAGGAAAAATTATTAGATAAAGTAAGTAATAAAATGAACAAATAATATGATCACACTCAAAATTTTGAGTTCTAAAACTAGAGTTTAACTAAATTATCTCAAACTTCCAATAAATAGAAGTTACAGAGGAATATATTTTAAAAAAAGAGTAGTGTCAAAATACCAAGGTTACTACATACACAAAAAGTTAAAAACTACAGACTGATCTCCTAGGAAAAATTTAGATAATTAACAGCAAAATAGATTACTAAAATGTTAGTTCAATTACGTATTTTAGCCAATAGAGTTTATTCCAGGAGTAAAGTAATAAAACTTTACTTGATGTAATGAACTGAACTACAAATTACTAATAAATATGGACCAAAAGAGACACATTTATAATTATTTTAAAGTAAGTTATTCTTCCTTTAAAATGATGAAAAAAAGTCAAGTCAATATTAAATTTAGTTAGAAATTTTCATAAGTTGGTTATCTATTCACAAGTCTATCTATCAACCTATCTAAATATCTATGAGTTTCATACAAGAAATATTAAAAACTGTAACTTCTTTCCAAATTATAATTATACTATTATCTTGCTCAATATCAGACATGATATTTTTTAGGTCTGCACAAAGTCATTTTAGAATTAAAAAAGGAAAAGCAAAGCCATTTAAATATTTGATGAAAAAGATTAGGAAAGTAAAACACAAAAATAATAACAATCAAGACACCCACACATACATACACACACACACCTAAACACATTATCAGCCATAACTGGACCTCTGAATAAATACACTAATGTATTTTCTGGCAGAAAGGAAGCTCATCTATTGAAAGACCTTAGAAGAATATTAAGGATAAGTAATGACATAAATACAGAACCTATGAGGTGTGACTTCCTGGACAATGACACATAAGCTATTAAAAAAAATTCTGGAATTTGAAATAGAGATGTTCCGAACTGCTTCAGAATCGGAACCAAGATGGCAGAGTAGAAGGACGTGCTATCACTCCCTCTTGCAAGAACACCAGAATCACAACTAGCTGCTGGACAATCATTGACAAGAAGACACTGGAACTCACCATAAAAGATACCCCACATCCAAAGACAAAGGAGAAGCCACAGTGAGACGGCAGGAGGGGCACAATCACAGTAAAATCAAATCCCATAACTGCTGGGTGGGTGACTCACAGACTGGAGAACACTTATACCACAGAAGTCCACCCACTGGAGTGAAGGTTCTGAGCCCCACGTCAGGCTTCCCAACTTGGGGGTCTGGCAACGGGAGGAGGAATTCCTAGAGAATCAGACTTTGAAGGCTAGTGGGATTTGATTGCAGGACTTCAACAGGACTGGGGAAAACAGAAACTCCACTGTTGGAGGGCACACAAAAAGTAGTGTGCGCATCGGGACCCAGGGGAAGGAGCAGTGACCCCAGGGGAGACTGAACCAGACCTACCTGCTAGTGTTGGATGGTCTCCTGCAGAGGCAGGGTGGCTGTGGCTCACCGTGGGGACAAGGACACTGGCAGCAGAAGTTCTGGGAAGTACTCCTGGGCGTGAGCGTTCCCAGAGTCTGCCATTAGCCTCACCAAAGAGCCCAGGTAGGCTCCAGTGTTGGGTTGCCTCAGGCCAAACAACCAACAGGGAGGGTACCCAGTCCCACCCATCAGCAGTCAAACAGATTAAAGTTTTACTGAGCTCTGCCCACCAGAGCAAGAGTCAGCTCTACCCACCACCAGTCCCTCCTATCAGGAAATTTGCACAAGCCTCTTAGATAGCCTCATCCACCAGAGGGCAGACAGCAGAAGCAAGGAGAACTACAATCCTGCAGCCTGTGGAACATAAACCACATTCACAGAAAGACAGACAAGATGAAAAGGCAGAGGGCTATGTACCAGATGAAGGAACAAGATAGAACCCCAGAAAAACAACTAAATGAAGTGGAGACAGGCAACCTTCCAGAAAAAGAATTCAGAATAATGATGGTGAAGATAATCCAGGACATTGGAAAAAGAATGGAGGCAAAGATTGAGAAGATGCAAGAAATGTTTAACAAAGACTTATCAGAATTAAAGAACAAACAAAAAGAGATGAACAATACAATAACTGAAATGAAAACTACACAAGAAGAAATCAACAGCAGAGTAACTGAGGCAGAAGAACGGATAAGTGACCTGGAAGACAGAATGGTGGAATTCACTGCTGCAGAACAGAATAAAGAAAAAAGAATGAAAAGAAATGAAGACAGCCTAAGAGACATCGGGGACAACACTAAATGCAACAATATTCACATTATAGGGGTCCCAGAAGGAGAAGAGAGAGAGAAAGGACCTGAGAAAATATTTGAAGAGATTATAATCGAAAATTTCCCTAACATGGGAAAGGAAATAGCCACCCAAGTCCAGGAAGCGCAGAGAGTCCCATATAGGATAAACCCAAGGAGAAACACGCCAAGACACATAGTAATCAAACTGGCAAAAATTAAATTAACTGAAATTAATTTAATTGAAAGCAGCAAGGGAAAAACAACAAATAACATACAAGGGAACTCCCATAAGGTTAAGAGCTGATTTCTCAGCAGAAACTCTACAAGCCAGAAGGGAGTGGCATGATATACTTAAAGTGATGAAAGGGAGTAACCTACAACCAAGATTACTCTACCCGGCAAGGATCTCATTCAGATTCGACGGAGAAGTCAAAAGCTTTACAGACAAGCAAAAGCCAAGAGAATTCAGCACCAAAAAACCAGCTCTACAACAAATGCTAAAGGAACTTCTCTAAGTGGGAAACACAAGAGAAGAAAAGGACCTACAAAAAAAAAACCAAAATAATTAAGAAAATGGTCATAGGAACATACATATTGAGAATTACCTTAAACGTGAATGGATTAAATGCTCCAACCAAAAGACACAGGCTCGCTGAATGGATATAAAAACAAGACCCATATATATGCTGTCTACAAGAGACCCACTTCAGACCTAGGGACACATACAGATTGAAAGTGAGGGATGGAAAACGATATTCCATGCAAATGGAAATCAAAAGAAAGCTGGAGTAGCAATACTCATATCAGATAAAATAGACTTTAAAAGAAAGAATGTTACAAGAGACAAGGAAGGACACTACATAATGATCAAAGGATCAATCCGAGAAGAAGATATAACAATTATAAATATATATGCACCCAACATAGGAGCACCTCAATATATAAGGCAACTGCTAACAGGTATAAAACAGGAAATTGACAGTAACACAATAATAGTGGGGGACTTTAACATCTCACTCACACCAATGGACAGATCATCCAAAATGAAAATAAATAAGGGAACAGAAGCTTTAAATGACACAATAGACCAGATAGATTTAATTGATATTTATAGGACATTCCATCCAAAAACAGATTACACTTTCTTCTCAAGTGCGCACAGGACGTTCTCCAGGATACATCACATCTTGGGTCACAAATCAAGCCTCAGTAAATTTAAGAAAACTGAAATCATATCAAGCATCTTTTCTGACCACAACGCTAAGAGATTAGAAATGAATTACAGGGAAAAAAACGTAAAAAACACAAACACATGGAGGCTAAACAATACGTTACTAAATAACCAAGATATCACTGAAGAAATCAAAGAGGAAATCAAAAAAAAACGTAGAGACAAATGACAATGAAAACACGACGATCCAAAACCTATGGGATGCAGCAAAAACAGCTCTAAGAGGGAAGTTTATAGCTATACAAGCCTACACCAAGAAAGAAGAAAAATCTCAAATAAACAATCTAACCTTACACCTAAAGGAACTAGAGAAAGAAGAACAAACAAAACCCAAAGTTAGCAGAAGGAAAGAAATCATAAAGATCAGAGCAGAAATAAATGAAATAGAATCAAAGAAAATAATAGCAAAGATCAATAAAACTAAAAGCTGGTTCTTTGAAAAGATAAACAAAATTGATAAACCATTAGCCAGACTCATCAAGAAAAAGAGGGAGAGGACTCAAATCAATAAAATCAGAAATGAAAAAGGAGAAGTTACAACAGACACCGCAGAAATACAAAGCATCCTAAGAGACTACTACAAGCAAGTGTATGCCAGTAAAATGGACAACCTGGAAGAAATGGACAAATTCTTAGAAAGGTATAACCTTCCAAGACTGAACCAGGAAGAAATAGAAAATATGAACAGACCAATCACAAGTAATGAAATTGAAACTGTGATTAAAAATCTTCCAACAAACAAAAGTCCAGGACCAGATGGCTTCACAGGTGAATTCTATCAAACATTTAGAGAAGAGCTAACACCCATCCTTCTCAAACTCTTCCAAAAAATTGCAGAGGAAGGAACACTCCCAAACTCATTCTATGAGGCCACCATCACCCTGATACCAAAACCAGACAAAGATACTACAAAAAAAGAAAATTACAGACCAATATCACTGATGAATATACATGCAAATATCCTCAACAAAATACTAGCAAACAGAATCCAACAACACATTAAAAGGATCATACACCACGAGCAAGTGGATTTATCCCAGGGATGCAAGGATTCTTCAATATACGCAAATCAATCAATGTGATACACCATATTAACAAATTGAAGAATAAAAACCATATGATCATCTCAATAGATGCAGAAAAAGCTTTTGACAAATCCAACTCCCGTTTATGATAAAAACTCTCCAGAAAGTGGGCACAGAGGGAACCTACCTCAACATAATAAAGGCCATATATGGCAAACCCACAGCAAACATCATTCTCAATGGTGAAAAACTGAAACCATTTCGTCTAAGATCAGGAACAAGACAAGGATGTCCACTCTCACCACTATTGTTCAACATAGTTTTAGAATTCCTAGCCATGGCAATCAGAGAAGAAAAAGAAATAAAAGGAATACAAATTGAAAAAGAAGAAGTAAAACTGTCACTGTTTGCGGATGACATGATACTATACATAGAGAATCCTAAACATGCCACCAGAAAACTACTAGAGTTAATCAATGAATTTGTTGCAGGATACAAAATTAATGCACAGAAATCTCTTGCATTCCTATACACTAATGATGAAAAACCTGAAAGAGATATTAAGGAAACACTCCCATTTACCACTGCAACAAAAAGAATAAAATACCTAGGAATAAACCTACCTAGGGAGACAAAAGACCTGTATGCAGAAAACTATAAGACACTGATGAAAGAAATTAAAGATGATACCAACAGATGGAGAGATATACCATGTTCTTGGATTGGAAGAATCAACATTGTGAAAATGACTATACTACCCAAAGCAATCTACAGATTCAATGCAATCCCTATCAAATTACCAATGTCATTTTTTACAGAACTAGAACAAAAAATCTTAAAATTTGTATGGAGACACAAAATACCCCAAATAGCCAAAGCAGTCTTGAGGGAAAAAAAAGGAGCTGGAGGAATCAGACTCCCTGACTTCAGACTATACTACAAAGCTACAGTAATCAAGAAAATATGGTACTGGCCCATAAAATACAGAAACATAGATTAATGGAACAAGACAGAAAGCCCATAGATAAACCCACGCACCTATGGTCAACTAATCTATGACAAAGGAGGAAAGGATATACAATGGAGAAAAGACAGTCTCTTCAATAAGTGGTGCTGGGAAAACTGGACAGCTACATGTAAAAGGATGAAATTAGAACACTCTCTAACACCATACACAAAAATAAACTCAAAATGGATTAGAGACCTAAATGTAAGACCAGACATTATAAAACTCTTAGAGGAAAACATAGGAAGAACACTCTGACATAAATCACAGCAAGATCTTTTTTGATCCACCTCCTAGAGTAATGGAAATAAAAACAAAAATAAACAAATGGGACCTAATGAAACTTCAACGCTTTTGCACCACAAAGGAAACCAAAAAGAAGACGAAAAGACAACCCTCAGAATGGGAGAAAATATTTGCAAACAAATCAATGGACAAAGGATTAATCTCCAAAATATATAAACAGCTCATGCAGCTCAATATTAAAAAAACAAGCAACCCAATCCAAAAATGGGCAGAAGACCTAAATAGACATTTCTCCAAAGAAGACATACAGATGGCCAAGAAGCACATGAAAAGCTGCTCAACATCATTAATTATTAGAGAAATGCAAATCAAAACTACAGTGAGGTATCACCTCATACCAGTTAGAATGGGCATCATCAGAAAATCTACAAACAACAAATGCTGGAGAGGGTGTGGAGAAAAGGGAACCCTCTTGCACTGTTGGTGGGAATGTAAATTGATACAGCCACTATGGAGAACAGTATGGAGGTTCCTTAAAAAACTAAAAATAGAATTACCATATGGTCCAGCAATCCCACTACTGGGCATATACCCAGAGAAAACAGTAATTCAAAAAGACACATGCACCCCAATGTTCACTGCAGCACTGTTTGTAATAGCCACTTCATGGAATCAACCTAAATGCCCATCGACAGACGAAAGGATAAAGAAGATGTGGTACATATATACAATGGAATATTACTCAGCCATAAAAAGGAACAATATTGGGTCATTTGTTGAGATGTGGATGGATCTAGAGACTGTCATACAGAGTGAAGTAAGTCAGAAAGAGAAAAACAAATATCATATATTAACGCATATATGTGGAACCTAGAAAAATGGTACAGATGAACCAGTTTGCAGGGCAGAAATTGACACACAGATGTAGAGAACAAACGTATGGACACCAAGGGAGGAAAGTGGCAGGGGGGTGGGAGCGGTGGTGTGATGAATTGGGCGATTGGGGTTGGCATGTATACACTGATGTGTATAAAATTGATGACTAATAAGAATCTGCTGTATAAAAAATAAAATAAATTTCAAAAATTATAAAAAATAAAATAAAATAGAGATGTTCCATAACTTAATTGCTCTCTCCACTGGAAGAAGTAATCACATGAACTGCACATACAGATATCACGTATGATTCTGGGTAGGGGGTACATATCTAATGTAAGAAGGAAGGATCTGAGCAATAGCTTCAGTGACGTGGTGTAAGATCTCCAATTCTGATTTCACAATCTGATCTTGACTGACAGCGCATGTAAAAAGTTTTGTTATTATTTGTGCCTGTCCTGCTTGAGTTTTGTACTACCTTTTCCCCCTCATTTCAAATATTGTTTCATCCCTATCCTTTCCTTGTTTCCCTTCTATTACTCTGGTTACACACGTATGAGGATGTTATGTTCCACGTTTCTTACATAGTTCACATGTATTTAATGTGTAGTTCATACATAGTTCACTTGTAGTTCACATGTAGTTCACTGTACAGTTCACACGTCTTTTATTTCTGGGATTCAATTTGCCCAGTGTCTATTGACAGCTATTTTCCAGGTCACCAAACCAACTTTTAATTAACTGTTTAGCCATTACACCCATTTTAATGTTCTTAGATTTAATAGTCTAGATAGTCAATATTCAATATTCTGTATTCTATAATATGCAATATTCTAGGATTTTAGCTTGATACAAGTTTATGTATCCCATTTTTCTGGTGAAATTCTCCATTTGTCTTCTATTTCTTTTTACATATTAATCAACTCTTTCAGATGTGTACTTTTAACTCCAAAATAGGGATTTTTACTCTGTTTCTATTATCAATTAATTTTCTTTGTGGTTTTTTTGGTCATTTTGTCCTGTCTCATTGAGATTTTATTTTTCTATAGAACTTCATACTAAGTATGAAAAAATTCTAGAGAAGAGGTGGTTGAGTAGATGCAAGTAATCTTGATCCAGTCAGAGCCTCAGACCACTTGAGTGGGTTTTGGTTTGTAGGGCTGCTCTATCCCGTTTGCCTCACTCTCAGGATTCAGCATTTCAGACGGCTCAACTGAAACCCTAGGGTGTGTATCAGAGCCTCTCCTCTTTATCTGTTCCTGAGTTCCAACTTCATCACAAGCACAGTAAGACTGCCAATGTTTCTGCATGTATTTTTTTTCCCCACATCTTTATTGGGGTATAATTGCTTTACAATGTTGTGTTAGTTTCTGCTGTACAACAAAGTGAATCAACTTTATGTATACATATATCCCCATATCCCGTGGCAGGGCAGGAATAAAGACACAGACGTGGAGAACGGACTTGAGGACACAGGGGGTGAAGGGGAAGCTGGGATGAAGTGAGAGAGTAGCACTGACATATATACACTACCACCAAATGTAAAATGGATGGCTAGTGGGAAGCTGCTGCATAGCACAGGGAGATCAACTCGCTGCATAAAATTTTAATGTCTCAGCAGCACCTTGATTTCTAGTCCTCCCATCTTTCAAATTACACTTCAGTCTGGGTTCTTGGTTTCTGAAGTTTTGGCTGCCTTGGTTGCTCCTCAATGCTGTCAAATTTATTTTTATTGTAATTTTTTTTTAAGTTATTATCCAGCTTTTTGTAATTGTCCTCAGTGGAAATGTTGGCTCTGGCAAGTCTAGTTCATAAGAGCCAGAGTGAAAGTGTGTGTTGTTTTCAATCAATTGTTTAATTCCTTTTTTTAAACAATTAAGGGGACTATTCTTGTATTTCTCTAAAAATAAAGAAATGTAATTGCATTCTTTATGCTTTATGTATGTGGCTATTATATTTTTTGTTAAAATAAAGATCCTTGAAAAGTAAACAAATAAAATAAAATAAAAATGTAACTAAATTAAAACTTCCAGGCTAGTGTTTGACTTTCCTAGAATTAAGCTGGTTGGGGATTGAAAAAACAGCTTGTATTATATTTTATATTGAAATTATATCTAACAAAATACAATATCAATAACTTAAAGATTAAAACTCTCTAATAACTAAGAAAAATATATTTCTGTCTCAGTGATTGCTAATCCTCAGCAAGATCTGATTTCCTTTTCTTGAGCACACAGTTCAATTAGATTTCCCATCCCTCTTACTGGCAGGTAGAAGAGCAATGCCAATGAATTTTTAGCCAAAGGAATGTGAGCAGAATGGATATATGACCACGAAATATCGCCCACATATATTCTCCACTGCCGGTCATGTAAGGGGCAACTTGGAGATAAGTGGTGATAACGGTGACAACACAGTAAGGATCATGGACCCTTGTGTTACCACACGTAGAGGAGCTTCTTGACCTGCATTGGAATATAACATGAGCAAGAAATAAACTTTTATTGGGTTAAGACACTGAGATTTGGGAATGCATTGTTACAACACTTCACATAGTCTATTAACCCATTTATACGATAAATACTCAATGTTTAGAATCAACTTACATAGATGTTAAGATTACTATGTATTTATTCAGAATTGTTGACCAGTCCCAAAGCATTAATACTGAGTTAATCATTGTAAGCAAAATAGCAATGGGTCAAAATATAAAGTTGAATTTATAAACGTATTAACATAATGAATATTTATTAAATAGCTACTATATAATACTCAAAATACTAGAAGTTTAACATGAAAAAATAAAAATTTCTATCACCCTGGAAATCACATATTAGTTGAGGAAATACTGCTTCACTTGAACACATTAAACAATAAGAAATTTTGAGAGTCATACATAGAGAATGGACTTGAGGACACAGGGAGGGGGAAGGGTAAGCTGGGATGAAGTGAGAGAGTGGCATGGACATATATACACTACCAAATGTAAAACAGATAGTTAGTGGGAAGCAGCCATAGCACAGGGAGCTCAGCTTGGTGCTTTGTGACCACCTAGAGGGATGGGATAAGGAGGGTGGGAGGGAGACGCAAGAGGGAGGGGACATGGGGATATATGTATACGTATAGCTGATTCACTTTGTTATACAGCAGAAACTAACAAAACAATGTAAAGCAATTATACTCCAATAAAGATGTTAAAATTTCTCTTTATATCCCTTAACACAGGTCAATAGCTTTCCTTATAGATGTACATACAGATGTTTATCTATATAAACATTCACAATTAAATTTACTATTTTCAAAAAAAAAACAGAAATTTTGAGTCATAAATATTAGAAAATATTTTCTGACTTAGAAACAAATACAAATTCCATAAACAATCTGTCTAAATGAAGTAAATATTTGTTTAAATATTTCTAATTATCTATTTCCAGTTACCTATTTCAAAATAAATAATATGAAAGAGAAATTTTTTTAAAAGTTGGTGAGTTTCAACATTTTATTTGATTAAATATAAATGTTGTTAAGTCTTCTTTTTTTGTTATTTTCAGTGAGAAGACATCAAAAATACTATGATGATATTACTTACTTCTGAGACCACCACAATCAATATCTCAACTCAAGTACCTCTTTTCTCTGATTTGTTTTCTAAGAACACTTTCAGTTGAATTGAAAAAGTTGGGGCTCAGATTCTAATCAAAGCAGTGTAATAAAGACATGAATCATTTGCAATTTTCGAGCTGCATTCCCAACTCTGAATAGCTAGAACTAGTGAGTTTTCTGATAGAATATTACGTGTTCAGGTAAATTTTTCCAAATATTTAGCTTCTATATTCATGGGTTTCTCTAAATTATTTATACATTATTAAAAATGTATACTGCAAAGAAACAGAATAAGAGAATTGTAACTTAATGGTACATTATTCCCTGCTCAATGTACAGTCTTTGTGAAGTAGTTTAGCTTTCTTTGTCATTGGAGGCGTTCTCATTAGATGATTTATCAGTGCAGGCTTTGATTGAAAAGAGACAGTAATGTTAATAGCAACTCTCTTTTTTTCCTTCAAATGAAATCAAGTAAAAGTGAAACAGAAAAACAAGAAAATATAATTAGGACTTAGAATTAGATATGAGAGAGACAGAGAGAGAGAGAGGAAGGAAGGTAAGGAGGGAGGGAGGGAGAGAAGAGAGAAAGAGAGAAAGAGGAAAATAAAGCCCATACGTAGACAGAACCCCTCTCAAGAAGATGCCCTTACTGTACAGCTCTAAGGAGTTACATGCCTTCTTGGGACAGACCTTGGCCAATAACTAAGCAAAGCAGTGGTAACAACAGCCCTGCCTTTCTTGAGTGGCCCCCAGACAAGGACCATACAAGTCCCTTGTTCAAGGGCCTAGCCATTAAACCCAAGGCAGAACTTTGCTCCAGAATTCTCCTTGGGGCTGGCAGAGACTGCCAAGTTTGCTTTGTGGTCTGATGGCTTCCCCATACATTCCTGAGTCTTGCCTATTCCGTTCCTAGTGCTACTCCCCAATATACTCTTTGTGCTCCTAACTCTCTCTCAGTATCTACTTCCCAGAAAAAACAACCTACAGCAAATATCTTTTGAATTTAGCAGGAAATAAAATTTATTTCACAATTTTATTTAAGAAGTTAGAGTTAAAAAGGATTAACGTTCCTTATTGTTACGTTCTGACGTCATGAGGTTGAAAGACTTGACTAGGTATACACGGCAGGTATACTCATTTTCTAAATGAGTAAAAACAACACTAAAATGCCTAATGCCTCGTGAGTACTGTCCTAGCTTATCACTCGTGGTGTTATTTTATTTTTATATCCTTAGTTTTTAACATTACATATGAACTGACACTTTTCAACTACAATCTAAGTAAAATGGTATGCAAAAATTATACTATTGCTATAAATTTCCACTCTAGATAGACCGTGTTCAGAAAAAGAAAAAACATGTGCCCAAGTAAGACTAGATAATTTTGATGTTATTTAAAATTAAATTAATACACAGAGATAATATAAGCAATTCACACTCTGTAATTTCAAAATCTTGGAAGAATCTGTCACATAATGCAAAATATCTCTCAATTTTGTCATAAGACATAACTAATATTTATTAACCAGTGTCTCTTTTTCAGAGGCACACAAAAAAAGGCAAACTAGTATCTAAGGAGCACCAGAGAAAATGAGTCTTCAAACTAGTTTTAAAACAGAGTATCCTACGTTTCAAAGCGTCATGACATAGTCAGTTACCTAATGCTTCTCATGGCGCTGATAGATTCCTACTGATAATATTTGGATATCATCACACTTTGTCAACTAATGGCTTGAAGCATATTTATCACATTAGATACTAGTTGTGTGAAAAAGCTGAGAATATCAGAGAAGCATTTGCAGTAGTTACATTGGAAATAGCACTTTATTACATCACCCAGCACTACATGCTCTTTCACTATTTCTACTCCTGTAGATCTTCAATAGCAGAGAAATAGACTCAAGGAATTAGTATTGATTCTCGGATACAAGCATCACGCTGTTGTCATGAACCACAGCTACAGTTGTGTTCTCATTAGAAATGATACAGCAAAGCTCCTCACATCACAACACAGGCAACAATGTCAGATTGCTACATTTATCTCGGGCCATCTGCATTGAATTTGTCCTTCTCCTTTTTTCCCCCCTCACTCCAGAAATCAAATAGGTTATCCTAAGTAGTTGTACAGTGCCATGTGAGCTGATTTGGATAAAACCATATGATTCTACTATAGGAATAACATTGTAATGAATGCAATAAGTTTCAACAGAAAATAGATTCTTATACCAAAATACTGTAAACAAAATAATTCACATTTCTCCCATTTGCATGTACAAATAAATAAAAAAGAACAACTGTTCCTAGTGATTACTAAGTTTTGTAAACTTCCTCATATAGATGTGTCCAAGAACTTTCGATTACGTATAGACTATTTGCAGATGCAAAATTACTATCTTAAATGAATGCAAATACTGTTTCTATGTTTCAATGAGATATACATTGACATGTCTAATAAAACCATAACCCAAGTCAAAGGGAGCATATTTTTCAAAATTAACTATATTTTCAAAACCTGAAGTTAGAGGTTTACTTCTCTAATATCTCTGATTACTAATGTTCTAAAAATTCCACCTCTGACCAGGAAAATATTTCAGAGGTCTCTCTTAGCACAAGTTGATTTTTGGGTGAAGTGAACATGATCACAGTTAGCCTGTCAATAAAAGCAAATAAACACTTTGGCAGAGAATAACTGTGCTGAAAATTGTAAGTGGCAGTGCTGTTACTGAAAACAAAACAATGTGAAATCTGATTTCACTTGCGTGTCAACTGTTTCTATACTTATAACACAATATATTTTTTTCTAAGCCAATTTAAAATATTTTGGATTTCATTATATTAGAACTTCCTTATTTTTCACACTCCTAGTATCTTTGAAAGAAACAAATAATCCAGTTGGAGGTTGGAGTATGCATTTTAAAATGGTAGTTTGAAATGAAAAGTGAGATGTGTATTTCATTTGATTAATGGTAAATGTCCAAATACCATGTTATTTGAATTATTGTATGATAATTTTTTTTATTATGTATTGGAATTAAAGAGATATGTAATGAGATAATAGGCTGTTAAAAATCTCGGTTTTCTCACTTTAACTTAAGCTTAACTTTCTGTTACCTGCTTTTTTAACTACCTCTAATGGTAGATTGAGCATGAATAATTTTCCTTCATGATAGTTTCACTTAGTTTAAGGAGTGTTTCCACAACTTCTTCATTTATCTATGTCTCATCAAAAGAAAAAATAAAAATTACTTTATTATATATATTTTAAAAGCTAATTAAATATTTTGTATTTCTGAATAGTTGAAATGACGCACAAATGAAATTTTTTCTTTTTTAATAATTTCAACATATGTTTCCAAAAGAGAAAGCAGGCAAAAAAAGAGAAAGGAATAAAAACTCTCATGTATTTAAGTCTCCCATGTTAGCAAAATCTTTTCAGATGAATAAAGTAACTTGATTTTTACAGACATGACCTAATAATGAATATTGAAATAAGATGAAAAATGGAAATGAATAGATTTTCTACAAAACATTTTATAACAAATGTTTTCCCTCTTGGGGGAAAAAAGAGAAGAGTTCTATGTTTCCTAAAGACTTTTCTTTCTTAATTATTTACCTGCCAAATTTATATGTTGAAATATTTATTTCATTAGATAGAAGAGATTATTTGATAATAATAGATCTTGATGCCTCCACTGAGGTAAGCATAAATAATAATTTGTTTCTTTGAACTCAAAAAGTGAATCCCTCTATGAACTAAGTCAGTTCTTCCTAGTAGACTACTGTAAATTATTTCTAATTGTGTGTACCTATTGAGTCATAAGGCAATAACTCAGGGAAGATGATGGTGTTAAAAACTCTTACTATATATATTACAAACATTTTCAGGATTCGTGGTTTGGCATAAAATATAAAATTTTACTAAAAATATTACTTCTTCCTATCAGCCTTTTAATTATAAAATAATACCAGTGAAAAAAAGAATTTTAATCCGGCTTACTTACTCAGGACACACACTTCCCCACAGTCCTGCAGCCTCGCTAAACTTACTTAAGTACCTTCAATATGGTAACTCTTTTCTATTTTCTATTTACTTCCTCTCTGTTGCCACCCCTAGGAGAATGTAAGCTTCTAGAAGGTAGACAGATGCTTTTTTTCATCATTTTATTACTATCACCTTGCTAGGTGCCTAGGACACAGTGGACAGCCAATAATGTGTTATTACATTTTAAAAAATGAATAAATAAATGAACAAGTATATGAGACCAGCCTTTGATAGCCCTTATGACTGGCTAAGAAATTTAACAAGACTGCTCAGCAAACATAAAATTAAGGGCCCAAAAATGTAGATTTGGAGAAGAAGAGATGTTTATTTGGTTCTGTAATAAAGGTATATTCCTCAATTTAGTATTGCAAAGAGATCTGTGAATTAGGAATTATGAGCTGTTTTCTTAGTCCTTTATAAAGCATATTTTTTATCCTACTTCTCTGTTACTGTGATACTTGCTCCTATTAGGTAAAAACTTGATAGACAAGGGATCTAAGTGTTTTTACCTCAATACCTCCCTCTGCAATCCTCAATGCTTATCATGAACTCTAAGGATTTCAGATGGTGACAGAAGGAGTTTCCCTTAATGGATTTTAAACATTCTATGATTTGTTCTGCGACTACACATTATTTTAAACCTCAGGTCCTGTTCTTGGGTAATAAAGGGGATTGTTTTTTCTTTCTGATTTTGAGACACAACCAATGCTGAAAGATTGCTTGGGTAATGGTAAAATGCCATTACCCCCAACATGAATGAAATGGTCATTGGAAGCACTCCCTGATGCTGGAAAGTTTCACTGAGTGTTTTATGTCCCCTCTCATAATCAATGTAAATCATTATCTTTCTTTCTCTTAAAAGAATACAACTAGCTCATATTAGTGAACCAGTGATATATCAGGCCTTAAAATGTCATACGGAGAAAAATAAGCCTGAAGTTCCCCTGCTAAAAGAAAATACCAAATCTCCAAGGTCTGTGTCAGGCAAAATTGTAAGGTAAAATTAAAGTATCTGCAGTGTTCTCATGTGGAACAAACTGAGATCCTATGTTCAATATACGCATGCATAACCTAAACAACTTCATGCATGAGGTAAAACAAAAATCTAATGGTAAAGAGCTATTCATTCAGTCATTCAACTCACACGTTTTACTGGATGCCCCTTGTGTACAAGACACACTTTAGAGCACAGAGAAAGAAAGTTGATCAAGAGATATACATTTTTACCTCTCTTCAAACTTACACTCAAGCTGAAGAGACAGACACTTAATAGAAGGAAAACAATCAGGTGTTTTTCATGCAGTCATTAGCTACGTTGAAACTAAAAACATGGGATATGGTAACTGCATGGTCAAAGAAGACTTCTCTTGGGTGGTGATATTTATCAGAGATGAACATAACAAAAAACAGTTATCTATGAAAACATGTGGGGGAGGAAAATTCCCAGATGAGATTACAGCTGGTGCAAAGACCCTACAGCAAGAATGAGTCTGCCTTTTCCTGGAAGAGAAACGAGAGAGTATGATAGATTCACTAGTGAGTGAAGAGAAGGCGAGTAGAAAGTAAGTCTGGAAAAATAGGAAGCCAGTGGCTCTTTGTAAGACAGGAGAACTTCTAATAAAGATTTCAATGAGTCTATCTGCTCAATCCTGCCTAGAGTGAGAAACTGTATTAAACTTTCTTCATCTCTTATTTCAGGAAAAGCAAGAATTTCTGAGAGAATCTGGCCAGGGGAATATGCAGTACTAGCTCAAGAAGCAGGAGTGAGAAAATGATTAGAGCCAATTTTGCTTATTTATAGCATCTCTGAGACAAGTAAGTGACTGGGGACCAAGCTGATGGTAAAATAAAGAGTCAGTCTGAGGTGGAACACCTGCGGTATCCAGAGCTTTTCTATATAGGAAGAAACACAAGCTGGCAGGAATTTTGACATCCTTAAAAACTATGTTATTCCATAATTTGAGGTAAAACTGTGGAGACTGGGACTTGATACTCTTATGTTTTATTTGGCTGATGAGTGTAAAATTAAAATGTATGTGTTTTAAGAGTTTGAATGTCAGAACTTTTCAGTTCTAACAGCCTACAAGATTGGATAAAATTCCCCTATGTTATTTAGTTATAAAGGAAACCAGAATATGTCACCCCAAAATTTGCCTCTTTGACATAAAACTTATTTTTAGCTGAAGGACTACTGTATGATATCACTTACATGTGGAATCTAAAAAATAACACAAATGAATGTATATGCAAAACAGAAATAGTCTCACAGATATAGAAAACAAACTTGTGATTACCAACGGGGAGGGAAGGAGGAAGGGAAAGATTAGGGGCATGGGATTAACAGATATGAACTACTATACATAAAATAGATAAGCAACAAGGACAGACTGTATAGTACAGGGAATTATAACCATTATCTTATAATAACCCATAATGGAGGATAATCTGCAAAAATACTCAATCATGATGCTATATACCTGAAACTAACACAATATTGTAAATCAACTATACTTCCATAAAAAAGGTTAAAAAAAAGAAACAGTAAATGCAGAAAGGCAGGAAATAAATTCTCTTGCTGGAGACAGACTCTTATAAGTCCAGAGATAGTACCAGAGGAACTTAAAAAAAAAAAAAAAAACAACCTTGCTAAACTACCCTTGTCTTTCTAGTTACTTCTTCACCATTTACTACCCCTAGTCCAAACTTCTTTGTCTTGCCAATTCTTCACAAATTTATTGTTTCTTTGTCTGAGAGGTAAAAAAGTTCCTCATCTGGTCATTTCTTCAAGTCTCCATTCTCTTGTGATACATATGTAAAAATTTAATAAGATGTGTAAACTCTTCTCCTGTTAATCTGTCTTTGTCAGATTATTGTTCAGACCAAGCCAAGGATTCTAAGAGAGCTGACGAAAACTCTTTTCTCCCCTACAGTTACAAGGCCCTTTTACTGAACTGAGTACAGAACTTAACTGAGCCCTTTTGCAATCTCATGAAGGGGCCAGTCCATGGAAACACTAAAGTTAAACTGAATGCCAATGAGGGAGACACATTTCCCCATGGTTCTTACATTAGTTCCTGAATAATTTGAGACAAGAAAGAAAAACCTTCTGTGATTTTTCTATAGATCTAAATCAAAATTCAGTAAAATGCTCTGTATTTCCACTATTCCTGACTGAAATTCATGGAAAGCAGTGTAGCAATGTATTAATATATTAAAAGGTAGTCTGTAGCCAGATTGGCTGAGAAGCAAACAAGAATCGCCATTTACTTTCAGTTTAAACTAGAACTTCAGCTTTCACCTCATGGCAGGAACAGGGTGAATTAAATGAGTTGTTATACCTAAAATATTTGGGCCATCTTCTATTACAAAAAATATGTTAAAATATCAGCTTTGAAAATAGCATTAATATGAAAAAGATCACCAAGTGCATTAGAACATGATGTGGAAGTATCAAAGTAGGATTCCAATGGCCTCCGATCTACAAGAAGAAATTAAGTTATTCAAAGGTGTGGAGATTGAGAAAAGGTTTTGTAAGTAAGATATCTTTGGTGAGGCACTGGGCTATAATTCCCAACCTATTCAAGGAGAAGGGAGTGATCTCCTGTAATAACGCACCACCCTCCTTTCAGATTTAGTGAGTGGGGCTTCAAAGAAGACCACTGGAAAGATTCACCCATGTCCCTAAAATTTGGGACATGTCTATCTCCCTTGAAATTCAGAAGAACACTCTTTGGAGTGGTATTTGATACACAACTGGTATCTTACCAAGAGACAATCTAAAGTTACCTATGATAGTGGTATATAAAGGGCTTACTATAGGGGCTGGACCACACACATTTGTGAGAGTTGGTTAAGCAGTCTATATAATACTGTTGTTTTGAGATTGTGTCGGGCCTGGAGAAGAACAAACTGCAACCGGTGAGGATAAGTTTAATCTTTATATCTCTCTCATGACTTCTAATTTCTCTGGTGCAGACAAACTATAGGATAAACTGGAGCCCTTCCCTATAGAACTGCAAATGTACCTGGCCCAGGATTTAACTGTTGAAGGAAAACATCTACTGGATGCTAAAGGAGCTGCAATCTCAGATGCTGGCCCAAGACAACAAGGTGAGCTTCTAGACTGGGGACAGTACATGCAAGCTGCAACCATGTCTGGCCTTACTCCACCCTTTGCAGCATGATAATGGATGCTATTTCACCTCTGTCATCCAAATGTCAAGAGAATTTCTTTTGCAGTCAACCCCAACATTGAACCATACAGGCAAGAATATTTTTGAAAATCTAATTTCAGGTTTGTTAAATTGATCCAGCACAAACTCACTGTAGGGCTACATTAGAGAATAAACTTCCTTCTGATGGTTGGTCACAGTGTTTGCATCTTAGGGTATTATCACCTTTCTCATTTGCTTTGGTTTTTAGTGAAATTTTTCTACTGAGAAAAGGAATATACAGAGCTAGAGGGATACTTACCACATTCCATTCTCTAAAAGCAGATGGGGCTTCCCTGGTGACGCAGTGGTTGAGAATCTGCCTGCCAATGCAGGGGACACGGGTTCGAGCCCTGGTCTGGGAGGATACCACATGCCACGCAGCAACTGGGCCCGTGAGCCACAACTACTGAGCCTGCGCGTCTGAAGCCTGTGCTCCGCAACAAGAGAGGCCGCGATAGTGAGAGGCCCGCGCACTGTGATGAACAGTGGCCCCTGCTCGCCGCAACTAGAGAAAGCCCTCGCACAGAAACGAAAACCCAACACAGCCAAAAATAAATAAATAAATAAATAAATAAATAAATTTATTTTAAAAATTAAAAATAAATAAATAAAAGCAGATGAATCCATTTGAGCCATGTCTTATTTGAGAAATTGCAGAATTCACTCTTCAAATGCAAATTTATGTCTTAATTATGAGATTGGACACATGAAATTACCAAATTGATGCTGTGTGTTTGAACCTCAATATGACTATTATTATATGACATTATGATTACGTGACAGTAATAAAAAATTCATGGGAATGTCCAAATTTTTCATTAAGCTGCAGTGAAGTTATCATTCCCTCCTGAAAAAATTTTAGAGGCAGTATAAAGACAAAAAGAAAGTTTCTCCTTATTAGATTTTAATAATCATGTGCATTTAATGAAAACATTTTATACCATATAAGAATTAAATCATGTTAATATTTTATTTTCTAAAGATATGTACCCATATTTATATTATCAATAACCATTCCAGGCTTCCAAATAATTTTAGAATAAATATTCAGAATTCAGAATAAAGTGCCATTGCTTGCCTTATTTTAACCATTGTTGTAGAGTTCTAGTACACTGGGCAGGTCAGTAGAGGGGTTTTCAAAACCTATAGATTACCTACTGCTGACAGGGGACTATTTAAAATTCCACCTTCCATTCTGAACTTCCTTAGCTGACGTTATTACTGTATCTGCAATCAGTGAATTTCAGATAACAATTCTTACGGTAAAAAATGATGACAAAATAGGACTTACTTTCCTAATACCTGGTTTATCAAGAATTGCTGGGTATTTTTAAAATATTTTAAGTTAATTGAAGATTAATAAAACACCTAAAGCCTCATGCAATTTAAAACATAGATAGCTTTTGTATTAACGCATTGTAAAACATACCTCCAATAAAGTCCTGAGGTAACAGCTGTTATTTTGCCAATGAAGAAATGATTCTGGAATAAAATTACTTGATATTATTTGATAATTGAACCTGAAGAATTATGTTGTGGATGTTCAACTAATTGCTAGGAAATGTCTTTTTTTCCCAAATCCATATGCCAAGTTCAACTGCCCTGATTTTTTTAAATCCCCAGATCTCTCTTTCACTGAGATCCAACATAGTCTCTCCTCCTCATAGTAGATATTAAAACCTACATTGAATAAAATGCTCATGAATAACTTTGGAACCTGCATATTTAGGTTCACTCTTAGTGCCATCACTAGAAGCTGTGCCAGTTCAATTAAGAATTTAACCTCTCTGTAAAACCTAAAAAAGCCAAACTCATAGAAAAAGAGGATAGAATGTAGGTTTTCAGGGGCTGGGAGGCGAACAAGATAGGGGATGTTGGTCAAAGTGTACAAAATTCTAGTGATTGAGTAAGTTCTGCGGACTTTATTTTTTTAAAAAAGGAATGGATTTTTAAAAAACTATAAATAAAATTTTCTGTTCCTCAAAAAATAAATAAATAAAATAAATAAGTGCTCATGAGATATTAAAAGGAAATGCTGAATGATGCAATCTTTTCTTCATTAACATAGTCTCCTTTAAAACTGTTTAGAAGTACTAATTTATCCCATTCTTTAAAAAATATAAATCTTTACTCTGCTGAATTTGTACTTAATCTTTTATTGGATAATTAATCTATGATAACACAAGGGTCTGGGTTGTCAAATAAAACTCAATGTAAATAATAGATTTTACCCAGCACCAAATTCCAATTGATTCAAGAAATCAAAGGATTTCTTGCAGGCTCTGCATGCCAACACTACTTGAAAATGAAACTTTGTTTTTCTTTTTTTCTGAGAAGTCTAAGCCCATCAGAGAAAAGTCCATAAGACACCTTTTCCTTCTACAATAGGATGAATTGGGTTTTGGATATAACTGACAAGTTTCTTTTCATCAAAACACGTGGGATCAATAGGGAGCCATTTCAGTTATGAAGCATCTCTGCTTTATAACACATTTGCTAAGAGTCTGCATGACTAGCCCTCATGACTAGCTATGTCCCCTGTAATTCCAATTTCACATATATTGAAATGAGCAAATTTGACAGACTTTGTATATCTTGCTAAAAACATTTTAAAGATAAGAATTTTTCGCTCCTTAATACCATTAGTGGGTTTACCAGGAGGTCTTGTTAATAGCAGGTTTTCAAGGATATTTGATTAAGATCTTTCATTTTTCCAAGGAATTCCATAGTGCAAATATCTGTCATCTCTTTGCTTAAATGAAAATTTGATGATCTCTTGCGCATATTCTACATGAATATCAGGCATGCTTAAACAAACTTCTTCCACTATAGACCTTATTTATTTGTTTATTTTATTGTGGTAGAATACACATAAGGTAAAATTTATCATTTTAATCATTTTTAAGTGTACAGTTCAGTGGCATTAAGTATTTTCACATTGTTGTGCAGTCATTACCACTACCTCCAGAACTCTTCTCATCTTGCAAAGCTGAAACTCTATATGCATTAAGCAATAACTCCCCAGTGTTCCCCCAGCCTCCACACCCAGCCTATTCTACATTCTGTCTCTATGATTTGTCTATACTCGGTACTTCAAATAAGTGGAATCATACAATACTAGTCCTTTCATGTCTGGCTTATTTCACTTACCATTATGTCCTCAACGTTCATCCATGTTGTAGCATGCGTCAGGACTGCATTCCTTTTAAAGAATGAATAATGTTCACTGTAAGTATACACCACATTTTATTTATTCATATGTTTATGGACATATGAGTTGTTTACACCTTTTGACTATCTTTAATAATGCTGCTATGAATTTGAGTGTACACATGTCTGTTCAAGTCCCTGTTTTCAACTCTTTTGAGTACATACCCAGAAGTGGAACTGATGGATCATATTGTGATTTTATGTTTAATTTTTTTGAGGAACCATCATACTGTTTTCCACAGTTGGCTGCACCGTTCTATATTCCCATCAGCAGTGCACAGGTTCCAATTTCTCCACATTCTTGCCAACATCTGTTAGTTTCTTGTTTTGTTTTGGTTTGGTTTTTTTCTTGATAATTGCCATTCTAATGGATGTGAAGTGGTATCTCCATGTGGTTTTGATTTGCAATTTCCTAAGCTTAGTGATGTTGAGCATCTTTTCATTTGCTTATTGGCCATTCATACATCTTCTTTGGAAAAATGTCTATTCAAGTCCTTTACACATTTTTTTCAGATTTTTTTTTATTGTTGAGCTGCAGGAGTTCTTTACATATTCTTGACATTAACCCATCATCAGATGTATGATTTATGACTATTTTCTCTAATAGGTTGCCTCTTTCTTTGATGCACAGAAGTTTTTAATTTTGATGTAGTCTAATTTCTCTATTGTTTCTTTTGGTGCCTGTGTTTTTGATGTCACACCCAAAAAGTCATTGCCAAACCCAGTGTCATGAAGCTTTTAGACCACATTTTGGATATATTACCAAGGAGTAACATATTTGTTTTTCAATATTATTACAATTACATAAGTCATTGATTTTTTTAGATAAGGATTATTAATGAGCAAATGTCAACATTAGATTACATATACTGGTAATAATGCCTCTGGAGATCTTTCATGTTAATACCATCAGGACAGTCAACATTAATAATAACAGGCTCTTGTTAGATTGCTTTAAGAGGTGTTACGTGGTAGTATAAGAATGTACCCTTCATTTTCTTCAACAAACCTACCTTTGTTTAGCATAGTTCTAAATGATTAGCTAACACTAAAACTATGGCTCTAAATTATTTGCCAAATTCACGTATGCTATGCCTTTACTGCCTTGAACAGGAATTAAATAAAGTGTAATTATACAGACCTAATTGGAGTCACATTCTACATTATGCCTATTACTCCCCCAAACTGTCAAGGTCATGAAAAACCAGTAAAGTCTGAGAACCTGTCATATACCATATTAGACCAAGGAAACATAACAATTAAATGTAATGTGGTATTCTGGATGGAATCTTGGAACAGAAAAAGAACAATTGTGGAGAAAATAGTGAAATCCAACTAAAGTCTGGATTTCTGTCAGTAGTAATATACCAAAGTTGGTTTCTTTGTTGTTGTGCATAATGATAATGTTAGATATCAAAAACAGGGGAAAACAGGTGAAGGGTATATCGGAACTCTCTATTATCTTTGCAACTTTTCTGTACATCTTAACTATACTAAAATAAAAAGTTTACTTTTTAAAAACTATACATATATACTTATATTTATGTATAGATAATCATAAAAAGATCAACTATTTTAAACTAAAATTATTATTAATTTTGGCAGAGGTTTCCTCACTATTGTCTGTTTAAAAATATCAGTCCATATAACTAGTTATCTCAATTGATTAGGTTGGCATAGAGTATATAAATGGTTTATCTTATAGACTATATAAGTAATATTGTTTAAAGCTAGACATTCTATAATATATTACTGAAAATCTGTTTTGAATGAGGAACATTTGGACCGAAAATTAACTTGAATCTTTTTTTTTCTTATACTAACTATAAAATTACTAGGGCTTTGCAATATGCATTAAAATTTTTGTGGCTTCCATGGCTGAATGCTTGCTTGCTCAAGCAGATCAAAGGGAATATATTCTGGGAAGTCTTTTGAGCAGAGGGAGAATTAACTCCCTTACAGGCACATACATCTGTTAAACAACTGCACTTTCACAGAATATCAATTTTACCTTCACCAATTTCAGTTTTATAATTCATTCAAAGATGTTTAACTATCTTCAAGTAATACTATGGTATAGGTTCACCAAGCCCTAAAGCTAACTGTGCATCATTTCCTAAAACAAATACTGATTAATCAAACTCTAATAAGTAAACTCAGGACACATATATATATATATAAATATATATAGAGAGAGAGAGAGTATACCAGAGTTTGCATAACAAACAAAGGAGTAAGATTATCTAGCACTAAATTAAAAATAGAAGAACGTGGGTGTTGCTGAAAGTTCAATGGTGGGGAAAAAAAAAATGCTACTCAAGAAGGAATGGTTGCATGACATACCATTTCCCCGCACTTATATATATACTAGTATGCTGCTGGTCTATGTCAGACCAGGAGAGAAATACTTATGCAAGATGATTAAATTGTACATCTCACCCCTATACATGCACATTATTTCCCTCCCAGGTATCCTTTTTTTCTGAATGCATTTGATGCAGTAACATTAACAATGAAAGTAATCACTGTATATAAAGTAACCACTGCGTATTTCATAAGAATTTTATCAAAGATATTTTTAGTGCTGTCAGTCAGTATATTGTTCATGAATATTTGTACTTTTGCATTGTCTCTATTTATCTAATGGTTATTACAATTGTATAGCTAAGCAGGTTTGTTTTTGTTTTGCAGCAACATAGCATAAAGCTAAATTTTAGCCCATTCAATAAAATCATACTCTATGCATTTCAATTTTCTTCCAATCTCTGGTTTATATCTAAGCCTTGCCTTTTCAACTTATTTCCTCTCAGTTTTAGTTTTTGTTATTTTGTGTTGTGTTTATTTTCCTGCTTAAGAATAACCCTAGGCTCAGTCTGAATCTTTTTTAAGGGAAATGCAGATTTTTAATTAAGCTTAAACAATGTAAACTCTAGAGATCCAACATTTTCCCTGCTGGTGAAAGCATGTTTTTCCACATAGTTGTTACTAGGCTTCTGTTATCTAAATAAATCAAGAATGCTATAGAGGTTGACAAAATGCATATGTAAGTAGAATTATTTGAGGTACAAAAACCACTCAAAGATGTCAATGTTTTTCTTTTTTACAGTGGCACCTTTTAACTCTTGGATGAGAGGTTACAATTTTAAGGCTTTCTAAGCAAATGGAGTCTAATAAATTTAAATATTGCCTCTTAATCCAGAGGCAAATTTTTGTAGTGCAGAGATGAAAACAGAAATATCTCTCTTTTGATAAACTTTGGTCCTAGATTTAGCATAAATCTAGTTCGCTAGAGCTAGAAATAGGAGCCCTCTTAAAGGCAGAAATCATGGCTCTGACAGAATTGAGCTTTTAATAAACTGATCAAAAGTGGCTGGTCTTACAGTGTAATTATTTTGTTTTTGTTTATTTGTTTTGTTGTCACTGTGTGTATGTTGTGTGTGTTTATTCTGAGGTTGATATGTAAGAGCATGACTCAATATCTTCAAAAATCCCTAGGATGATCTCAAACTTGATTGCAAGAACAGATACGATTTTTTACCAGTGTTCTATGTTCTAATGCACTACTTCTTGATGTCACAAAGAGAGATTCATTTCAGATTGATCATTTCTATTGTTGGGTCTTGTGCAGAAAGGGGAGAAATTCTCAGATATTTATTTTGTTAATCCTTTGACTTTTTATCTCTGGAAGGTCTTTGTTATTTATGTTGGTTCTATAAATCTTTCTATGATGTATTCATTTAAAAATACTCAAAATGGGGCTTCCCTGGTGGCGCAGTGGTTGGGAATCTGCCTGCTAATGCAGGGGACACGGGTTCGCGCCCTGGTCTGGGAAGATCCCACATGCCACGGAGCAAGTAGGCCCGTGAGCCACAACTACTGAGCCTGCGCGTCTGGAGCCTGTGCTCCGCAACAAAAGAGGCCACAATAGTGAGAGGCCCGCGCACCGTGATGAAGAGTAGCCCCCGCTTGCCGCAACTACAGGAAGCCCTAGCACAGAAACGAAGACCCAACATAGTAATCAATCAATCAATAAATAAATCTTTAAAAAAAAAAAAAAAAACTCAAAATGAATGAAATGTCCTAACCTAGCACATTGCAGGGATTTGAAAGAGCTTCTCAACATTTCATTAAAATCTCCTACTACATACTTATATATCTGAAACATTTATAATTTAAAATAATAAAAGAATACCAATGTTAGCCATAAAGACTACAAATTCTGGGACAATCTGGAAAGGTTTAAAATTCTTTCTAGATTAAAAAAATGTGGTATGAAAGAAAATACATTTCACTATAATTCAGAAATCATAACTAATATTGATCAGATTAGTTAGAAAAGTCTTCATGAATGGAAGGGTCCAGTCTGGTCCTAGTAAGATAACCTCTGTATAGTTGGAAAAAAAAAAAGGAGACTAATTTATATCAGGAGGAAAAGAGTTTAAAAACTGTGGACACTACAGAAGATATTAAGTAAACTGCCTGATTAGGGTAGAAGGTACCAGGTATGTGAGCTAACTAAACGTGAAACTTCATGCTAATAGACACTGCATGAAAAGTTCATAAAGCTCACTACGTAGATTTTGACCCCAGGCTCTTCTCAGTCCTTCAGAATATATGTCAACATAAAAGAAGCATGAATATTAACTTCATATAGATTTCTTCAGGCCAGCTGACACAGAGTAAGAATAACATTACACATTCTCTCCTGAGAAGCACAGTATTTAACTATTCATGCCATACTCAGTGTTAAATGTCAGGGCTGGAGAGAATACAAATATACAAAAATTTGATTGAAGAGGTATTAAATTCCTATTTGGTGATTTAATCTGATTTTATTTTAATTGCCTATTTTCTTTCTTCTGCAGATCACTGAGAGAAATAGGTGATACTGGTAATGAGTAAGAATCTGCAGTGATTATCAAAACGAAAATTGAATGTTCTCTCTCTCCTAAGGTTTCCTGGTTTCTTCCTTCCCACTAACAGTGATCTGGGTATGTTTCTTCGGGCTGCTATTTTATCTGCCAAACGTTATTTTTTTCTTATCTATTTATTCTATATTCCTCTTAGTAAACCCTATGGGACATAGCTGGCCTCCATCATTCAGTAGTTCTTTAATCTTGGAATATGCAATATTAAGAGTCTTTTGTTTTCCCATTTAGAGTTTAGCCTCAGCTCTGGAAAAACAGGAAATAACCCATTCAGTAGTCTATAAAAATAAACACATGGGAGATGAAATGCAGAAATTTAAATGCAATGATGTAAGAAATACATTCACTTATTTTTGCTAAAACACTGAGTTGCGGAAATCACTTGGACAATTTTCTGAAATAATATCCTACAACAATGAACACTGCTTTATTGACATATAATCCCTTAATCTAAAAAAGAATGTCTTGTATTTTTCTTTTATAGCACTTAAAATAATTGAAATTGGACAAAGATTTGTACATTTGTTTGTCTTAGGATATGTCTCACCTAATAAATTATGAGATTAGATCCTAAGTATGATTTGTTCGCTGCTCTGTCATAAAAACAAATACAAGGGCTTACCTCAGGCACAATCAACACTTGTTGAATTCAAGAATAAAGGAGTGAATGAATGATTTGCCATCACATAGCTTAAGGTCTGGCGCAGGAAGTAGATGAATGACCAGACAAGCAACAATTCTGCGTTATACATGTGTATACATCGAAAATAGTTCTGTGGGAGCAGAAGGGAGGGACAACTCATGCACACTAACAGATTAAAGAATATTATTGTTAGTAATACAGATGTAACAGGAGTGTGCTTGTGAGGACAGGTGTATTCTAGGTCAGAGGAGATCTTTGCAAAATCCCTTAGGAGCTCATTTAAAATATTTTCTAGGAACTGAGCATTGACAAAGAGAGTCAGAAAAGGACGTTAAAAAATAAACAGGATGTAGGACATCAAGGCAACTTTCTATGCAGTCTATTCTTTGCCAGCTCATTGAATATATGTTGCTGTTGCTTGGAACTGATTAGAGCTTTACAGGAAAGCCCGAGGAACATGATGTTATTTTAAATGATGGCGTGTTGAGTACTTCTAAGAGGTGAATTAGGGTAAAGACTGACAGTGATCATTCCATATATATCCAAAGACTTTTAATGGCCTTGAAAATAATTGTCCAGTGTCATAATGGTGTGTGGTTAAGATGCCCATGTTTATATGGTACTGAGTTGAGAATAAGTAAGTGGGAAAGTAAGTGAAGGCAGTAGCTATGCATGCATTTTTCATAAAGTTTTAGTGGGAGGAAAATGAGAGAACAGGCTGTGGAAGGAGACAAACTCAGCATCAAAGGACAACTATATTGTTTTTCCATTACTTGGTTTTACAAAAGAGACCTCAATTGTGCATGTTTAAAATACTATTAGAAGGAGTCCTTAGAGAGAGCAGAGGCTGAACCAAAAAAACAAAGAGAGGGAAAGAGAGGCAACTAAGAACATGATCCATTTAACAGCTATTTAGATTACACTGAGAAGAGCCACCTATTTTATTGTGAAAATATTACAAGTGAAAAAAAACTTGAATATGGACAGGTTAGCTGGTAAGTCAGTGGGCTGGTAGTAACAATGTGTATGTATGTGTGTATTTGTCTTTCTTTTATATGACGTCTATTTTTGTCTTGAGGTAGAATGGAGAGTTGGTTGCTGAAAGGGAAATATGGTGCAGGGAGGCTTAGGGTGATAGGAGAAGATGTGCAATAACCTGTGTGGAGCACGGGACAGATAAGTAAACAGAGAGAGATAAAAGCTTTGCTAGTTAGTCTTTAGGCTTTTATTGGGATTGGAGACATGGCTGAAAGATTTTCTCTAGGAATTCTTTGCATCTTGGACATAGGCAAGGGGAAAGTGAGTAGATTTATTATTGGAATTTTGCCAGAAATGTGGAAAAATGGTGGTGTCTTACAAGAAAGAGACTCACTGAAATTTAGCTGAGAATTAACTTCATAGTGGAAAACATAATTGTCAATGGAAATTAGACGGGTAAATCGACTGTCCACTTCCAGGAAATTAAAGATTGATGAAGTGGCCCAAATGAGAGAGGGCTGAATGGCTGTGATATTTTTGTGAACTACTATATATGATCGAATTTAGCGCCTCTGAGGATAGATGTTTTGAGTCATCACGAATATCAAAAGGAATGTGGTTAAGTGCCAGTAAAAGAACACAGATTAATGTGTTAGATGTATTAGCCATGTGGCTGCTGAAATGACCAGAGTTTGAGATAGGGACTAAGACAGTGTAGTGTGTGATCTTTTAAAAATCCCAGATGTACAGGGAAAGAGCAGGGGAAGTTTGGCTAATGTTGGAGAAAGTATAACCCATTATGGAAGTAAGAGTTGGGAAGAGATGTTTGATGAGGGAAAATTTTGGTTTGGTCAGTGAACGAGAGATACTGGGTATGAGGCCTGGTGAGTTCATATTGTCTTATCAAGTGTGGTAGTCACAGTGGAGCTCTGGTGGTGGCGGCGGCCTCATGTTTCTGGGTTTTAAAATTTAGCACCCAGAAAGAGAACCCTGTGATGTCTGGACGTTTACTCCATACTCTATGGCCCTAGTCTCAAGCAGAGAGAATGATAACCAACTTTTTGTTTTCCATCTGTTCAGACAATACTGGGGAGAAAAATTTAAGCCATATGCCTTAAAAAAAATCAATGTTCTCTTAATATCAGTTTACATTGCATTAACTCATTCAAATATATATATATATATTTGAATACAACAGTAAACTTTGTATTCTATCTTTATCAGTAATTAAATATTTACCTCAGGCAAAATACTAAAGAAAAAGTGCTAAATGCCTTGGATGTGCCAATCTCTCATTTATTGTAAATACTGAATTTACATAACAATATAATGAGGTTATAATTATTGTCCCCATTTTATAAATGAGGAAACTGAGATGATTACTCAAACTTACAGTAATAAGTTAGGTGTTAGAATTTGAACCAGAACAATCTGCTCCTTACATAATATCTTCCTAGTGTTCCTATGCTGCCTTTCAAAAAATAAAGGAAATGAAATGAAAATATCCTTGCTTTCATGGAGTTCACAATTCAGTTTGGGCTGACAGTATATATTAAAATACAGAGCATGGTTTTTTATTCTGATAAATATTGCATAAAGGCATAAAGTTTCTATGTATATTTCAAAGTTTAGTACAGTGAGAGCAGAGTGTAATGGAAATACCGTAAAATTTAGACTCAGAGTACTGGCTAATCAACCAAGTAGCTCTGTGACCTTGGGCAGGTTACTTCTGTGCTCACATAAAAAGGAATATATAATTCATGCCTTGAAGAACTATTTTGTAAGGATTGTAAAATACTGGATATAAAACCTTTATTTTAGTGTCTTGGAAATAATAAGCATTAAACAAATGGTAGTTCCCATTAATGGCAATTAAAGACTACTATGAATTGTAATTCTTAAATAAATAGATTTCTTATATCAGCATTATTAATTGACAATAGTAGGAACATCATGTAAAATTTTTTGAAATGTTTTTATTATAATTCAGAATTTATCTAAGTATCATACTCCGCCTTTGCTTCTACTAATCTTATGTAAATTATAATTTAATAAAATATGCCTTCATTGTTTGATTGTAAATCTGGTATTGCATAAATATCAACTGAATCATACTGCTCTATGTAAAGCAAAAATCATATAAAATTCAAATCAACCTTTGGAAATCCTAAAACAATATATATAACTTTTAATGTCAAAAGCTAATGGTATAAGATGGTTTACATAGTCATTAATTAATATTTGTGTCAGTTTGTTAGATCCAACTGTCCAGAAAATGAATAACTTTTACCTATGTGGAGAAATATTTTACACATACATGGACTGAATCCATATAAATTTGGCAGTATTGCATTCAAAGTATTTCACATGTCTAGGATGGTGAGGCAAAGAGAGTCAAATGGAAATAGTCATAAACATACTTAATTTATAAATTGAGAATGAACAAATTCACAGGTAAATTAAAACTATTTTATATTAGCTTCAAATATTTTTTCAGAATTATTAAAATAAACCATAGTATAATACTAATTATGCCTTGGAGATTTATTTGGCTTTAAATCTTATATAATGATTTTGAACAATGTGGAATGTGTCCTCTAAGAAATGTTTTACTTAAATCTATAATACTAAATACACCATTATGAAAGAAATATATTTTTAGAAAGAAAATAGCTGATTTCCTCAACACACCAATGCAACCCAAAATATCCTTCTGTAAAGTAGAGCTCTACAGTATATTAGCCTCTATAGTCTGATGAAGAACAGTTCAAAAAATTTATTTTCACATTTTCATGCATAAGTAATTTCTATATATTTAACTCTCTACTGCATCTCATAGTATAGAATAGGAAAGAAGCATTTGAAATAAAGATACTGATGTTGATCTCAATGAGGATTTTAGTATCTCACAGACTGAACTAAAATAGGGGAATTCATAGCAAAAGAGACACTAAGAAGAGATTGTTTCATGTACTCTTTCACTATTAGGCATAAATCCAATTTAGAGTTCTTTCCTAGTTGTTGATGCCTAAAGTAATATGCCCACTAGACAGTTCAGGAATCAATCAGTTTCTACTGCCCTTGGAAAGATAATGACCCAACCATGAATATTCAAGAGACACCAGAAGTCATTACAGACATCCTTAATTCTTTTTATTTTTAAATGTGAAAAAATCTTGCTCAGGCCTAGAGAAAAGTTGGAAAAGCTGCATGTAATTAATATATAACATTCTAGATTCTAACATATTTTTGCTTTAGGAACTTTTTACCAAACCAACTAACTGCTAGACAGGTGAAAACTGTATTTGACAACAGAGAAAAATTTGCACTACAGAAGATAGATGTTGATGTGGCCATTTGATAAAAAATGGTTTTCTTATTTTCAGGAGGTTCTGAATCACATTTACAGTGCATCTGGTTTGTCTTTCCCATATTTTTTAAACTTTAGATAATAATATTTGATTTTTTTTCAAAAATAATATTTTACTTATCTTCAAGCACTTTAATGTGTGACACCTTATCTTCTTATTCATTTCATGGAAACTGGTACATATCACTAATGTATTGCTTTGCTCATCTGAACACAATAAATTAACACTGAAGTGAAAAATTGTCTCTTTTACCTTCTATTGAATTATAGGAAAAGTGAGAAATTATAAATATGAAAAAAATTGTGAAATCAAAAACCATATTGATTTAGATTAAAATATATTTTTAAAAATAGCATGTATAAATATTTAATAGTGTGTTATTTTCTCCTATTCAGTGTTTTAATCTTTCATAAATAACAGTGAATTTTGGTTAAATCAAGAGCACAGCATTTTTTGGCATCTTTAAATGTAGGGAACTAATCTTCAGAAATTCATGTTTTTCTTATAATAGGAATAATGCGTGACAACTAGGTCAAAATGCCAGGTAAAATTCGCTTTATTTTAGTAAATGAAAAGGCAGTTATATTTAGCTTTAGATATTCGGGCCTTAATTTTCATAGCTGTGTTTTCCCCTTCAGATTATGCATTTGTCGATGTATCAGGGGCAAGGTGGGAGGGGAGGAGAAGGCAGCTAAGAAGAAAAACATGTATCTCATTTTCCTGAAGTTAAAATATCAACTAAATTATTTTCACTCTCCTTTTAATTCAAATTATATCATAAAGTATTCTGAATTCCTCGTCAAGGATCATGAAAACACCCTGAAGCTTGATTCAGGAATGCCACAGACACCGTGACTAAGTTCTTCCCAAATCAGACAGAGGAAAAGCTTACACTTCTCTCTTCTTCAATCCATTCAGTACAAATATGCGGATTAACAGGGGGACTAAAACATGCTGTTTATATTAAGGGTCTTAGTTCTGTTGACTGGAGTGGCAAATCTAGAAGATGGGTAGAGTAGTGCTTACCGTGTAAGGTCTGAACACTGACAGCCAGGCAGCTCCAATAATTGTGAGCTGACTATTTTAGGCATGTTATTTAACCATCTTGTACTGTTTCTGTAAAATGGAGGTAATCTTACTTCAACTTTCCTCAGAGAGGTGATGTGAGGATGAAACAATTTATATGTTATTTATAACAGTACCTGACTTATAAAAAGCATTCACTGACAGTGAGTGATTATTATTTTCTTAATTAGTTAGCTTGACGTAGAAAGTAAAGAACCACTGTCAGGGATCAATGTAAATGAGAACTGCGTATGGTTTCAGAACTACCATTTTTAGTTGACTGCACTTATCTATTTCACAGGAGGCTGAAGTGAACTCATCAATTAGATTAAATGAGGAAACCAATAAATTCATTCAAAAGGAAAAAGAAGTTGAGATTTACTTGGTGTTTTGAAGTCATAAAAGCTACTTTACTTTCTTCTACTTTTCGAAAGCTATGTAGACTCTTTGGAAAGATATTCTAGGTCACCAAATTTGATTTTTTTTAACTTCAAATAGGTAAAAATTGCAAATAATTTACAAGTTAATAGCATAGGCAGAAAAAGTCAGTGGCAAAATATAACTTTCTCTATCATTATATAATACAAAATACTTCCTAAAAGTCTGACTAGAGACAAAAGGAGATAGAAGATAAAAGAATAATTTCTTAATATTTTTATCTCAAATATAGTGTCTCTGTGTGTATGAATTTGACATGTTCTACCAATATTTTATATAAAAATAGATTTCTAATGAAATCAAAATAATTCCATTATAATGCTCATTCTGTCTTACCAAGAGAATTCCACAAAGCACACCGCTATACACTAAAACTAGTCCTCCCTACAAAATTTGGGATTCCATTGCCTATCTATCACCCCACTCAAAAATATTTTCAATTTTTTCTTTGCAAAATGTTTCACTCCATTTCTTTTCAAGTATGTAGAGGTGTCCTGTTTAAAATATCAATGTGTGTGAGAGTGTGTGTGTGTGTGTGTGTGTTTTAATATATATATTCACCTGACACTGGTGGCACTTAGTTCCCATCCTACTACTTATTACTTTCTGTTCAAAACAAATTCCTGAGGATGTGTGATCTATAACTGCTGCTTCATATGTTGCCCATAAGTTTAACGTCAGGAATTGATGATCACTAATCAGCAACTTTGTCAAATCCAACAAATCTTTTCTTCCTCAACTGCTCATAGCACTTGACTCAATTATGGAGAATTCAGTATTTAAAAGGCTGACTTTGGCATGCAACAGCCTTTAATTTACTCTCTGTGTAACCTTAGAAATGTTACACAACTTCTCTGAGATACATATTCCTCATCATTAAGAAAAAATAATTAATACCGCATATAGAAACTTTATGAAATAATGCAATTTTTCCAGTTCCTGGAAAACATTAAATATTTAACAAATGGAAACTGTTATAATTATTGTGATTATTGTTAATGTTATTATTGACCAAATCATTCACCTTTGAAAATTTTTCTTTGCTTTTCTGAGACTATTTCTTTCTCCAACTCTTCCTTTTAATTTATAGTTTTCTCAGAACAACTTTTATGCCTATTACATTATATCTGTGCTAGATATTCTCTTGTGACCTGGAATCTAGAATTTTACAAATTCACTCTTGCCTATTCTTGAATCAGCTCTGTGGCCTACAGCTCTGACTGTAATTGACAGTGGCCTCCCTGGAACCGTGGCTATTAACTGGGTTTAGTTAAGTTGGGGCATTTATCCCTCTGGTCCCTTCCCTGTCATATCGCTACATGTTTACTGGGATCCTCTACTAAAGGTGGCAGCTTGATGGGCAGCCTATCCTAAGGAAACTGCCCCTCCCTCTTCCTCTTCAGATCTATGGTAGCAGAGTCCTTTTCTACTGCTGTCCCCGAGGACTATACCATTACGTGCTGTTTTCAGAGCCCTCCCCACACATTTGAAAGAGTTGCCTTCTTAAGCGATTCTCAGTTACCTATTGAAATGTGCTGTTTCCAACCACAATTCTGACTCACAAGGGAACTGAGACCAGAGTGGCACAGAAAAACAAACCTCCAGAGGTTGTGTTGGATCAATCACCTAGGAGTGCCATTTATAATCTGCTAGTTGGCCAATTTCAGGCCTAGATTCATGGTTGGAGTACAGGAGGTTGAATGCTGGAATTACTTTGCCTTTTTTATAGAAAAACAAGTTAAAAGGTTTAGAGAGTGGAAAATATTGAGATGGAATGATAATGTTGTTCCTACTCAGCTACCTCCTAACATAACCTCTAAAGGGGCTGGAGGTTACACCCTTTATGCTGTGCTAGGGAATTCTTTGGAGAAGTGGCCACCAACTTTGCTAGAAAGGTCTGTGGTGGTGGTCCTCCATAGGCAGAGACAAAGGTGGATGAAGCCACAATGATGTTATATTTCTAAGCTTAATGGAAATATTGGAATTGGAGTATAAGCCAGGTTTTATGCTTATCCAGCAAAGACATGGGAACTTAATTATCATAGCAGGTGACAGAACCAAAACAGTTCTCACAGTGTTTTGACCAGCAGGGATCTGATCATGGCTGTTTGACAATGCAGTCTGTGTAAATGAAACAGATGGGTGGTCTAATGAGATCCTGCTTGATATAAATAATCAGAAAATTTCTAAGGCTAGAGAGGCAGAATTCTAACAGAACATCAAACATTGGATGTTATCTGACCTAACCAGTCATGAAACTGGACATGTAGAGAAGCTGCACATTATAAAATAGAACTGGCAAATAGTAAACCAGGCTTCAAGACAATTAACTGCATGAGCAATGGATGAGACCAGTGCTGTGCTGGTCATGTTTAACAACCAGCTTCCCAGCTGGAAGTGATCAGAAGCCCTGATTACTAGATTTTCTGATTTCCATAGAGTAATACTCCCATCTTGGTCAATACCTGGAGATAGCAAGAGGTGTATATAATTGGCTCATGGGAGCCTGTGCAAGACAGCTCTATCCCACCATTGGATCAAACTCATGAGATACATGCAGAAACTGGCCTCTTGGTGTTTTCGCATTACCAGTTAACTGGCTTACAAACAGATGAAGTGTTCAATAACCACGTAGATCAGGGGTTGGCAAACTATGGCCTGTAGACTAAATCTGCCATGCCGTCTATTTGTGTGAATTAAATTTTATTGGCACACAGCCACATTTGTTCATTTATGTACTCTATGTGGCTGTTTTTGTGCTTAGAGCCACAGAGATGAGTAGTTACAATAGAGACCATATGGACCACAAAGCCTAAAATATTTACTATCTAGTCCTTTACAAGATTTACTAATTCCCAAAGTAGGTTAAAAATAAAATAAATTCATTTCAAAGTTTTGTAGATGCATTCCAGCCTTTTTAACCTTGTCACTTCAGTTTTGATCAAGGATCTATAGACAAATTTGCCATGGTGGCAGAAATGGAAGTGGGCGTGGGTTGACCAAGATCCTGCTGAGTGTCCAGTTTCCCTAAAACATTGGCCAACACTTAGCCCCTCATATGACAGTATTCCTAGAGGGCCCAGACAACAGATGGATCATGTTGGATCCTTTCCGTCATGGAGAGAGCAGCTATTTGTCCTCCAAAAGATAGACATATTACTTTGGATGCAGATTTGCCTTCTTTACCTGCAGTGTTTCTGCCACCATCATTTTTGGAATTAGAGAATACCAACGAAAGGTTTTCTTTAATGGAGAAAGTAGTGGGACAGTGAACTCAAGCTTAAAGGTTTAATTATTCTAGTGTTCCTTCACCACAAAGCAGCTGGCTTGAGAGAAGAGCAGAATGTTCTACTGAAGTTCTTATTAGTCTCAGTTGAAAGACACCTGGAGAGTTTTCGTCATATGCCTCAACAAAAAGCCAGTATATGTTGTCATAGCCCCACCGTAAGAATGAACATGTATGAATCACAGAGTGAATTTGAGAGTGGCTCTTTTCTCATTATGACTCCAAATAATCCACTGACTAAATGCTTGCTCTGTCCCCCACAATCTGGTTCAGTAGGTTTGAAGGTCTTAGACACACAGGGAGGAATACATCGATTAGCAATACATATATTGCTTTGTTTTTCTGTTAAATCAGAAGTTAATGCTGTTTTCCAGTCTCAAACAACAAACAGAAAGTTGATTACCACAGTGATAGATCCTTACTTCAAGGAGAATTTGTACTGCTCTTATATAATAAGAGAAGGGGGACAAAATCTGAAAACCAGATTATTAGTGAGACACCGCTTAACAGTTACTAGTTTAACAGTCCTGGTTAAAGTGCACTCTCCAACAAACACAGGACACTAGGGTTTCAGATCTCACAGAAATGAAAGATTAATTTACCCCTTCAGGTACTCTACTCTGCTAAGGTTCCAGCAGAATTTAAGGAAAATTGAAAAAAGGAAGTTATTATTATCAATTTAGACTTTGTGTCCAGATATAGAAACAAAGGCTGAGACAGCCCTGTTTAATGTTATTTAACTATTTCTTTCTCCTCTTTTGTCCCCAATAGCTTATATAAAAGTCACTGGTGATTAACATTTTAAGGTTGAAGTAGTATGACTGAATTGATATTACCGTGCCACATTATAACAGTTGATATGACTCTGTACATGCCCTGTGTTGGAAAAAAGAATGTTTTGTCTGGACACAGCCCAACAATGGATAGGTTTCCTGTGCTGGATTATTTCCATTTGAATCTTCACAATGCTGCTCCACTTCTTTTTCGCTCCCTCCAACCTACTCAGTATTCATAAAACTAATTTGTCTGGATTTCATCAATGAGCGACCTTGTCCTCTGGCTTCCAAGGGAATTTGCCCACTAGAATTAGTGGCAGGTGACCAGAAAGTAACAGAAGAATAAGACTGGGATGGCTATTCCTAGAACCCTCTCTGTGCCAGAGTGCCATGTATCGGGAAGCTCAATTTTATAATATTTCCAGATTCTTGTAATTTCTCCATGGAATAGAGCTGTTAACAGAACTCTGTTTTTGCTATTTTCTCAATGCCTTTAGTTATACATGATGTGTCAAAGGGCCAGGAAAATCTTAAAATAGATAAATAAAAGGAATATTTTAACATAAATTGTGCAGCTATACTCTCAGATGCTATGGAAGTCTTTATTGGTGGCAGTTATTGTTGTTGGATTAACTTTCATACTTTCAGCTATCACTGATCTGACCAGCTAATGCATGACACAGACTTTAAACAAGCCACTACCACCTACGTTAGGAGTTGATTGTATAGAATAACAGTGGAGTCTGGGGACCTAGTTATGAGGTCATTGCAATGGTCCCAGCAAAGATTGATGTGTAAAAAGACAAGCATACTTGCTAATATTGGTATTACTTAATAATATCCTGACAAGTACAATAAGATAAAAGGTGTATAAATATTGAAAATGAGACAGAGTTATTATTTTCAGGTGATATGTTTGGCTACTTGTTATACTCAGGAGATTCAACTAAGAAAATATTAAAATTGAATTCAGTAAGGAAGTCAGTTACTATCTGAATATATTTCCTTTTTATGAAAAACAAAGAGGTACTACAGTTAAATATTCACCATAGCAAAGATGAATGCAATATAAAGGAAAGGGAACTCTGGACTGGTGAGGAGATCTGCTTAAGGCTTTAGGCTGGAAGCCCTTATAAAAACAGCTATGGTCTAGACAACTGTGGTCTTGCCTAGGAAAAGCAAGAGTGAGGATACTGTATATTTTACCCAGAGACAATGGCAAATATATACAAATCAACTTCATTAATGAAGGAAACTACAATGTTTTTGATTAGAAGATTTTCAAGTATAAATTATTAATTCTCAAACGATTTTGTAAATGTAATCATATTTAGATTAAAATTCCAATAAAATCTCTAACCTAATCAATCACCTTCCATAGTACATGGCTTTTGGAGTTTTTTGTTATTTTTTTAACAACTTTATTGGAGTATAATTGCTTTACAATGGTGTGTTAGTTTCTGCTTTATAACAAAGTGAATCAGCTATACATATACATATATCCCCACATCCCCTCCCTCTTGCGTCTCCCTCCCACCCTCCCTATCCCACCCCTCTAGGTAGTCACAAAGCACCGGGCTGATCCCCCTGTGCTATGAGGCTGTTTCCCACTATCTATCTATTTTACTTTTTTTTTTTCTTTTTTAGATTCCATATATATGTGTTAGCATACAGTATTTGTTTTTCTCTTTCTGACTTACTTCACTCTGTATGACAGACTCTAGGTCCATCCACCTCACTATAAATAATTCAATTTCGTTTCATTTTATGGCTAATATTCCATTGTATATATGTGCCACATCTTCTTTACCCATTCATCTGTCGATGGACACTTAGATTGCTTCCATACCCTGGCTATTGTAAATAGAGCTGCAATGAACATTGTGGTACATGACTCTTTTTGAAATATCGTTTTCTCAGGGCATATGCCCAGTAGTGGGATTGCTGGGTCGTATGGTAGTTTTATTTTTAGTTTTTTAAGGAACCTGCATACTGTTCTCCATAGTGGCTGTAACAATTTACATTCCCACCAACAGTGCAACAGGGTTCCCTTTTCTCCACACACTCTCCAGCATTTATTGTTTCTAGATTTTCTGATGATGGCCATTCTGACTGGTGTGAGGTGATACCTCATTGTAGTTTTGATTTGCATTTCTCTAATGATTAATGATGTTGAGCATTCTTTCATGTGTTTGTTGGCAATCTGTATATCTTCTTTGGAGAAATGTCTATTTAGGTCTTCTGCCCATTTTTGGATTGGGCTGTTTGTATTTTTGATATTGAGCTGCATGAGCTGCTTGTAAATTTTGGAGATTAATCCTTTGTCAGTTGCTTCACTTGCAAATATTTATCAATTTTATGGTAAAATATCAATTGAGTTATTTACCCTTAGGATTTTGACTAAATTCTTTGATCCAATCTCCTACAGGATCTAATACTCTCTTGTAGTAACTAATGATTGTAAATAAGATCACATATATAAAATATCTAGCATAGTGTTTGAAGCTCAGAAAGTACTTTCTAAATGTTGATTTTGCCTTTTCCTTCACAAGCTTCATGGATGAGAGACTGTCCACCAAGACTTGTGCTTCTCCTCAAAGACCAATGACTAGGATGTACTTGCTCAGCCAGGGACCACATTCCCCAGTCCCCTTGCAGCTAGTTGGGGCCTTGTTAACAGTCCTTGTCACTCATATATAGACAAAAGTGACATGCCTCTTCTGGACAGAAATGCTAAAAATCAATATGCTGGACTTTCCGTTTCAGGTCTGACACGTATAGAGTTCGAAAGTTGTCATTCTTGGACTCACGACGTGAAGAACGATGAACTAACTGAAATCAATAACTTTTCTTGGATCCATCAGAGAACTGAGGTCACAGGGCAAACTGTAACCCCAAGATCTGGGGAGACAGATGAATCAGGTAATCACAGCCAGGATATACTTGCTAGGAGCAGAAGATGCTGAAGCCACAAACTATCATGAACGCTTTCACAGTAACTGTATGAATTGCTAGAGGTGGAGTATAATCTGTGTTAGAGTAAGAAACTCTAGGGCCCACACTCTAAAGAATCCCCTCATGTCCACAGGCTTACCTCCAGGAACCCCTCCATGTTCTCAAGATAAGCCCCCAAGGGAAACTCTCATGCTTCTGGCTGGATGATTCGAAAAGTAACTATTCTGAAACTTCCCAGGTCATTCTCCACAAAAAAGTTTCACTCAGTAAGGAAAAAATACTTTTCCAGAGCCTCATCTGAGTCAGTGAAGGAGAATTTACCTAACCCCACTCCCTCTAAACTTTCTGTCCCACCTAAGGTATGGGAAGGCAGAGTAAGATACTTTTGAAGGTCACAGCACAGGCGCAAAGGCCCACTAAAATACCACAATTTAGGGAATTCCCTGGCAGTCCCGTGATTAGGACTTGGCGCTTTCATTGCCATGGCCCAGGTTCTGTCCTTGGTCAGGGAACTAAGATCCCACAAGCCTCATTTTAATATCACATTTAATCCCCCAAAAGCACAATTTAATCATAAGATTACAGAATGCTTCCTGTCCCCCATACTTTATTACCAAATCAAAAGGGCTCCAGTTTAATAACTGTAATTGCAACTGAAAGAGCTGCAAGGCACTGACCCTATTTAAGGAAGAATTCTTATGGAACCCCAGGACAACAAGAAAGACAAACAGCATAGGTCAGAGGAATTTTGAAGCATCAGGTACCTACAGCTACAACAAAGATTAAACACAGACTTACTCTTAGCCAGAGAAACTTAAAACTTTATGCTAAAAGTCTTTTACCTAAGTTGCTATTACCAAATACATCATGTTTGATTTTCAACAAAAATTTACAAGGCATCCTAAAAGACAAGAAATAAAAGGTATAAAGAGACAAGAAAATTATCAAAATCAGTCTCATATATGACATCTGTTTTGGAATTATTAGGCAGAAAATTTAAGATAGTGACAAGTAATACATCAAGGACCCTAATGGAAAAAGTATACAACATGTATGAGCATGTGGGTAATGTAAAGCAGTGTTAAGAGAATGAAAAATAGCCACAGACTGAGAAAAAAATTTTTGTAAACCACATATAATAAAGGATTTGTATCCCAAACTAACAACACTTAAAACTCAATAATAAAACAAACAAAACAAAGAAAAACTTAAAAGACCAGAAAAGGACAAAAGATATGAAGCGATATAGACCAAAGAAGATATACAGATGGCAAATAAGCATACAAAAAGATGTACCATATTTTTCACTAAGGGAATGCAAATCAAAACAACAATGGGATACTACCACACACCTAATAGAAGAAATGAAATTGAAAGTAGTTCAGCAGTGTATGGTCTTAATATAAGATCCATCAGTAGTACTCCTTGGCATTTACCCAACTGATTTTAAAACTTACGTTCACACAAAAAAACAATATATGAATACTTTACAGCAGTTTACTCATAATGACCAAAAACTAGAAGCAATCAAGATATCCATCAATAGATGAATGGGTAAACAAACCATGATACAACCATGCAATAAAATATTTTTCAGTGATGAAAAGAACTGATTTATGAAACCACAGAAGGATATCGATGAAACTTAAATGTATATTGATATGTGTATATCGAAAGGTGAAAGAAGCCAGTCTGAAAAGGCTACATACTGTATTTTCCAATTATATGACACCTAGAAAAGGCAAAAGTATAAAGACAGTAAAAAGATCAGTTGCTACCAGGGGTTTAGGGGAAGAGAAGAAGGGTTGAATATGTGAAGCAAAGGGGATTTGTATGACGGTGAAACTATTCTCTGTGATAATGTAATTGCAGATAAATTCAACTACATATTAGTCAAAACCTGTAGAACTTTACAGCACATAGAGTTAACCTTAATGAATGCAAATTTAAAAAAATAATTTAGGAAGTTGAGTGATCTCAAAATAGAAATCAGACTCTGACAATGAATATTCTAAATGTATTACAAATATATAAAACAATCTCCTGTAAACAGTGGGGAGGAGGGAGGAAGATGCTGACAAGCTGACCTAAGAAACTTTAGAAAGAAATATTGATAAAAATTGTCACTATTTGCATATGATTTGATATTATGTGTAGGAAACCCTAAAGAAAGACACTATCAAAAAACAATTAAAATAAGTGAGTTCAATAAAGTTGCAGGATACAATATTAATACACAGAAATCCATTGCATTTCTCTACACTAATAACAAACTATCAGAAAGAGAAATGAAGAAAACAATACCATTTACAATTGCATCAAAAAGAATCATATACCTAGGAGTAAATTTAACTAAGGAGGTGAAAGACCTATACTCTGAAAACTGTAAGATATTGAGGACACAAAAATGGCACAAATAAATGGAAAAATATACCATGCTTATGTATTGAAATAATTAATCTTGTCAAAATGTCAATACCACCCAAGGCAATCTACAGTTTCAATGCAATCCTTATCAAAATACCAATAGTATTTTTCACAGAACAGTAACAAATAATTCTAAACTTTATACGGAACCACAAAAGACCCCAAATAGACACAACAATCTTGAGAAAGAAGAACAAAACTGGAGGTATCAGGCTCCCTGGTTTCAAACTATATATAAACATGCAGTAATCAAAACAGTATGGTACCGGCACAAAAACAGAAACATGGATCAGTGAAACAGAACAGAGTGCCCAGAAATAAACCCACACACATATGGTCAATTAATCTATGACAAAGGAGGCAGGAATATACAACAGAAAAAGACCGTCTCTTCAATAAACTATGTTAGGAAAACTAGATACCTACATGCAAAAGAATGAATCTGGACCACTTTCTTACACCATATACAAAAATAAACTGAAAGAGGATTAAAGATTTGAATGTAAGACATGAAACCATAAAACTCCTAGAAGAAAGCATAGGCAGTACACTCTTTGATACTGGTCTTAGCAATATTTTTTTGAATCTATCTCCTCAGGCAAGAGCAACAAAAGCAAAAATAAACAAATAGGACTACATCAAAAAAGCTTCTGCACAGCAAAGAAAACCAGCAACAAACAAAAAGACAAATGACTGATGAGAGAAGATATTTGCAAATGATATGTCCAATAAGGGGTTAATACTGGAATATATAAAGAACTCATACAACTTAATATCAAAAAAAAACAAACCCCAGTTAAAAAAATGGGCAGAGGAATTGAAGTCATTTCTTCAAAGAAGACATACAAATAGCCGACAGGCACATGAAAAAATGCTCAACATCACTATCACCAGAGAAATGAAAATGAAAACCACAATGAAATATCACCTCACACCTGTCAGTATGGCTATTATCAAAAAGACAACAAATAACAAGTGTTGGTGAGGATGTAGAGAAAAGGGAACTCTTGTGCACTGTTGGTGAGATTGTAAAGTGGTACAGCCACTATAGAAACAGTACGGAGGTTCCTCAAAAAAAGTAAAAATAGAACTACTATGAGATCCAGCAATTCCACTTCTGAGTATTTACCTGAAGAAAATGAAAATACTAATTTCAAAAGATATATGCGCCCCTTATGTTCATTGCAGCATTATTTACAATAGCCAAGAGATGATTGCTACCTGTATCCATTTATAGATGATTGGATAAAAAAGATGTTAGATAGATAGATTAGATTAGATAGATAGATAGATAATGAAATATTGCTCAGCCATAGAAAAGAATTAAATCTTGCCATTTGTGACAACTGGGATGGACCTAGAGGGTATTATGCTAGGTGAAATAAGTCAGACAGAGAAAGACAAATACTATATGATTTCACGTGTATGTAGAATCGAAAACATACAAATAAACAAAACAAAACAAAACGGAATCAGAGTCAAAGATACAAAGAACAAACTAGTGGTTCCAAGAGAGGAGGAGGTTGAGCAGATGGACGAAATAGGTAAAGAGGATTAAGAGGCACAAACTTCCAGTTATAAAGTAAGTAAGTCATGAGAGTGTAATATACAGAATAGGTAATATAGTCAATAATATTGTAATAGCTCTAGATGGTGACAGACAATAAATAGATGTGTGGTAATCATCTTATAATGTATATGAATGTCAAATCACTATGTTGTACACCTGAAATAAATATAACATTGTATATGAATTATACTTCAATTAAAAAAGGATAAATTCTGTAAGACTAAAGGCAAAAACATAGTACATAAGCACTGTATTTTTGTTGATAAAGTTATTTCTCATGAGGGTACAGGTCTAGTACTGCTATACTTGTGTAGTGAAATTGAGCAGTTAAATAAATAGATGGGAGCCAGATTTCTCACTGCTGGCAAGGAAATTCATAAATAAGTAAGAGGAGGAGGACTGAAAGATCCCTGTGGTAATGGAATAGAATTGAGACATCAGTTTGTACATGTTTTTAGCTTAATTAGACACAGATGTAGAAATATTTTAATATACGTGTTTATACATAGGCTAATATACACACACATTTCCTTGCTTTGTCAGCTTAGAGTGTCTAAAAGGAAGAACATTCTGGTAGCAATAAGCACACTTAGCACCAAGATCTTGGTTTCTAATACTATTCTCCAATAAAAGGAACCATGGGTCTTTGGAGAAATGGCTGTTTTTAAGACTGAGGCAGGAAATATACATGATGAGCCTGGAGTATCTGGCACAAGTATTGCTTGTAGTGCTAGAGTGCAACGAAGTGCCAACAAACAGATAAAAACAAAACAAATACAAAAATGAATTGATGGAAATACATCCAAGGGGTACAGCAGGACCCAACTAAAAGAGCACCCAATGGCCAAAGCTAGAAAATTTGAGTAGCAATATTAATAAAGAAGTATTGAATTATAACCCAAAGGATAAAATAAATATCTATTAGTTCATATTGATATAAATAAACAATTGAATAAGTAAACATATGTGGAGAACAGACAAATCTCTCATGCAGAAGAATTCTAAACAATTTATGTAGATATCCTGCCCTCAAGGAGAGAGAATATAAACCCCCTTTCCATAAATGTGAGCTGCACCAGGTTACCTCCTTCCAAAGAGTACAAAATGGAAAAGAGGAAAAAGAGTAACTTTACAGTGGAGAAACCTGACAAACACGACCTCAGCCAGGTGATTAAGATTAGTATAAACAATGATCAATCATGTTGATAGTAAATACTGTTGACATGACATGATGAAGCGGAATTTTACCTCTGTGATCTTCCACCTTAAAATCCACAGTTCCAGTCTAATTAGAAGAAAAACGTCATAGAAATTACAAGAGTAGTATTCTATAAAAATACCTGACCAGTCAAGGTCATCAAAAACATGGAACTTCTGAGATATGGTCACAAACTAAAGATAGCCTAAAGAAAGCCTAAGAATAGCCTAAAGAAAACATGCAAGTAAATGTAATACAGTATCCTGTTTAGGATCATGGAACAGATAAAAGACGTTAGATAATCTGAAGAAAGTACGGCCTTTGATTAAGAATAATGTATCAATATCAATCCCTTAATTATAACAAATACTATACTAATAAAAGTGTTAATAGAGAAAACTGGGTGCAAAATACATGGGAACCCTCTGTGCTATATTCTCGATTTTTCCGTAAATCTAAAACTGCTCTAAAAATAAATGTACTTTATAAAAAACAGTGTGTCTAATGCTGTCAACTCCATTAGTTAATAGAATGCAGAACTCTTTGTAGGCCTATGAAACCATAAGACAGAAGGAGTCTTAGTCCCTGACACCATGCAGGCATCCTGCAGGAACGCTGCCTGCAGACTTGTAATGACACACCACATTACATCAGCATGAAATAAATGCCTATTGTGTTATACCATGAAAACGTGGGCATTTATTTGTTCCAGCAGCTAGAATCCCCCAATGACACACAATCTTATTAGGATGTTCACTTTAATATGTTTGGCATTCTGTATGTGTGTTTTTAGGTTGCAGATACTAAAAGGTAAGAAGATATCCAATAACTGGGTAAATGTAGCTAGATGTAAAAGATGACAGTTAAAATTGGGGATTGATCTTATCTTTCAGAAAGTAAAATTAAGCCAGTTTTATAAGTTTGGCACTGTGTTAGTCACTAGGGATACAGTGATGAACAGCAAAAGTATCTGCTCTTTGCATTAGGAGAGCAAAGTCATCTGGAAAGGAGAAGAATGTGGAAGGGGAGGGAGAGGAAAAGAGGAAAGGGAGGAAAGAAGCTGTGATGTTAGAAAAGAGAACAAGGGCCCTGGGGGAATCTTAATACCGGTAATTGCTGAAAAGGAGAAAGAATGAAAGTAAAATTTAAATTTTTTTCAAGTTATTTCTTCCTCAAATTTGCTGTGTCTATTTCAAAATGTAAAAGAAACAATGTCCTGAAGTGGAAGAACTTCTAAACAACATCAAGGAATGTTTAAATATTTATATCCTTCGGATTTTTAGCACATGTTGGGATATCTATAACTTCCAGAAGGAAGATATATGTTCATGGGTAGTATATGAGGAAAAAAAAAGCAGAATAATTCATCTTTAATTTACATATGTGGGTCTCTCATAACAAAGGTTTTTAATATCTGTATTTCAATAGTCAAATAGTAAAAGGCCTACTACAAAGAATATGACCTGTTTTTTAAATCATTTTAAATAGGCATATTTTAGAATAATAATATATAAATCATTTTTACACAGTTTTTTTCTGTTAATAGAAAAATAATTATTTCCTCTAATCAGAGCCATATTTTATATTGGGTGAACATGTAAAACAATTTGCCTGTAACATTTAATTAATTGGTAAAGGTTAGTTTGAGGAAATGACTTACCAACTTATTTAGAAAATCAGATTGTGACCAAAAAATAAGTTGAAAATTAAATAAATGGTAGCATATGTTCGCGTATAAAGAAAACTTTGATAGATGATAGGATTATTAATCATATGTGGAAAATTAACTTTAATTCTCTCCCTGCATGAGCTTTTATTTTTTATGACATGTTTCACTACATATGAAAGGTTGTATGTTTATAAAGACAACTTATTATGCATTCTTTATTTTATTTAATCTCTTAAGAGATATCTTAAAATGGGAACTCTTAAATTAAATGAAACTGTTCATGGAATTGTTAAAATGAAACATTAAAATACTACTTAAGTTTAGGTTTCTTAGGAACTTGCTCTAAGAAAGAAAAAAACTGAGTGATTTTTTTTTTTTTTCTTTAAATCTCTTTTATGAGGCCTAACACAGACAGTGTATCTGAATAAGTTCGGGTAAATTTTCAAGAAAAAGAGAAGAATGACCTTACACAATCAAGAAAATGAATAATTTAAAAAATTTATAAACTAAAATATGACAGTAATTTTCACAAGCAGTCAGGCACATTGCCCTTTTATATTACTAGGCCCAATGAATTATGAATGTTGGCTGGATAAAAAGCCTGAGGGTGACAACAGAGCCATGTTTTGTCATCTGCACTTACAGAATGTCTACTGCCCTAGCTGGATTTCCAAATCTTACCATTATAACTGGCTGCTAAGTTCTGACTGCTAAGGAAATACAGGAGGAGTACTTCGAGGTGGAGAACATGAAATGCTAATTGCTAACCATGATAGTGAGTCTAAAGCATGTAGACACTAATCTTTTGATCTATGTGAGCAGCCAAGCTCAGCAAACTCCCACTGTCCTAACCAACCTGAACACAGAAAAGCAAAAATCAAAATGAAAAGGCAGTTTTCAAGTGCATACATCTCAGCTGCAGGAATTATGAGTGGGAAGAACAGGTGTTCTGAGAGATTCTACAGTGCTTTGGTTGCTAAGGAGACCACTTTCATCAGTTCAGAAAGGCTGATAACCTGGACTTTTGCTGCCAAATTGGTATCAACAAAGGTTGGAACTGATATAAACATGATACACAAATAAAAAAGACAAGGGTAGTTTTAAAAATAATTCAATGATAAGGCTGCAGTGTACCTGGCAAAATACTTCTATATTAAACAAGAACAGCTGCATAATTGCTAAATAATTTGAGGTAGATTAATCTGAGCACATAATTCCAAAATTAAAGTATAAAAATAGAAGTTTATTTATGCGCATGATCTCATTAGAAACAATGTTAATGCAACTAATGACATACATGTTTCAGTAATTACATCAACGTGATGTTAATTATGAAAAACAGAAAAGTGAGTACTAGATAATTTCATTAGACATTAATAAATACTAATTAATTATTTCCTGGGCAAGCTGTGTATGAGATGCATTTATGAATAATGTGATATAACTGGTATTTTAAGAGGCAAATATGATTAACATTTCATTGCCCCAAATATTTTTAATACAAATAATTGGCTTAAAAAAGCATTACAGTTATCTGATGAGCTGTTAAACTATTTCTTGATTGATATAGTACCATTTTTTCTTTACAGCATCGAGTTACATAAAGTATGTATCTGAGAAATGAGAAAAAAAAGGAAATAGCAAGCAAGTATGAAAGAAAAATCTCTCTTCCTTCATAGATTTGATTAGTGTAGGACTAGAAATATTCAACATTTAATATATAAGATCTTTCCATGTTTCATATTACTAAAAAATAATTAAAATCATGATCCATAAACTAATGTTTAGTAAAGACTGTACCTTTCAATTAGGTTCCTTTTATGATTATTCTTTAAAAGTTTCAAAATGATGAAAATAGCATGGTAAATTTACCTTTAAAATATCAAGGAATATTATAAAACCTTAATATTTGGAATCAAATAGGAAAGCATGATATATTCTATAATATTATGCAATCATTTTTAAAATTTAAATTAACAATTAAATTTTTCTCACTCCATTACATAAAAATAAAAAATTGAAGGTAGAAAGAGACATTACATTTTTCACTTTGCCATTTTCATCATAAAGCCATTTGTTTTAGAAATAGTTATATAATTTTGGCAAAGTTTGACAGAACTGGCACATCTGCAGATAATGGTACAATTTGATATTTATAAAGTATCAAGTTTTCTATAAATATATGTTTCTAGTTTCCATGGAATTTGAGTAATCACTAGAGCTGATCTTTATCTTCTTTTACTGAAATCAAATAATGTTATTTATAGGGCTGTTTCTAAGGCTGTGACAATTAACTCTTCGATTAACCATTCTATAAAACTAATATACTTTTGACTATTTATAAAGTCAACACATATACTTCAAGACAAAATCTGCAAAAAATAATCCCAGATTTAATTTAAATGCTCAAGTGAATATTACTTAAGCTCTGGTGGTTTTTTTCTTTTTTCTTTTCCTTTGCTTAATTTTGGTTTACTAGCTGGTAAAATTAAAATATTAATGTAATTTATTTTACAAGGTTGTTGTAAGAATCAAATGAGTTAATACAAGTACAATACTTAGAAATGTTCCTTGTGCATGTTTAAGTGTTACATAAATGTTTTCACTACAACATTTGCAAGCTCTGCAAAGGAAGGGATTTCTGAGGGTAACTGGCGTATAGGAGGCATTTAAAAATATGTTATTTAAATTTGGAGTTCACAGATTATATCTTTATTACTGGATTTTAGAATAGTAAATGTGAAATAGGAACCCACATTTTATACCAGTGGTCTTCAAACTGGGAAAGGTGTAACTCTCCATTTAAACAAGATTTTCCAAGGTGTATGTAGGCAAAGATAGTCATAGAGAATTAAGTTTTAAATTGCCAACTACAGTAAATATTCCACATTACCAAAAAAAAAAAAAAAAAAGTCTGCCTTAGGTGACTTTTGACATTTTTATATTTCCATTTTACACAAAGAAGGTCTTCATTTTTCCTACTCCAATTAGTACCATAGCCTCTCCCCTTTTGTGTTATAAAAAATACTGATTCATTGCTCAAATTGTTCCGGCTGTAGTCACTAGGAAATCCTTCAGGGTGACTCCTGTATTCTTTCAATACCCCTTCTTCTTATTCTTCTCTTTCTTCTCCTTCTCTCCTTCTCTTTCCTCTTCTCCCCTTCCTCCCCTTCCTGCCTCCTTCTCTCTCCCCGTCCCCCTCCCTTTTCTCTTCCTGCTCCTCCTCTCCATCCCCCACTCCTTTCTAATTATGTTCCTACTTTCTGGAACCAGAATATGTTCCAGACATCTTTTATAATGTCTGCCTCAGCCCTAGAATCAACTACTTCTACAAGGAACCCTGGTTCCTTTTGTTGGACACTGGTGCTCAGAAACCAATGTAAAATATCAATGTGAACATTAGATGAAGAGAGTTAAGGGATATAACTGAACTCTTCATACTGTTTTGCAATTTTTATAAGACTTAAATTATTTTTAAATTAAAAAGGTTAAAAATATTAATGTTGACTGTAAAGAACAATTATCCAAAATTTAGACATAAAGCAAGAGGATGAATGGATGAGCTTACAACATCACACTGGAGCACAGACCTTCACAAGGATAATTTGTTCCTGGAAAAATGTATCTTTGAATTTGTTATCTGCTATTAAACAATATTTCAGATACTGTGAAATCACTTCTTAACTTGTAAATTATCTAATAGATAGTAAAATATAACCTGAAATGTTTCAGTTTACTACAAATAATGCCTTAACTATCTTTGTATCTATTAGCAATTCATTTTAGCATTCCTTTGGCTGACTGATAATAAAAGTCTACATTCCTCAACTTCTCCTTTGGACCAACTTCAATATCATATTGATTCTCTAATAAAGGAATCAAATAATTTTTGCCATATGTTCATTTTACCTTTTTTTTTAATAAGATTCATGATTTTAAGTTTTTTCAAAATAAGATCATAATAAATTTTCCAATAGTGAAGGTACTATAAACCCATAAAAAGTCTTCTCTTCCTTTTACACATATTTTGAATAAGGATAAAACTATCAATACAAAATGCAATACTTCAACCTTCATTGATATGTTCCAAACTCAGATATATTCAGAGTAGGCCATAGAGTGGAGTTGAAATTTTAAAATTAATTTACTCGACTTTTTCATTCACTAGTTATTATTATTTCTTTTTGTACTTGTTATGCTCTTTATTTCACAATTGGATCCACAGTGTTAAAAGAACTACTTTTTTTTCATATACACATTGTAGAAAAACTATTAGATCAAAAAGAGAAAATCAATTTCTAGATTAATTTTGTACAGCTAAAGTATTACTGATGTAAATATGTTTCAGTAATTATCTTTCTTTTTTTAACATCTTTATTGGAGTATAATTGCTTTACAATGGTGTGTTAGTTTCTGCTTTATAACAAAGTGAATCAGCTATACATATACATATATCCCCATATCTCTTCCCTCTTGCGTCTCCCTCCCTCCCACCCTCCCTATCCCACCCCTCTAGGTGGTCACAAAGCACCGAGCTGATCTTCCTGTGCTATGTGGCTGCTTCCCACTAGCTATCGGTTTTACATTTGGTAGTCATTCACTAATTATTGTCAAAGGATGCAATGTACCCGATGGAGAGGTCTTTGTGAGCCAATAATAGTATCTATAAGAAATATTAAAGAAAATGTGATTTTATAATGATATAATTATATGCCAAAAAACTGGATAACCTAGAAGAAATGGATAAACTCATAGAAACATACAACTTACCAAGACTAAATCATGAAGAAACAGAAAATCTGAACAGACCAATAACAAGTGATGGGTGAAATTTTCACATATTGAGGAATAACCTGTCTGTGGCCTATTAAACATACATTGTACATCTGTTTTGTTTTGTTTTTTTAACTGGAGTATAGTTGATTTCCAATGTTGTATTAGTTTCAGGTGTACAACAGAGTGAATCAGTTATACATGTACATAAATCCACTCTTTTTTTAGATTCTTTTCCATATAGGACATTACAGAGTATTGAGTAGAGTTCCCTGTGCTATACAGTAGGTCCTTATTAGTTACCTATTTTGTATATAGCAGTGTGTATATATCAATCCCAATCTCCCAGTTTATCTCTTCCTCCCCTTCCCCCCTGGTAACCATAAGTTTGTTTTCTACATCTGTGACTCTATTTCTGTTTTGTAAATAAGAACATTTTACCATTTTGACATTTCTCCAAAGAAGACATACAGATGCCAAAAAGCACATGAAAAGATGTTCAACATTGCTAATTATTAGAGAAATGCAAATCAGAACTACAAATAAGGTATCACCTCACACCGGTCAGAATGGCCATCATAAAAAAATCTACAAACAATAAATGCTGGAGAGGGTGTGAAGAAAAAGGAACCCTCCTACACTGTTAGTGGGAATGTAAATTGGTACGGCCACTATAGAGAACAGTATGGAGGTTCCTTAAAAAACTAAAAATACAGCTACTATATGATCCAGTAATCCCACTCCTGGGCATATATCCAGAGAAAACCATAATGCCAAAAGTTACATGCACCCTAATGTTCACTGAAGCACTATTTACGATAGCCAGGACATGGAAGCAACTTAAATGTCCATCGACAGAGGAATGCATAAAGAAGTGGTACATATATACAATGGAATATTAGTCAGCCATAAAAAATAACAAAATAATGCCATTTGCAGCAACATGGATGGACCCAGAGATTGTATATCTGCTTTAACTATTTAAGAAACGGGTACATGGCCCAGAAGTAAAGAATGTCCATTTTAAGATAGGGATAAATGCCTCCCTTCCTGGCATGTTAGTGCTAGTACTCCTTAGATGATAAGGCTCCCTTCCCAAGAGCCAAGGCCATACTGACTGCCTGTGTAGTTGGTGATCTGTCTTTTTTGAAATCTTGAAGGAATGTATCCCTGTCATGTTTAATGTTCTTTGTTCTGACAAGACATAAAACTGTGCTGAAAACCAAGCTTCTTTGGAACAGTTCCTCAGAGCTATCTGAGAGGCTATCTCCCCTGCTACAGTCCTCAGTTTAGCTTGAATAAAACTCTCTTCTATTCTTATTGTTGACTGGCTATTGATTACGTCCTTCAACACAAGTAAGGAGATAAAATCAAAAACCTCCCAATACAGAAAAGCCTAGGACCAGATTGTTTCAGCGGTGAATTCTACCAAACAACTAAAGAATTAATGCCAGGCCTTCTCAAACTCTTCCAAAAAATTGAAGATGAGAAAACACTCCCAAACTCCTTTTAAGAGGCCAAAATTACCCTTATACCAAAGCCCAATAAGGAAACTATAAGAAAATTACAGACCAATATCCCTGATGATTATAAAGGCAAAAATTATCAAGAAAAATATGAGCAAACTGAGTTGAACAGCACATTCAAAGGATCATATATCATGATCAGTTGGATTTATCCTTGGGATGCAATGATGGGTCAACATATGCAAATAATAAACGTGATGCACCATATTAATAGAATGAAAAATAATCATATGATCATCTCAATAATGCATTTAAATTTTGCTAAATGCTGAAAAACGAGTTAACAAAAAACAACATTCTATCATGATTAAAAAAAAAACTCAACAAATTGGGTATAGAAGTAACATACCTCAACAAAATAAAGGCCATGTATGACAAACCCACAGCCAACATCATACAAAATGCTGAAAAGTTGAAAGCTTTTCCTCTTAAGATCAGGACCAAGACAAGGGTACCCATTCTCACCAGTCCTACTCAGCATAGTACTGAAAGCCCAAGCTGGAGTAATTAAGCAAGAAAAAGAAATAGAAGACATCCAAATAGGAAAGGAAGAAGTAAAAATATCTTTGTTTGCAGATAATTTGATCTTAAATATAGAAAATAATAAAAACTCGACCAAAAAACTGCTAGAACAAATCAACAAATTCAGTAAACTTGCAAGATACAGAAAATCAACACACAGAAAGCTGTTGCTTTCCTACACACTAACAACAAAACATCAGAAAAAGAAATAAAGAAAACAATCTCATTCAAAAACAATAGTACTTGGGAATAAATTTAACCAAGAAGGTGAAAGATCTCTTTCTCTTATGTGTTTTGTCAAAATGGATCTTCCTCAACAGCCCCCCAGAAAAAAGTGCTCTCCTTAGCTTGCACACAGGGAATCAGCTTTTCACAGTGGTAATTTTATTTTTGTTGAAAGTAAATTCCAGACTCTTCTTTTCCAATTCTTTCCTTCTTATTGTGCCTCCTCTTGAGAAACTTTGTAGATTATATAACATAAAAATATTTTTCTATTATTAGGTGTATACTCTGGAGTACCTAATGCAAAAAAATCTATATTTTCTAAAAATTTTAAAACATAATTTTTCCATCATTTTCCCTTATTGGAACTGGACCTCAGAAGAAAAATTTTAATAAAGAATTGGTCATTGTATGTTTGGTATGTAGATGAGTAAGCAGAGCCGAGTTTATTTTTGTTATTGTTGTTTCCATTATTGTTGTTTTGCTGTGTTATTTTGACAAATTTGTACCTAAAACAAAATAAATTCTTATTTTTCTGGGAACAAAAAAAAAGAATTGGTAATGGCCTTCCTTCCTAGGTAAGAAGAAAAAGTAGATACTTAGTGATTTTTGTATGAATTAAAGAATTGTAACAAATTTTGATATAAAACTTTTGATTGTAACTCTCTTTTGATACAGAGTTTTATTTTTATTAAGAGTCCAGGTAGTATTTCTGATAAAGTTTTTTCAACAAATTAGAATAATTTCATTTTAGTTTTAAAATATTGTATGTCTTTTTTTTTTTATTGTATGTCTTTTAATTGATTGTATTGTCATTTAGTTATGCTAACACATTATTTTAGTTGATATATTATATACATATACATATGTAATGAAGCAAAAGTAAATATTTTAATTGGATTTTATCTATTATAACCATAGTTACAGATTTGCACACGTCTAAACACACATACAATACACACAAACACACACACACAGCCCCCAGCACATTAAGATTAAACAGCATATTAAGACTAAAACAAAGGTAATCAATAGTAAAAAATAATTTAAATACAAATTGAGGTCACAATGCAAATCTAAAAGGTCAGATAAAATCATCTCTACTTGCCTTGGTTTATCATGCTTTCCAACAATAAATTCAAAAGAAATAACAAATTGTCTTTCTAAAATAAAGTTTGTTTAACATTAATGAATTTATTCACGCAAGTAGAATAATTTCTACTTTCCTCTAATGGAGGAACCACAAAAAGTAAATTTAAAATCTGTATTTGTTTCTATAAAATGACCAAGATTTTTGTGCTCAAAACAGTTTAGTTTAATCATTATATTATTCTGTTGGTGCTCAAAACATTTGGCATACTCCTGGTTTATTTATACCAAAAATTTCTCATTTAAAGAATACTTGCTAATTATCAATTTTGCTTGTTTTTATTTATTTTCAGAATCTGCCAGGAACTGTTTCTTGCCTTTAGTACTGATTTTTGTTCATATCTTGTGTCCTCTCACAATCCTTCTTGATTTTGCTCATGATAAATTAAATCCCTAGATTGAGAATAATTAAATATTTATTGACTACTGAATCCAGTCTTGATGGAGTAAGCCCACTAACAGCCCATCTGTCTTGCTGGTCACAACTACAATCTCTGCAAAAAATTTAAATAACACCCTGAGAACTTGTAAAATTAAGCAAAAGCCAGCAGAAAGGAAAGGGAATGAAAACTTGAAGGAGTGATTCATACAGAGGTGAGCTATATGGCTTTGTTTGTTTGTTTTGGTCTTTGGTTTTGTTTTGTTACTTCTTTTCCTAGCACCCTCTGGTGAGATCCTAGCAGAGTTTTGTTGCACAGCAAAAATTCCAAGAGAAACAATTATTTTGGCCAAAGAACTAAGAAAAGTGTCCCTGTGCTCTGTACAGTTTAGGGAGAATCTCCTTTTTTTTTCTTTTAAACTTAAATCATGTTTGGGTTTCCTGGAATCGTCACCAGTTTATACAAAGATAGACTCCCTCACTTTTTGAAAGGAAGGAGAGAAAAAGTAATTATGTTTCCTTGGCATTCTCCAAATTTAATTAGTTCAAATCATGTGGTGCTGTTTCATTTTTTAAATGTAAGAAAAATTATCAGTATATCTAAATGATTGCAATTTTTAGGAATATAGTCATGTTCATGTACAAGGAAAAATACAAGGAGTTTGTTTGGATGCCTGCAAAGCTTACCACTAATAGAAAATTGTCTCATTAGCTGAAACCACTAAACCTTATAAGGGTACTGATTCAGACCCCGCAAGCTCCAGAAGATAATGACTTCTCCTTCAACTGAGACATCTTATTCACATTATCCTCTCATTGACAAAATTTAACCTGAAACCAAACATGGGATGGGGTTCTGGGCAATGCAGTTTGCTGCTTTAGATGACTGATTATGAGTCTATATATATATATATATTTTTTTTTTTTTTTTTTTTTTTTTTTTTTGGCTGTGTTGGGTCTTTATTTCTGTGCGAGGGCTTTCTCTAGTTGCGGCAAGCGGGGGCCACTCTTCATCGCGGTGCGCGGGCCTCTCACTATCGCGGCCTCTCTTGTTGCGGAGCACAGGCTCCAGACGCGCAGGCTCAGTAATTGTGGCTCACGGGCCTAGTTGCTCCACGGCATGTGGGATCCTCCCAGACCAGGGCTCGAACCCGTGTCCCCTGCATTAGCAGGCTGATTCTCAACCACTGCGCCACCAGGGAAGCCCGAGTCTATATTTTAATTTACTTAAATGAGAGTAATATAGCATATCAATACTTCATTAGTGAAAGCCCTTTCACCAGAGATTATTTCCTATTAGTTGGAATTTACCATGGATGAGCTGATGACTTTCTTAATAATTTAAGACAATTCAATTTTTAGGGTATTTTTATCCTTTGAAAATATGTATTACACCAAAAATCAAACAGTTTTGCAACAATTTCATAAAATTGGTGGGCTATGGATATGATTAAACAGAAACAAGCTTTTTTTTCCCAAAAAGTTTATTTATTAACTCTTCTGTACTTTACTTCATTTAAACCACAATTATAATTTTAATAATTATACAGTTACTCAAAAGTAAATTATAATTTGAGAATTCAGGAGCTGTCATTATCACTGAAATATGCACATACAGATTATATTACATTATATATGTATCTCCTCCAAAATTCATAAACATATATTATATATAAAAATTATATGTGTAAACTTATATATTATATGTATGTATTTTTATATTTCTCCAAATTCAATGCTCACATATGATTGATAAGCTTCCATAATAATTTCTTTTTTCTTTTCATTTAAATTATAATAAATTATATTTTATTTAAATTATAATTAAATTAACTTTATATAAATTTATGTAAATTATATGTAATTTATTAAAATTAAATTATATAATTAAATTGAATTATTTAAATCATAATATAAAATTAATTTTATTTAAATTATAATTAAATTATTGTTTAAATAATAAACTACATATTCTTAATTTTCTTTTATTTGCATTATATATATAATACTTTGTGTGTCTCTCTAAATACTTAGAGAAGTACCAAAATTTTTGAGGTCAAAAATATTATTCAGTATTCCATTATTAACATACTCTAGTGTAACTAATCATTTTTTGAATAGGCATTGGGGTTGATTTACTCTTTTTTTTAAATGTTGCAAAGTACATATTGATAAGTACATCTGTTTATATTTAGCTAAATTTACAGAATATTGATGAATAAAACTCTTCATTGGGGCGGGGCTTCCCTGGTGGTGCAGTGGTTGAGAATCCGCCCGCCAATGCAGGGGACACGGGTTCGAGCCCTGGTCTGGGAAGATCCCACATGCCATGGAGCAACTGGGCCCGTGAGCCACAACTACTGAGCCTGCGCGTCTGGAGCCTATGCTCCGCAACAAGAGAGGCCGCGATAGTGAGAGGCCCGCGCACCGCGATGAAGAGTGGCCCCCGCTCGCCGCAACTAGAGAAAGCCCTCGCACAGAAATGAAGACCCAACACAACCAAAAATAAATAAATTAATTAATTAATTAAAAAAACCAAAAAACAAACAAAAAAAAACTCTTCATTGGATGGAGCGTCAAATGCAGAATTACAAAATTTAAATGTTAACACATTCCCAATACAATTTACCTTATACTCTGTAAGTGGAGAAACTAAGGATCTGGAAGAATATGACTTGACAAAAACACAACAAAAAATAAAAACAAGAGCTAACATTTTTATTGTACTTACTCAATGACTAATATTCTCCAAGTGTTTACTATTTCTTTACATATGAATGTCAATGAATCCTCACAAAGACAGGCATGCTATTATAAACCTCAGTTGCAGTGGACAAAACTGAGGGACAGAGTAGAAAACTGAGCAGTAGTTATGGTAGCATTAGTAACAGCCACAGTTGTGTTAACAACTAACAATTATACAGTGCTTACCATGTGCCAGGCATTGTTTTAATAAATTTATTCAGTTACCCAATGAAATAAATATGATTATCATGATTATTTTACAAGGAAATAACTGAGGCTCCAGCCTATACATGCTTTTATAAGATATCTACTAGCATATGGATCAATTATATATTACTCACATCATCAGCATTACTATCCAGAGAAGACATATATTTACTCCTTCATTTAATGAATATTTCCTAAACAACTATTGTACATGTAACCTTTGTTGCTTGGGGCTTTTTTGAACCCCTTTCTCTTTATTCTATATAAAAAGGTCTATAAGAAAGTGTATTAAAGTTTTATAACAGTTTAATTATTTCCATGCAGATTATATCCAAGTGTACAAGTCCACATATTTTTTATATTACCCATATTACTTAATTTTATTTATTGATATTCATATTATTATGCATAGTGTTATGCATGTGTACATGCAGTTTACTATATAATATAAAAATCATGACTATTTATTAACATCAGTGCTTTGGATTGTTTTTTTTTTTTTGGCCGCATGGCATGTGGGATCTTAGTTCCCTGACCAGGGATCAAACCCGTGCCCCCTGCAGTGAAAGTGCAGAGTCTTAACCACTGGAACACCAGGGAAGTCCCTTGGATTCTTCGAAATACATAAGGCTATGAGAGACATATTTTGCTCATTTCAGTGCCTTTTTATCAGTCTTTATAGGAACTCCTTGTGGAGATATGTACAATATACTTTAATTAGATTCCAATTCACTAATTTATTCTAGAAAAGAGGAAAAATCAGCTGGATTCTCTATGTTATGTGAACATTAGAATATTTTTATTGCTAGCTAAAATCAAACTAAGGAAAATTCACAGTACAATGAATTTTGTTGACCTCAAAGGAAATTCTCTCACATAAGATTAGGTTTTCTTTAAAGCAAATACTAAATAAGTGTTGAAGAAATAAATTTATTTGAGGAGAAAAAGTTAGTCTCCAAAGTATTTATGACATGAAAATGTGATAAAACAATGACAGATTGATGTGAAAAAGAGGGTTTAGGCATACACAGAAAGTACCTTCCACCATATGCTTGTGTAATGAAGCCAAAAAAATCATTCAAATTGTTTTAGCTATAAGGAAGGCATTGTATTTAAAATATGTATTCCTTATTTCAATTGAAAGAATTCAATAAACTATTTTAGATATTACTATTTACCAAACACTGTGATAGTAACTTGGTGTATAAAATTATATCTATTTAAAATGTTTAAATCTCTATAAAAATATAATTATATGAAAAAGTATGAGATAATTTCAATACTGTTGTATAAATTTTAAGAAAGTAAAGGTAATAAAGTAGCTAAAGGAGACGTAATTCATCCAACTTATTGCATTGCAGTAACATAGGTAGATGTTTGTCATATGCCATTCATTTAGATGAACTACTTATATTCCTTTTCTTGTTTAATCCTCCATGGGAATCACCATGTGAATCAATTACTATCACTATAATTATTGCTATTCTGCTATATCCTTATTTTGTAATGAGGAATATCAGGATTAGAAAGGTTTGATAGCTTTTCCATTGTTCCACAGCTTGTGGATGGTGGAGCAGAGATTATAAACCACAGTCATTTAACCACAGAATTTACAGAGATGACACGTGATCCAAATCTGAAGTGTGATTTACAATTACTTAGAGTGGAGAGTGATAGAGCTGTGGATCGTGTTTGCTGCGTTGATGGTGACGCTGATGCTGTGGTGTGTGGGGGGTTGTGTAATTGGGTGCAGTAAAAAAACCAATCACATAATAGAATAAAATAGAAAGCCATTTCAGGAAGTGTATAAAGACATAAATTACTGTAACATGTTCAGGAAAGTAAACATATTTTTTATTTGAACATGAAGGTATTGTAAGAAGATCAAGTTAGAAAGTTGGGTAGTTAGAAAGTAAAATAGGCAATTGTGAGTTAATCAGATCAGAGAAGCCGCTGTATAAATGCTATGAAGCTTGATATTTTCCTGAAGAATATTAGGAAATAACTGAAGTGCTTGAAGAAAAGTGGTGGAGCAGTCATATTTGTGTTACAGCTCATTCTTCCATATGAAAAACAGATATTTTATTCAGTTTCCTGAGATAAAATTTACACACATTAAAATGCACCTGAATGTGTATACTTGCATAACTAACTCCATCACCCCAAATGTTCCTTCATGCCTGTTAGCAATCAAACTCACCCATCTTCAGCCCCAAATAACCAATGATTTACAGTAGCCAAAACTTGGAAGCAACCCAAATATCCATCAACGGGAGACTGGATAAACAGATGGAAGTATACTTATGCAATGAATTTTTTTTTAGCAATGACAAAGTATCAACCATGATGCATGCAGCAACACAGAAAAATCTCAAAAACATTATGTTGCATGAAAGAAGCCAGGCACAAGAAAACACGTTTACATTAAATTCCCAAACAGCAAAACTAATTATAGAAAACATCAAGCATGCAGAACTGCTTAAGGTAAGGAGATTGTTTTGATGGTTTGATAAGAAAACCCTTAATTATGGAGGTAATGATAGTTTTTTGATAAATAGATTTGGGATATTAAATTTCCTGCACTTGTATATTACAACTAAAACTTTTTTTAGAAAAACATTATTTTGGAAATCAAGATACCTGAAATTCAGATTTAAGTTACAGTTCTATTATGTATTAGCTATAAACTCTTTAGAAAGTTATGGTGTCTTACTGAGATTCAAAATCCTATAACCAGCGTTTGAGATAAGTTTTCTCATTGAGCTTTGGTAATTATGAAAAGGCATGACAGATATTAAAGTGCTTAATGGAGTATCTGGCTCACAGTAAACTAATTTCAAGTGAGGAGTAGATAGATATCAATACTGTTATCCTATCAGTACTGTTATCCTATAAAAAAATTATTTTTTCTTACCTTTTTCAAAAGCTGAGGAAACATCTGCTCAGTCTTTAGGGTCCTTGAGAACTGGTGACCCTTCCCCTCCTCAGTCTCTGCCTGGCCGGGTGCTGAGATGGCATGGGGGGGCGTGGGGGGGGTCACTGGTGCTTCTGCTTGGAGGATGAGATCAGGCAAGGGGGCAGGTCAGCGGGCACCCTGTGGCCCTTGAGCTTGACTTTGGCGAGGTGGTTGCCCAGGACAAATTCCTCATCTCCCAGCAGCCCGTCCTGGTCTACATCGGCCAGCTTCCAGACCTCCCCCCGCAACGTACGGGGCTGCATGGACTTCACCATCTCCTACTTGGCGTTGGTACTCATGATCTGACTGCTGAAAGGTGACAGTATGTAGATCTCGTTGCAGGTGGGCTTCTCCTTGTCCACCACCCACTCAACGTCATCAGTGTCCTCACCAGGCCCCTCATAGTCATGCCCCAAGCACCTGTTCTAGAGCAATACAAGGCACGGCCCTTCACAGCCTGGCCCGGCACACCATGCCATCATCTGGGCGTGTCACTGACCAGAATATCGTCCATCATGTCTAGCAGCTTGGGCTTCAAGGCCTGGAACTTCAACCAATGCATCTCTTGTCCTCCGGGCCTTGATGACCTCTGAGAACTCTTTGGAGATACCCACTTCAGAAGCGTCAAAGAGCAGGATGATGCGGTCCACACGCTTGGTGAACCACTCCAGGCCCTCCACAAGGTCATAACCTCTCCTGAGGTGCTTTCTTTCCAGACAGAATCCCAGGAGCGCCAAGGATGTGTATGCTGTCCAACACTGGGCTAGGCAGCTGGGCACGCATGAACCTGTTGGGGAATCTGTACCGAAGACGTTGAGCTTGTGGAAGTGGTGCCACAGACGTCACAATGAGCAGGTGTCGCCGAGCACCACATCCTCGGCGAGGCTGTGTTTGGTGGCGAAAAAAGGAGTCAGTGGTGTGCTCGGCCCTATACGAATTCCCAGGAAGCCCTTCTTCATCAGGTGCCTCCTGAAGGTGGTTTTGCGCATACTGTACAGGCCCACGAGGAGTAGCCTGGGCTACGGTCAGAGTCGGCGTCGGAGTCCTCCAGCGGCGGGGAATGGAACTCGTGGGAGCCTTACTGCTCCTCCAGGGGCAGCAGCTTCCGGGGGATACAGTGACCGCAGCCCCTCGGCCACCATTTAGAAGAGCTCTGGCTCCTTCTTGTGGCGAGTATTCTTGCCAAGCCAGCTGAACGTGCTGCCAGAGATGCGGCTGGCTGTGGCTGGTCAGATGGCTGGCTGAGAGCCGGAAGAGGGCGGAGAGCCAAGGCGGGCCGGCGGCGGGGACGGCGTGCGCTGCGCGTGCGCACCGCAGGGTCGGTCGCAGGCGCCTCTCTTCTGCGGATAATCGGCTGGGGCTGAGGAGATTTGAAATAGGGGATTGGAGGGTTTACCTTAAAAGAACAAGGTAAATGCATCTGTCTGATCTTGTGACATCTACCATTTTGAAGCACATTGTGTGTTGCCAGGGGGAGGTATCTCTACTCTCACTAACTTAGAGAGATAGTACGAGTTAGGTGTTTTTATTGAGAAGATCAAGACCAAAGAAGACGTGACTAAATGTTCAGAGACTCAATTTATGGGGATGTTATTCAAAATGTAAGAATATAACTAGGTGAAATTACCTTAAGAACCAGTTAGAAAATAAGAAAACACACTTGTATATATGAGACAATTCATAATTTACTGCATTTATTTCTTAATTTATACTTTACCCATTGATGTTTAATAGACAAGGTTTGGTAATTTACTACCTCAAAGTATGTCTTTTTTAAAAAGGAACTTGTAATAATGTATTAGCCCAGACTCAGACCAAAAAGTGCCTTTACTGCCCTATCAGATGGTCAGTGTTGGGACACACATTGCATGGGAACTTCAAGATGCTCAAGTTTAGTTAATGATGGACTGTTTCACAGCAAAAGATCAAATAGTTTGTTTCCTTATACTTCCAACTAAATTATTCTGTTCTGAAAGAAACTAATCAAGTAGAATCAACTACTTATGTCTTGCTCTCATTTATGAAATTCTTTTGTTTTCCTATCATGGAATAGAGTAAAGCTATGAAGTCATAGGTGTTTAATTTTAATATACATTAAAGTTTTATAGCACATGATGGGATTCTTCTTGTGTATTTTTGCATTTCCCAGAAATGACTCAGTGGTATTATTTTTAGTGTGCCCATAAATATCTAATGAACATTCAATGAACCATTAAGAGAAAAAGTATTTCCCACTGCCCCTAACAGCTTTTTATCAAAAAATAATGAAATGAAAAATTGACGGTCCAATGTGAGTTTGATACAAAATTGGAATGCAAAACATGCTGTCATTCACATGAAAAATAATAATTAATGTGAAATGCCACTACGTGACAATTTGCATTAACCCTATTCATAAATAAGACTATTGTTCTGAAAGCCCTGAAATGACATTTATGTTTTGTTAAAGGTGAATATATTCTGAATCAACTCTCAGAACATGAAGAATTATCTTTGATCAAAGTTGTGCCATGGAACTTTGTTTAATGATAGAAATGTCCTGCAATTCTGGATTATCTGACATGGTAGATACTAGCCACAGGTAGCTATTAAGCACTTGAAATGTGATTAGGATGACTGAGGAATTGCCTTTTACATTTGAATTAATCAAAGTTCAAATTTAAATAGTTATATGTGGCTAGTGGCTATTGTATTAGAACAGTCTTAGATTGATAATGGGACTTATTTCCACATTGGACAATTATCCACAACAGGGATTAGTAACTGTGAGGGAGGGAAGCAGGATTTTTTATTTGACACAAGATCAATGATCTGTTCTTCCTCTGAACTTAAGCACCAAAGAGAAAGCTGGCACATATTTTACAAAGATTTCCCACAAGTTTTTCTACGTATAACTTGTTCATATGATATGATGAGAAATTTTCTTTTCCAAGAAAGGTATTGAGAATTGACTTGCATTAACATAGCCTAGGAATCTTAACTAAGAATTGAACCCCACCCCTCCTACCATTTTCACTTGTCTTGACTTTGTCCCTAGATATTCTTGCTCATGAATTTAGGGCTAGAAACCAGTAGGTAGATATTGTATTTGATTCAAGGAAATCCTGTAAGCCAATATATGATAACATAATTTGCTTATTTAGGCAAATAGCTCTTATAAAAGGAAAAATTTTGCTCACCTGGGCAAGCAGTTTGGTTATCAGACAAGTTTACTTATTAAGGCCATTTCCTGCCTGTGCCTACAATCCTAAACTTTTGTGTGAAAAATGTTTCCAGCCCCAATGAGCTTCTCACAATGAAAGACTTGCTTTAAACCAGTTGGCCCCAGACTCTGATAATTCTGTATGTATCTTCCCCTTCTGAGATGCACTAAGATTCAGTCAAGGCAGTGTTCTCCATACCTGCACTGGTCTAAAAATTAGTTTGCTTAATTAATAAGTTTTCTGGTGACCTTTTTTAGGGAGTCAGTATTGCGCTGAGATATTGATAGTAGTCCCTAGTTAATAATGGTTAAAATTCACACTTTCTTCTTTCTGGAAAGAAATGGAAAGAAGTTGGTAAAGGCCCAGATCCAAAGTTAGCCACGTTTTGTTTCACTCTCCCTCTCTATAAAATGAGAATATTAATAGTACTAATGCCACATGGTTGTTAATAAGGTTTGAATTCATTGATCCATAAGATTCAGTTAATTTTCTCCCATTTAAGCCCTGAAGTGACATCGATTATTTTTAATATTTATCCCAAAACAGAAATATCTCGTGAAATGTTAATATTTTCTCAGTGGAGTGAAAAATATCATTAAATGTTTGGATAAAGCAGGATTTATGTATTAATTATATAATAATATTAAATATGATATATGTTAATTATATTTAATTATATAAAATTACATTAATTATATACATTAGCTATATAATTAATATAAAAGTCAAATTGAGCCTTTCTATTCATAAAAATATATATTATATATATATAAATACATTGGAGTTTTTTAAGAGTAGAAAGGCTGTATTTAACTTTGAGTTTCAGCCTTACGCTACAGTCCAGATAACCAGAAAACTATGCGTTTCTGATTTCAGACACTGGCCCAGGGCATAGTAATGTTCCCAAAAAAATTCATGGGAAGAAGGGTGGTTGGAATAATGCAGGACTGTACATGGTCCTCCAATGCCATAAACAGCTGCACTCTTTCCTTTCCAGTAAAATTATCACATACACCAGCTTTTACAGTCTTCTATGAGAGAAAAATTGTCACTATACAATACCATATTCAACTTCATATAAAAGTTATTCGTGAAATGTTGAAGAGAAATGAGGAAAACTGTAGAATTAATATACTAAAGACTGGAACTGACTATACTGACAAATGAGAGCACATTTCAATTAACATTTGCCAATTATGGGAAATCCAAATTCAGCTTAATCGACACCTATATCAAATCCTTTAGTTCTATAAATTAGCTTCCTGGGACACGTAATTCCAGGAAAGTTTAACAGAGACATGTATAATTGATGTGTTAGCACTCTCACAGTACGCCAGAGAGTGCATTTAGGTGTCACTGGTCTATTTCAGCACTACTGGAGATGAACAAATTAACCAGCTGCAGAGCCTATGGAGTTTCACAAAAAAGTCTATTTTAAGGTTTCATGTACTTGGAGAAGATTTAGGATGAACGTATGGGATTAAGGAGTTATACAGATAATGGTAACAGATTTTATAATGCAAGAAACACCATCGCTTATTCAACTATTTTTGTCTATCAATGCAAGCTCTTTATCACCATAGAAACACATAATAGCATTATGAAATCATTGTATGCTTAGTGATTGCCTACATAATAACAAGTGTTAACAGCAGAGTCTAACTCTACTTGACATTGTTAATGCAACAAAATATTTAATTTTTCAGGAACATGTAGACTCTAGCCTGGATGTAAACATAGACGAACATAATGCAAATTAAGTATAAGCTATTGTGGAAAGGTAAGTGAACCCAGAAAATAAATTAATTTAAAACATATGCATTTATACTTACTCTTTCACCAATTAACATATGTATGCATTATTATTGTTGTATTCCTGGAATATATTTATCATTGTCTAAAAATTAAATCCTATCTAGCTAATATGAACATGACAACATAATTCAAACAGTTTACTGTCAGGGAGATGATTGTGCAAAGACATTGCTTTGGTTAATTAATCTTTGTACTTGACAAAGTATTTTTCACAAATAAAAATTTAAATAATTGGATTTATTGTATTTCCAGGAAATATCAATTGCAAAAAAAAAATGACAATGTTTGAAGAAAAAGCAACAGAAAGCCAAAATAATCCTTGTATGTAGATTAAAATAGTTGAACCATAATCAATAAAGTGTCCGAAACCCCCCCATAATTATTCCATGAAATATTGTAATAATTGGCAAATTTTTATATTTAATAACAAGTTTACTCTCTCTGAATATTTTCATATTAATTTAAAGGAATAATTCCTAGAAATTTACCAAATCTATATATTTATAGAATGTTAGAAGTTTTTAAATAAGTAGAAAACAAACACATTTAATCAATACAGATATTTTAACATACTAAATAACAATAAAACATACTTGGGTGCCTTTATAATATGTCCATTTGGCTAGGCCAAACTGCCTTTCCCAGAAATCCTTTTCCTACTAATTTCCCATTAAGATAGGTCATAAGAGAGATTCTTGTGCATGATAGAGTCATCTCTCAGTGTCTGTGGGGGACTGATTCCAGGACCCCCGAGGATACCAAAATCCTCAGATACTCAAATACCCTATATAAAATGGCGTAGTGTTTGTCTATAACCTACGTATATCCTCATATATTTAAAAATATCTCTAGACTACTTATAGTACCTAATACAATGTAAATGCTATGTAAATAGTTGTAAATACAAAGTAAATGCTATGTAAATAATTGCCAGTGCTATAAATTCAAGTTTTGATGTTCGGAAATTCTGGAATTTTTTTTTCCAAAATTTTCAATGTGTTGTTGGTTGACTCCTTGGATGTGGAACCCTAGAATCTGTGGATATGGAGGGTAGATTGTATTTGAAAGACAGAAGTGAAGCAACAGCCATTTTGTATATCACACATGCTGCTGCTTAATTACTTGCTCATCTTATTAGCGTGACACAGCTGCTGACCCTTAAAATATTCCACCTTCCCTAGGATCTTCCTTCAGCTTCTCTGACTCTTGGTCCAGGTAAGTGTGTTTAGTAAAAGTGTACAATTTCAAAAGATACAAATGCTGTTTAGGTCTATGGTGAGAGTACGTGGATGAAGCATGAATTTCCCTGGGTGGGGATGAGGATTCCACTGGGACAACCTATGAGAGCTGGGATAGTTGGAAATAAATATGCTGCTTTTACATCCTGGGTGTCTATATCCTGACCAAATGCCAGCTGTTGCCATCAGTAAACCTTACTTGCTGCACTTCCTGGTAGATGGAATAAACAAATTGATTCTCAGGGAGACAAAGAGAAAAGAGTCCATATGAGGTCTTGAGTAGTGACCCAAGGCAAATTTGTCCAAAGCTCACCAGTGTTTTGAGACATTCTACTTGTTGGCCTTCAGGGCTAATTCACATTGTTAGGTTTATTGAGCATATTCTCCTACCTGTTGCCACTTTCTCTTATTAGCAACAATAAAATCTACAAATATAAAAGGGAAACAATAACAGAAAATAAAGATATAGGCCAGGTTTCACTCAGGGACATAAGATGACATAATCTGATCAGATTCCTAAATTATATACTTAATCTTATGAATAAAAATAAACAACAGCACAGGGTTCAAGAAAAACTTTGAGATTATATTCAGCATAGTATTTCACTGTAACAAGCTAGGTGGTCTCTAACAGCTGGAAGTAAAGGGGTCTCACATGTGAGTACTATAATATTATTGAGTCCACCAAGAGGGGGCAACCAAGGACACACCTCTGTTGTAATCAAAACTGAGTTTATTACCATGTTGTGCCTAGAGCGAGAATGCAGCACAAATGAGCCTCAGGAGTGACTCCTATTTCTTCTGAATCTATGGGGAAATGTTTCTTGTGGTTTTACTTCAGCCAGAGGTTCATTATTATGGCTTACAAATTAACATTTTCGAGGAGGCCTGTCAGTGGTTTCTGATTATAGCAGACTATGGATTTGTTACATACGAATATCCTAGAAAAAATGAAATATAAGAAAACTCAGTGGTTCAAACTTTACATTATTTAAAGGTCAATAAATCTAATGATAACTTTGCTACATTTGCTTTTTAATGGTAGTCTTATACCCAGCAATGGGTTATTTAATTTATGGTTGATTTTTAAGGGAATGATACATATCTTCTAAAATATGTTTACCTAAAGCTTGGCCTAGAGCTGAATTTGAGCAACTTTAGCTTGTCTTTTAACTTATGGGACATTTGAAGAACACTTGAAAATTCTCAGTTACTCTTGGGGCACTATGTTGGTTGCTGATGATAAATGGAAATCTATGGACATAAGAGGAAGTTGGATTCAAATCTAATCTTTGGATACCTGGGCAGGCACATATCATGACTAATGTAAGATCTGGGTATAATCAATAGAAATGATGTGTGGGGTTAGGAATTGTCCTCATCCCCTTTCTGGTTTACCTCACTTACTGATTATTTCAACAGCACAGAGGACTAATCTTATTCACTACAACGTGATTCTCTATCTTTTACAAATTATGATGCAATGTCTTATCAATAAATCTTCAGTTCAAGCAACATAGATTTCCAGCACTGCCTTGTATGATTTTCTACTGTATTGTTATCCAACTATCAATAAGTATAAAAAAGCAAAGTATGTGGTCAAATATGAAAAATTTCACATCAAAATCTCATTTTTACATCAATTGTGAGATAATTATAAAATTACCTAGAGACAAATATTAAGAAGAATGTGAAGAATGTCTTTGGAAATAGATTTCTTTTTATAAGCCATCTAAATACATTGTCCTTTTATCTTCAAAGCATTTGCTATCTCTAAGGGAAAATGATAGTTTCAAAAATAATGTTTGCATTGATTGATTACATAATTTGAGAGACTTAAAAATGTTAGAGATTTTCAGAGAGAAAATTCTTGCAGGCAATTGTTACATGAAATATTCTGATTATTTTTCATTTTAGAAGCCAAGCACAATCATATTAATAGTTTTATGTAGAGAGTTTTCTTATTGTAGGAATGTCCGTACCATTTTATTGTCCTTTTAGCGATGTTTTATTCTTTATAATTTTAGCAAATTTTGTGTATTCATTACTACTTACCTTAAAAATACTTTGGTACTTTGGCATCCTTTTATCTGCCTTTTCTGTGTGTCTATGTTATTTCTGTAGTAGTAAATGATTCAGGAATAATAGAGTCATTGTTTATTTGTGAAAAAATATTAGATAATCTTATTTTTACTATTGCTATTACTTACTATGTCAAAAACTACTTATTGAACAATAATTACATTAAGCCTTACTTCAAGACAGTAAATAAATAGATTGATTAGATTTAACAACTTGAAGTGATACCATGGAGAATTATAGTGATAAAATAAAAATGTTTAAAAAAATGAATTAACTCATTTTATTTAAGCTTAATGGCTTTAAATAATGTCAGTCTCTTAATAATATCTAATATTTAAGGCATGCTAGATTGAAAGGTACTAGTGACTATTCTTTTTCTCTCTGGCCATACATATATGACATATATATATCATATATAATATATCATATATGTTATAGATATTATATATATGATATCACATGTATATGATAGCTCTATACATATATCTATCTCTCTACTTATCTATTTATCACCTATCAATATCTATTTATCATCATCTATCTATAGAGAGATAGGTGTCTTAAATTGAGCTTTTAAAAAAATCTCATCATTGATTATGGGGTTTATTCATTAACTTTTTTCTCCTTCTTAACCAGTTTCCTAGTTAATTGCCAATTTTACCTTCTCCATGACTCCCCATTTTATTTTCTAACATCTATAGCCAAGTTTAACATGTTAATTAAACCTCATCATCTTGAGTTTAGGCTCTTTTTGCAATATAACTGGTCAACTTTCAATATTTTTACCTTTAACCTATTTTTCACAATACCAGCAAAGGTTTATTTTTGCATCATGTGCCAATGATGAAGCTTAAAACTCTTAGCATGCTTACATGGATATATAACATCTTATATGGATATATAATATAATTTTTACTAATATAGCATTTCTGTAAATGCAGTGAATAATTTCCGCAGGGCCAAGCTACTTCTGTCCTTAATGTCCAAATAGTTTCATACTTCTGTGTCTTGGCTTATACTATTTCATCTGGCTGGAATAGCCTTATCCATTGGTGTTCCCTCTTAAACAAAGTCACACAAATTCAAGTTCTAAAAATGTTTGTATATCTTGACAATTCATTATTCTTTCTTCTTCACACGCATTGCACTGTGTTCTGTACTCAATTATGGCATTCCTTATTGCACTTTTACTTGATTATTTCTTGTTGTCTTAATTTTCTAATAAATAGAGTCGGAAATTAAATTTAACACATCTTTATATGTATACACCTAGGCACGTCTCAGAATGTAGCAAGTACTCAAATATACTTTTTTTTAAATACAAAACTTTGTCTGACAATCATTGAAAAAAGAATCTGTTCACGTACAAACTATTTCATGTAACCAAATACGATGAACCTTTTGGAATGTAATACTTTCTAACTAGCAGTGTGGTTGATCCTATAAAGCAGCAATATATAATTTGAATTATACCTTTTTTTATAAAAGCATCATATCTAACAGCAAAATGAAAAGTGGCCTTATGTTCTGATTCTATGTACACTTTACTATAAATTTCTCTCCTATCATTAAACTGTATTAATAAAGTATAAACTGACTGGAGGAAAGGAAAAATTGTTCATGTGACTATATCTCTTCATTTTCAAGAAGTTAATATTACTATGTTAAATCTACTTTTTACACTTTTCAATATCACTGAAACTGTCTGACAATCAATGACATTTAAAATTGCTATCAGCCCAGCATGTGCCAACTTGGCTGTTATTCTTGGTGGTATGACGGCCCAACTGTAAACTCTCAACAGTTTAGTCAACAAACTAAGAAACAGTGAAAGCAGGCACATGAGTCCTAGTTGTTGGGTGAAAATGTTCACTTGCAGGAAACATCGATTAAGAACAAGCATCAAAAATATAAAAATGGATGTCAACAATTTGGGAAAATATTGAAGATTTTTGGAAGAAGCCCTTAAAGAGAAAACACTCAAAAAACTGCTATATTCTCATGACTCTTTACTGGAAAGAGATGATACTGTGTGGGAAAAGTATTTTAAAAAACCTTAACCGTTTTATTTTCTCATTGACCATATATTTAATTTTAAAATGATATATTCTTAGTATCTATGTCTAAATAAACCTAAAATACCTTTTTACTATGAATATTTGTTTAAAAAGGATATTCTATACTGGATAATATGTGGTGATAATATCATAAGCTTATTAAGCACTTATCAAGCTATTCATTATGGCTATAGTCCAGACTATAGCTAACATGAGTAATAGTTACTTAAGCTTAAAGTCACATATTTTAATTATTATATATATAGAGTACATATATACATATAAGCACACTTGCACAAACTAACAACTAACAAACATACATACACACATATACATAAATGCATAATTTAAATCTTATTTTGGTAAGAATTTGGCTGAGGAAGATGATAGTACTTTTATTTCAAATTTCTACCTATCTATGTCCTTGTTCTTTAATTTTCAGAATTAATATTTACCTTTAAAAATTGCCCTTCAGGCTCAATGTTTATTTTCATAATTGTCTTTTCAAATTCTAATAGCAAAATCATACTTTGGGTAGTTTAATTTTCATTTCTCTTAACTTCAGTGATACCCAAAAAGTTTTGTGTATTTATTGTTTTTTTCTACAACCCCTATTGATTCTCATAGGTTTTGGGGAAGATTTTCTTTTTAATCAGACTCTAACTCATAACTTCTTTTTTTCTGTTGACTCAGGGTTAAAAATATTACTGCTAAAGTTTAGGCATAAACTATGGGGGCAAATGTCATGACCATTTATTATATATCTTCAGGAATATTGTTTGTTTTTATTATGTTAATTCATCTATTTATTGACAAATTTTTATAAAATGTCTTTATTTGAAGAAATATATAATAGAGAATTATATACTTTATGAATGAGAATCATTTTTCAAGGGATAAATTTTAATTTTGAATTTGTTCATTGTATTATCTTTAGATAAGGCAATATACCATGCACACAGATTTCAGAAAAGACCCTCTGGTCTTTTTACCTCAATTTTTCGATTCATCGCTTTAAAATCAGCAGTGGTTTGCTTCTCATTTGTGGCAGAGGTTGCCCATTTGTTCTCCAAACCATTTTTTTTCTTTCTGGACAGAGCCAGATTTCCTTTCCTAGGCTCTCTGCAGTTAGTGTGGTCATGTGACTCAGTTGTGGCAAGTAAGTCATCAGAAGTTACACAGATGACTTCCAGGCCTGGCCCCAAATATTTCCCGTGTGTTATTTCTACCTTCTTTATCAGACATGCTGGCTGAATTCAGAGGAGTCAGAGTTCTGAAGCAGGGTAGACCAAACTGGGGAGGGGACCTGTGTACCTGAAAGACCATTTATAAGACCACATATTCATCAGACAAACCCATTTTGAACTTCCCATGAGTAAGAAAGACACTCCTATTGCATTAAATCACTGGATTTGGGGGTTAATGTATAAAAACAATCACTCCAAGAACAGTTTTTTGTCTTCTCTCTGACCATAGGAACATTTTTCCTCTGACTCATGGTTGAGCTGTATTTCTACTCAGCCACTGACATTCATTGTTCAATTATTTCTTGACCTTCTCCACAATTGATTCCAGATATGGTTATTCTATATTCTTACATGGCCTTGAGATTCTTCCCCTAGATTTTTAAATGTGACATGAACATTATAATTGAAATAATCATAGCATTTTTATAATAGGCAGAAACCTTATATGCACAATGCAAATGCAATTATAGACACACTGTTTGTTAATTTTATGTGTCAAATTGGGCCGCAAAGTGGCCAGATATTTGTTCAAACATTACTCTAGGTGTTTTTGTGAGGGTGTTTTGGGTGAGATTAACATTTAAATTGGTAGAGTGAAGTAGATTGGTCTCTATAATGTAGAGACCATCTGTTGATAGCTTAAATTAAAAAAAAAAAAAAATTAAAAAAGCTTACCTTCCTCCAAGTAAGGGAGAATTCTTTCTGCCTGATAGCCTTCAAACTGAATGATTGGCTTTTTTCCTGACTTCAGATTTGAACTGAAACATTGACCCCTCCTATGTCTCGAGCCTGCTGACCTTTGGATTGGAACCACAGCATTGGCTTTTCTAGTTTTCAAGCCTTCTGACTTGGACTGAAACTAAACAATCAGCTCTCCTGGATTTTCAGCTTGCTAACTCACTCTACAGATCTCAGGTCTTACCTCTTAATATATATATATAATAAGAATATATATATATATATATATACACACACACGTGTGTGTGTATATATATATATACTATTGTAACAATACTATATATATATATATATATATATATATATATATATACTATTATACAATGTACAATATTGTAAGTATTGTAACATGGTATTTCTTGGAAGAACAACTAGAAAACATAAAATGAAAACAGCAAACAATTTTTTGTAAAGGCAGCTATTTATAGAACTAGACAATGGGATTAATTGAATCCTATCAACAGCATAATGAGGAAGAAAATAAAGTTCTCTTACTACTAAAATATTAAAATCATTGTGAAGATCTAAGATTTTTTAGGCTAGTGAAGAAAATCAGGCACTTCACTAATTAGCTTCCATAAACACAGGAAACTATTAGTAGAAAAGAGAAACTTAGAAGAAGAAAACATTTTTTAAAACATCATTAATTGTAATATGCTGCTTAATTTTTTATTTCAAAGTGTCATCATTTAATGTGTTATTCAACTGAGCATAAGGCAAAAAAAATCTGTTTTATTTTTATTCTATCATTTGACAAGTATTGACTTAGTGTCTACTAAATGCTGGATACTGAGATTATAACAATTATAAGACAGAAGACCTGGTTTCAAAGGCACTCAAAATTTGGTGAAGCAAAGTCATATTTAAAAACATAATAGCAAAAGTAAAGTGTTATAAAAGGTGTAATTCCAAAACATCATAGTGACATAAAAATAAAGAGGTAAACTCAACTAGTCTTGGCAAAGAGATTAAGAGAGGTTAAGGAAGGCTCTCTCAGAGGCAGTTACTTGAGTGGAGTCTATTAGGTTAAAGCATTGGTTTGGTAGACCAAGTCTCAGAGCGCAGATCAGTAAAAAGGTAGCATAAGAAAATACAGACTTGAAACAATATGTTATGTTTGGAAGATCATAAGTTGTGGGTAAGAGGGCAGATTTGAGAGAAGAGGTGTTAGCTGCAGGAGAAAGGTAAAAATGTACACAGGCATCAGTAAGTTTTTTGTATGTTATATGCAGGAGACATTTTGTTTTTTCTTTAACTATCCATTCATGCTGTCCTATTCTTCTTCCTGAAAGCAAATTTGTTGAGTCAACAAACTATGAAATCATAAACCGCAGGGATGGTTGTTTTCTTCCCACTGTATATTAGAATGTGTTCCTTTCTAATGATTTAGGCATTGGCCTGGATTACAATATTGGCTAATCATATTTGGAGTTAAGTTAACTAAGGAAGTTTTAGGAGGGTTTTCTTGCTCTTAAAAAGAAATTAAAACAATTGACTTATCCAACACTGCCTGAATTTCTGAACTCTTCGTATTCCTTTCAATTTTGCTTGAAATAGGCCAATAATTTTTCTAAACTCTTCTTTTTTGTATTAACTTGATAAAAATTTACAATAACTTTGAACACTCACATATGGCTTTCCAACCTATTCACTTAGAACCTACAATGTTTTCTTTTTTAAGAAAAGTCATCCATTTTTTTAAAAGCTATTTTGCCACTGCATAACATGTGGTACCATCTTTTCAATTTCTGAGATTAGCATCCTCATTTTTGGAACTTACTTTCTAAGCCATTGCCACACATTTAGATATTTTGCAACAATAACACCGAGTTCCTGATACCAGTATTCTAAGTTAGTAAGCACGGACTAAATTATGCTGCAGAAACAACAATGACAATATTCTCAAGGGATTTATATAGCAAAAGTTAATTTTCTATTCACACACCATGTTGCATGTAGGTTGGCAGGGGACTCTGGGAAATCAATAATTCTGGGTTACTGGATGATGGAGAGTTTACTAGTTTTAAATATATCACATGGGACATACAACCTCCTCCATTACAGCAGTAGAGAAAGAATGGAGTAGTTAACAATAAATAAAGATTTCTCTGACTCTTCTTGGAGTTGAAAAACATTTCTGCCTGTATTTCATTCACCAGAACCTTTCCTATAGACTAGAAAATTCAGAGCAGGAGAATATCTCTTCCTCTGCTTTAATATAAGTCATATATTTTATTGCTATTGAAAAGGATTTTAGGGAATTCCATAGCGGTCCAGTGGTTAGGACTCTGCATTTTCACTGCTGATGGCCTGGGTTCGATCCCTGGTTGGGGAATTAAGATCCCACAAGCCACGTGGCGTGGTAAAAAAAAAATGATTTTATTGCTTTTTAAAATATTTTTGTTTAAATATTATCCACATTTCTGCATACTTAGGGAGTTTTTTTACTATTGATTTATTGAATTCCTTATAGTGTTTGTGATGTGCTATATGCATATTACATTATCTCCTAATTATAAATTTGTGTTTTCTTTCAAATTCTTATGTTTTATTCTTTTTTTTTTTTTTTTTTTTTTTTTTTTTTACTGTTTAAGAGTACTGGTTAGGCTCTAGAGAACAATAGGTATAATGGAAGTTACTGTTTCCTTTCTGAAAGTATACATTATTATACTCTTCTATCCACTGAAAGTGTTGCCTTTTGGGCACATGTATCCATGTGAAGATGTCTGATCCAACCTTCCGTCTTGCTGCCTCCAGACTGTTGATTTCTTCTATCCCCAATTCATGCTTAATTAAAGTTCAAAAATATAGACCACAGGGATAAGCAACGAACCTGGAGGGAATTGATACTTTCAATGATACTTAAATCTCTGGAATAGTCATTTTCTTTATGGTACTTTTTGGCTTTATAGAGCAACCTTGTTTATTTTAAATAATTTATTTTCTTATTGTTAAGTTTTGATTTTTTTTTTTTAAATCCTGAATATAATCTATAGGCAGGAATGCAATTTTCAGTTACACTATCCCATCCTGTGACTCTTTTCATTTTCTTACTAGTGCTTTTTGAAGACCCAACTTGTAACATTGATAAAGTCTAATTTGCTATGATTTTTAAATGCTATTTTCAGTGTTTTAGCTAAACTATTTTCAACTAACTTCAAGGCACTAATGTTTTTTTCCTATATTTATTCTAGAAAATTTATGGCTTTAGGTTTTACATTTAGGACAATGACCTATTTTTAGTTAATTTTTTAAAGTTGTGTATATGTTGTGTGTGTGGTTTTTTTTAATGTGACTATTCCGAATATTCCAGCACTATTGGAAACACCCAGCTTTTTTTCCATTGGATTGGAGTCCATTAAATCTCAATCAATGGACAAGTATATGTAGTACTCTTTCTGGACTCTGTTCTCTTTTATTGATATATTTGCCTATACCTTCTCCAACCACATGATTGTGATTAATGAAACATTACTGTAGGTCTGGGCACGAGATAGTTAACCATGTGAAACTTCCAACTTTTTCTTTTTCAGTATAGCTTTGGCTATTGTAATTCGTTGTCATTCCCAGAAGTTTCAGGTTTTTATTCTAAAGGAGACATGGAGAGAAGAATCTGAGTTCCACAGTGGCCACTGTTCACCCTGCCCCCAAAGCCTGCAGCAAGAGTGAGACTTTCTCAGGACCTCACAGATTTTGAGTGAACGCCTGATATTGTCCTTAGAAAAGAGCCTGAGAGAGGTTGGAAATGTCTTCATTGTATATGGCTTTAAAGGGTTCTGTAATACAGAGGTCCTCAACCTTTTTGGCACCAGGGACCTGTTTCGTGGAAGACGATTTTTCCACGGGCGGGGCGTGGGGCGTATGGTTCAGGCAGTAACTGAGGAGTAACTGGGGAGCAACGGGGAGTGGCAGATGAAGCTTTGCTCACTCGCCTGCTGCCCACCTCCTGCTGTGCGGCCCAGTTCCTAACAGGCCGTGGACCGGTACCAGTCCATGGCCCAGGGGCTTGGGACCCCTGCTGTAATATTTTCCTAGCTTCTCTTACTGATTAATTAAAATGTTTCCAGAATTCTTCTTACTGGTGGCCAGCAGCAGCTGTCCCAGGCGAGCTAGTACTGGCATCACTTCTCTGTTTAGAAGTGCCTGTCTTTTCTTAGGTTTCTGGTTAGTTGGTCACCCTGTGACCTCAGTTTTTGATGGAAACAAGAAAATTTGAATTTGCTGATTGTCTGGTGTCTTCTGTGTGTTGGTTTGCTTTTGCTGTTATTACGAGTGGGAATGATGCTGTTTCAAGCTTTTTACATCCTAAATGGAAGCCAAAAGGCACACAGTCCTTTAGCCATATTTTGAAGACTTTCAGCATAGCAGGCACACGTTTCCAAAATTCAGCTTGGTTCCCCTCCTTCTGGTTTAGCTGAATGGTAAAAATCTCCACCCAACACATATCTTCTTCTTATTTGAGCTGATTTTTTTCCAAGACTCCTTGTAAGATCAGTAACGCGACCTTGCTGTTGAGAGACATGGGGCTAGAAGTAGGTAAGTTTGGAATGATCCTGGATAAGAAAAAGTTCAGACTCTTAATGAGGAATGTGGTAATATGGATGGAAAAGAAATGGTGGGTTCAAGAAGCAGAAGAGAATTAATTTAATGATTTATTTATTTATGAGATATTTAAGAAGTAGATAATGAGAAGGATACCCATGTTTTTTCTTTGTGTGACTGTGAAGAGTGTGAAACTCTTACTTATAGCAAGTTATACAAGTAAGATAAAAGGTTTTGGAAAGAAGACAAGTAGTAGACATTATTTAAGCTCTTTTCTGTGTATATGAACTGAGCTGTTGTCTTTCAGATGTATTCTTTTATTTAATCTTCACAATTACCCTTTAAATATATATTATTTTGATAACATTTTTACAGGTTAGGAAACTCAGTTGTAATGAAGTTGAGTAGCATGGATACTATGTGGCAGAACAGAGAACATGCAGTAACCCAGGGTTTGTAACCCTTGGCACTGATGACATCTTAAGCCCAGGTAATTCCTGGGGGGAGTTGTCCTGTGCGTTGTAGGATCCCTGGACTCTACTCATTAAATGCCAGTAGCAACTATCTTCTCACTCAGTTGTGACAACCAAAAATGTCTCTAGATATTGCCAAAGTCCCACAGGGGAGGGGAGATTTGCCCAGTTTTGAGAACCATCGATCTAATCTCCCTTACTCCAACCTTTGTGCTATTAATGAGTCATATATTGCCTCTTGGAGTTCAGTATGTATCTTTGAATTTGACGTTAATCGATTATGAATATTATAACTACCCTAATTCTAAATGGAGGCAATGGTGAAAAATAGCTTATAAGTATTATCAGAAATTTGGGAAAATTAGTGAAATTGTCTTGGTCTGATGGTAGTTTTAATCTCTCTAACATATGCATAATTAGTGATACTAAAGAATTTCACCTAACCCATTTTGTTTCATATAAGATTTTATTAGCACAATTAAGCTGCTCTTTAAAATCCATAAAAGTCCATCTGTCTGTAGTCTTGAGGCAGGCACATCTTTTTCAAGGTCATTTTGTAAATTGATAATTAACCTTCTAAATATAGGTACTTCATACTCAAGGTCTTTTGCCATATCTAATTAAAGCAAAGCAGTTGTATTTTTATCTCCCAGAAGATATGTGGCTTGCATTTATATTAGCATTTCAATTACAATGATGATTTCTTGGTTTTTATCAAAATAAAATGGTGGATGAAAACAACATCTGTTGAGATATTAACAGTAGTATTTGTGTATATATTATTATTATTTTTTTTTTTTTAAATACAGAATTTTACGTAGAAACTGTTTAAAGTAGCAAAAAACCCTGTCAAGACAGACCAGGTGGAAAATGGGTTCCCAATAAAATGGAATTTTAGGGGAACAAAGTCTAAAAGGCCACAAAAGAGAAATAGCACCACTGTTATTTGAACAATGGCTAGTTACTTGCATTTTTTGGCATTGTTAGTCACTGAATCTGGGTTTTCCTCTGAATTCCACACAGAGCATGCACTACACAACAATTTTATCATAAAATACTTGCTTGCTACACACATTTTAGGACAAGCTACCACCAGAAACAAATCAATACAAATACATCAGGGGCAGAACAATCTCAGTAGTGGGTAACACACATTTTGCAGAATTCTGCTGAACAAAGGAACTGAATAGGCTGTGGGCAAAGCAAATGAGGGAGTTAAGGAATAAAATATTTTAAATATTAATAATTAACTCAGACATGGTACTGTATTTTCTGCAAAAGAAAATTAACATTTAGTAACACGCTAACATTTTTATCTCCAAAGAGATTAGTGCACTGGCAAAGTATTTCGACAACAGTGGAGGGCTGTGGACAGCGGGTACCGAAAACACCCAGCCTTGCAGATCCCAAGGTAGCAGTGGCCTTCCTTCACTGATCACTCCCTTTGCCAGAAGTCCAGAAAGAACTTGCAGCATGATCACCTGCCTGCTGAACTTCCACGCTAAGTAGCAAACTTTAAGGAGCCAAAGAGGAGTCCCCAGTGGGCAAGGACAGCAGAGAAGAGAAACATGTTAAATGTAAACTTAAAAGACAGTAAAATGGGACACAACCCCCATTCAGATCCCAGAGATGTGGGCAAGTCCCCAAAAGTAGTTGTTAGATTTAAGAACTGGACACACCTCATTTCAAAACAACAACAACAACAAAACACAGTACATAGAAATATCGGGGATAACTGGAAAATTCACCAGAGAAATGTTCTATGAAAATCAAGCTCTTCGACTCAAAACGTCTCAGGGCTGAAACACACCCTCTATTCATCCAGGCAACAATGTCTGTTGCTTCTTATCAGGGATGCAGCTGGTCAAGGACACTAAATGGCTTTACAAAGCAACTTTTCAAACTTTCCTTTTGGGCCAAGGTCTGGGCCTGTGAGGACCAGGCAGCCCCGTGAGGGCTGGGAACAGCAGGTCCCAAAGGTTCCAGGTTCTGGCCCTTCCTTCCCAGACACAATGTCAAACACACAAAAGCTACTGTCATGTTACATTTTACATTTTGAAATATGGAAGCATCTTTTAAATACTCTTAAGGCATTTATTTATTAAAACGTTCTCTGTCAAGATTTCACATTAGCTTAAAATTCCAATCAGTCTTTACATTTCTCTGCTGAGGTCTCCACCTTCTCCAGCCATCAGTGCTACCGGCATCTACACAGTGAGCCCCATGGTCAGGCTTTTTGTTCCCTGGGTGAACCAACTAGATGTTAATACTGCTCTGCTACAAGGTAAAAGCTCCTAACTCAAACTTATTGGAAAAGGAGTGAAACTTCTGCAAAGTGCACTTTAAGAAGAGGTGCTTTTTGCTTATGAAAAGAAACCAGTGAGTCCTCTAAGAATAATAAAAGGGAATATTTTACAGTTAAGCACATGATTTGGAGTGAAGAATTCGGATGATGCTCGGCTGGTCCAGGCTGTTGATACTCTTCTTGTTCCTCCTGCGGGCCCCCTTCATCAGGTATCACGAAGCCTTCATCTGTGGCATAGAGAATATCCACAATCCTCTGCAATACAGGGTTGTTTTCCCCCTCGTTCTCCTGGCAAATCAATTCAATGTTCCTTAGCTTTCCAAAGTAGAACTCTCTCTCCTTCTCCAAGTCTTCGATGGTAAGTTTCAATACGTTGACCTGCTGCATCAATTCGGCTGCTTCGTCATCCCCGTTCCCCACACCAGGATTCTTCGGCATCACGCCCGGGCCAGCCTTAGGGGTTGCAGTAGTTCTGTGTGTTGCAATGGGCCTCTGTGGAGCTGCACTGCTAGAGCTGAGAGATTTCTTCGGTTTGTTCAGAGCTGGAGCAACAAGGCAGGGGGCCACCGCAGTTTCTTGACCTTGTCTGGCAGCTACAGGGTCATAGTCTTTCCCATCATAGTTTGCATCAAAAAACTTCTTGAACCACTGAACGAATTCAAAATTGTCCTGAAACTTTCCTTTTACTAATTTGTCCACAGGAATTATTTTGTCAACACCCATCCTCTTAAAACCTGCTTGTAGTATTTTGAAGTTCTGGATGTATCCATGTTCTAGCTTAGCTTGGAATTTCACTTCCTTCAAGGCAATGGAGCCAGGGAACAGCATGTCCATAAACTGACAATAGGCAGCCCCTGAGCACAGCTGTTCAATCTTTGTCAGATTCAACTGCAGAGACTCATTGATCCAGGCCAGCATGTCATGTCGACTGCGGTTATCACTGGTGACCGACGTTGAGTACACATTCACTGCCATCTTCGGCTCTCAGCTGGACCGCGTCCGCTGCCCGTTCCCGGCTCCGGTTCCGTCTTCGTCTCGTTCAAACCACCTGACCCCACCCGCTCCTGTGTATATATTATTAATAAGCTTTTATTAAGCACCCACTTGTCTGAATCAGAGATTTATAGGTTCCAAAAGAGATCACACAGAAAAGTACTAAGTGGGAAAAACAGAGTCTAATAACTGATAAAAATTTAAATATGAAAAAAAGTCATAGACCTATTGATGTATAGAATCCCAAATTGGTTTAAGATTGAGAAATTAGAACGCTAAAATGAAAGACTATTGAGGAAAAAGCCAGATAGGCACAAGTTAAATGAAGATTAATTGAACAACATAAAGAAGATTATCATGCAAGGATTAAAACCAAGATATTAAGTATTCCAATAAAACATTTATTATTGTTTAGCTGTTAAGTAATAAAGCAAGGGTCTAGTTACTGGAGAATTGAAGGAATGCAGTTAAAATATAATGGGCCACAATACAAAAAATACAATTTATTCTTTCGAAAATTTGAACTACCTTTGTAGTTAGGTGTCTGCATTCAAGATCCAACACGAATTGGTAACTGTAGAAACTTGGGAGGGCTTTATTTTATTTTATTTTTTTAACATATTTATTGGAGTATAATTGCTTTACAATGTTGTGTTAGTTTCTGCTGTATAGCAAAGTGAATCAGTTATATGTATACATATATGCCCATATCCCCTCCCTCTTGCATCTCCTGCCCACTTTCCCTATCCCACCCCTATAGATGGTCACAAAGCACACGCTGATCTCCCTGTGCTATGCAGCTGCTTGCCACTAGCTATCTATTTTACATTTGGTAGTGTATATATGTCAGTGCTACTCTCTCACTTCATCCCAGCTTACCCTTCCCCCTCCCCGTGTCCTCAAGTCCATTCTCTATGTCTGTGTCTGTATTCTTGTCCTGTCCCTAGGTTCGTCAGAACCTTTTTTTTTTTTTTATTTAGATTCCATATATATGTGTTAGCATACGGTATTTGTTTTTCTCTTTCTGGCTTACTTAACTCTGTATGACAGACTCTAGGTCCATCCACCTCACTACAAATAACTCAATTTCATTTCTTTTTATGGCTGAGTAATATTCCATTGTATATATGTGCACATCTTCTTTATCCATTCATCTGTTGATGGACATTTAGGTTGCTTCCATTGTTCACATGATATAGATTGTATTATAAATCCATTTTTAATTTCTTTTTTAACAGTTTGAAGACAAAGCTAAGTAATATCTGTGTATATAATTGGATGATATAACCCTCAAGTCTCTCTTTTTTTTCTTTTTCTTTCTCAGTTTTTAAAATTAGAAATATAATTTGCACTTAGTGAATTTCACAGATCTTATGTGTACATTGGATGAGTTTTTACATATATATAATCTTTAGATCTATTTATCTATCAGTTGAGACTTTTAAGATTTCCTTTATCCCAGAGAACTTCTTTTTATTTTAAGTGGTATATTAGATGGTTTTAAGTGTTTTTTTGTTTGTTTTATTTGTTTTTAATTTAGATATAATTGACATATAAAATCATGTAAGTTTAAGGTGTACAATATGTTGATTCAATATATTTATATATTGCAATATGTTTACCACCTTAGTATTAGCTAAAAGCATTTCTTTATGTACCTCTTAGGGCAATTTTTTCCCCAGAAGCAATCACAAACCACATTTCTGATTTCTCTAAATATAGAATAGTTTCACCATTCCAAATTTCTTTGTGCTTCACTTATCTCTCCTTCTACTTGTGCAAACCCTGGAAATCACTGATATTTTTATCATCCTTATAGTTCTGCCTTTTCATGAATATTACATAGTTAAAATCATACAGTAAGTGGCCCTTTTAGACTGGCTTCTTTCACTTAGCAACATACATGCAAGATACCTCCGCGTATTTTCATGGCTTGATAGTTCATTTCTTTTTATTACTGAATAATATTCCATTGTATAGATATAAACATGGTATTTTGTTTATCCATTCATCAATTTAGGGACTTATTGACTGCTTCCATTCTGGCAACTATGTGTAAAACTACTGTCAATAGTCACACGAAGATTTTTGTGTGAATATTAGTTTTCAGTTCATTGCAGTAAATACTGAGGAGCTTAGCTAGATCATATGGCAAGACTGTGTTTAGCTTTGTAACAAACTATCAAAAAGTCTTGCAAAGTGGCTGCTCCATTTAACATTCCTGCCAGCAATGAATGAAAGTTCCTGTTGCTTTACATTCTTGCTAGAATTTGGTATTTTCAGTGTTTTTTGGATTTTAATAGCGGTGTAGTAGTAACAAATTGTAGTTTAATTTGCAGTTCCTCTCAAGATTATTTCTTTATCTTTGATATTCTGCAGATATGATATACTTAGGTATAATTTTGTTGTTGTTGTTTTGTTTTGTTTTATCTTGGCATTTTTCCTGCCTGGTGTTCTTGAGCTTCGTGCATCTGTGGTTTGGTGTCTGGTTTGGCGGTTTGGTATTAATTTAGGGAAATTCTCCATCATTATTGCTTCAAATACTGCTTCTGTTCCTTTCTCTCTTTCTTTCCTGATATCCCTATATATATGTATGTTACATTATATGCTATGTTACAGTTTTTGTTCTTACCCCACATTTCTTAGATATTCTGTTGCATTTTTTTCAGTCTCTGTTCTCTTTGCTTTCAGTTTTGGAAGTTTCTATTGACATATCTTCAAGCTCAGAGATTCTTTAGCTGTATCCATTCTAGTAGTAAGTGCATCAAAGACATTTTTTATTTCTGTTTAGTGTTTTTGATCTCTAGCAGTTTCTTTCTGATTCTTTCCATCTCCTTGTTTAGATTATCCTTATGTTCTTGAATATTGTCTATTTTTTTTTCTATTAGAGGCTTTAACGTTTTAATCAAAGTTGTTTTAAATTCACTGTCTGATAATTCCAAAATCCCTGCTATATCTGAGTCTGGTTTTCAGTCTTGTTTTGTATCTTCAAACTTTGTTTTTGTCTTTTATTATGCCTTGCAACATTTTGTTGAAAGTTGGACATGATGTGCTCGGTAAAGGGAACTATAGTAATTAGTCTTTTAGTGATGCAGTGGTGAGGTGTAGGGGCAGGGGAAGCATTCTGTAGTCCTATGATTAGTTACTAGTCTTTTTGTGAGCCTGTGAATATCACAAGTACCTGTCAATCCTCCCACCCCCATCTTAGGTGGGATAGTATGGGTGGAGGGGACTGGAGTTGGGTATTTCCACCGCCGTTAGAAGGCTAGAGGAGGCTGGATTTGGGTATTTCCCTTGCCCTAGGTCAGTGAGTCTCTGACTAAACCCCAATAGGCTGTGGTGAAATAGTTCCTTTTGAGGGTAGGTCTTGTTAAGAAGAATGGAATGCTCTGGCATATTTCAAAGTGGTTACTTTCCCACTTGGTTACTTTCCCAGTGGTTACTTTCAAAGTGGTTACTTTACTTTGGTTTGTAGGAAACCAAAGGGAATATTTCTCCAGTATTCACCTTGGGAAACTGGAAGAGCTACAGGAAATAAAACTAAAGTGTGGGGCTCCCCCATGGAGTTTTAAACTCACAAACTTGTTATCACTGATGGTCCAGCAATTTTTCAATTCAGATTTTCCTGCCCTGGTATTGAATCCCATGGAGACCTCTGCCCCCTTATTTTTGCTCTGGAAAGCTGCAGTTCTATCTACCTGTCTGCCTCTCCAACTTTTAGAGAAGCAATTTGCCCTGTGACCTCACTTCTCTGACATATCTAAGAAGAGTTGATTTTTCACATTGTTCAGCTTTTTACTTGTTATTAGGGCAGGCTTTCAAGCCCCTAACATGCAGGACTGGGAACTGGCAGTCCTGATGTGCAGCTTCTTAATTACAAATGATGTTGACCATCATTTCCTAAGCTCACTTGCCATCTATATATCTTCTTTGGTGGTCTATCTGTTCAGATATTTCCTGCATTTCATGTGGGTTGTTTATTTTCTTATTGTTTACTTTTAAGTGTTCTATGTGTAGTTGGATATGGTGATTTCAAAATAATTTCTCTCCCTTGAGCATTTTCAAAGTGGTTACTTTTCCCCTTTCTCTGCCTGAACTACTGGGGAGTAAGGGCTGAGGAAAGGGGATGTTTTTCCAATTTTTGCAGTGTGAACCTGGTGGTATTCCTGAAGGTAAAACTAATGAAACTGTGGGGGCTGCCCTTATACTGGGCCTATAGGAATTTAACTTTCAGTCTGTTCCACACTCAGTCTACAGCAGACCATCAGCGACTGTTTGGGCTTTCTACCAGTCACTGTCTTCAGTGGCTTCTCTCCTGATAAATCATGATTCTCTGTACTTGCCTTTTCCCCCTGTTTTCTGAGACAGTTTGCCTTGTGACCTCAATTCTCTGATAGATCTAAGAAGAGTTGCTGATTTTCAGTTTTTCAGAGATTTTTTTTTCTTGTAATGAGGGTGGAAGCTATGACTTCCAGGGTCTTTATATGTTAGAGTAGAAACCACTATGGTGTCACTTGAAATTATATAAACAGTGGTATATATATGAACTCTTGTATATAGCAATCTTGTTTTTTCCTGGATGTTCTATTCTTTTTTTTGAAATGTATTTCTGTATGTGTGACAGTTCCAAATTATTTACATTATAGAGGCCTAATAGTACATTTGATGTCTTAAAGAAGTAATTCCCCCTCATTGCTCTTCTTTTGGCATATTTGTTGTTCAAAATAAACTTTGTAAATGATTTTAATAACTATTAAAAAGTGGAAAATGACAGCACTTTATTTGGAATTGTAATAAATTTATAAATTAACCTATAAAAATGTAATACCTATTATATTGATCACTCCTATTCAAAGAGAATTTTTCATTTTTTTCAAATCTACTTTCTTTTGATTCAGGAAAATTTTATAGATGTTAACATCTACTTTAAATTGATTTCTTTCTAATTTTACTTCCAGTCATCCTTGTAAATTGTTGTTTTTTTATTGTAAATGGGGGTTTTCTCTATATTTTTATCTTTTTTGATAGGCTTTCTTTGCCTATATGTAAACTATTGGTTTTATGTACTTTTCATTGTTATTACTTTAGTAAGTTTTCCTATTTTTCATGGTAGTTTTTCATTGGATTATTTAGTCTGTGACATCATCTATAATGTTTAATTTCTTTCTCTCAAATTCTGTTTTTTCTCTTCTCCAATTGCATTGACTAATGTTTCTTATATTATTTTAAATAGTAGTGAAAATGGAACGCCTTATATATTTGACAGTAGCAGAAAAGGTTTTTATGTTTTTCCATTAAATAGATAAACATCTTTGGGTGAATGCATATTGTTCTATCAATTATTATTTTATTTAGCACTCTACCACAAATGGGCATTTTTTTCATTTTTTATAATTTATAAAATTATAAAATATTTTAAATATTTATGTGATTCTCCTTATATTATTATGATTGACTATATTGAAACAGTTGCTTCTATTGAAATGCTTGGATTTCTGGGATAGTTGAAACTATATTTAGTCATGTTTTTAATTTTTTTTACTTTTTCAATATGCTATTGAATTCTGTTTGGTATTTTTCATTTAATATTTCTGAATTTATATTCATAAATGAGCCTGGTATATGGCTTTCTTTTTGGTGTAGTTCTTGACAATTTTCTTAAAGAATTTTATGGTTTCATCATAAAATTAATTTGGAAGTTTTCCTTTATTCTCTATTCTCCATAATAGATTAAGCAGCATTGGGATAAACTGCTTTTTAAAGGTTTCTTTAATACTTTAGAGAGTAAATTTGGGCACAATTAATAATTATGCCAGTCCTGTAGTGTAATAAGTAAGACATATGATAAAATTCATAATGTGAGAATATAAAGTCCTATGACTCAACTTGTAATGTATTAATACTAACTATATTTATATGCATCCTTGAGTGTAGTTTTTTTCAAAATGGCCATTTTGGAAATATACAAGCTCTGTTTCATAATTGCTTGTTAAAATGTAATTTAAGTCATTTTGGAATTGCATGCAAAATATGTTTGCATGGTATTTTAAAATATGATCATCTATTTATATACATAATGCTTCTTAAATTGACAGATTCCTAATTTGGTTACTTATAATTAATTATAATTAATAATACTATAATTATAATTTATTAATTCATGGATGCATACATTAATTCTACACCCTCTTACTAGTGCTATGTTATGGTCATGTGATAAACACAGGATATTAAAATTAAAATAAGACTTAATTTCCCACTTTAGAAAAAATAAAGGTAGTGTGACACAGATCCACAGGCAAGGAACTCTATAGCTCCTAATGGCAGGCAAAAAACATACTATATTTTAAGTATCATATATTAATGAAATGATCTTCAGAAATGTTAATAATTTAAGCAACTTAATCTTGTGGGATGTTCTGCTGACACCAAGTTCAAGACTTTCAGAAACTGTAATGCTATTCTTTTAGATTTTTAGCATGAAATTGAATATGTATGAAACCCTACCTTATTATTTTGAATAATGTTTTGGAAGAATACTCTCAAGGTATTCAAATGTGACTGCAAACTCAAGAATGATATTATATGATGATGAAAATAATGATTCTTAAATTTAATTGGCTTGGGTTATAATAAAAACTCCATCAACCTTAATTACTCTAAAGACTTTGGACAAGGTATTTAACCTCCAAACTTCTGATTTTCAATAAAGGAAAAGATGACCTTAGTAAAACCTAGCTTATAGACCTGGTGTAAAGATTAAATAGTCCCATCCCTTACTAAGCAGTCAAGTGTTTGCTATATTTTTTATTAAATAAAAAAGGCAAATGACTGATAAAATTGAAGCTTCTTATTCTAAGACCAATCAAAACCTAAAAATTTCTTCTTCAGGTTACTCTGCGAATTCAGTTGATATTTACCAAAATTTTAACAACAAATTTGATTACATTGAGCACATTTCCTAGTTTAGGCCCCTCAGCTCACCACTTGAAACAATTCTCCTCTGAAGCAGATATTTCAGGAGAAGATCTGGTAACACACACTCTGAAAGTGTACAGCTCATTTCTGCCAAGTTTGTAGCAAATATCTGGGATGGATACAAACCATACATTATTCTGATACTTAAGGTCCTTGCAGCAGGAATTCTCCATTACCTGCATCCTCACCCCTACCATGAAGCTCTCCATGTATCCACCCACTACTGGGGCATATTCTCCAACTGTATATTCATATAAGAGATGGAGGAAAGAATACGGATTATTTTACTTCATTATGGAATTTGTTTAATACAGTTTTTATCCTTACCTAGGAAACAAGTTCTCCAGTCTAGCAATAGCAGAAAAAAGATACTTTTATTCCCATTTGAAGAATATGTCTATTAAATGAAATTCTAATTAATTAGAATTCTTTAGGGAGGAGTGATAATTAGGTTCTCCTGGACCCCCTACAGTGTAGAAATTAATTAAATAACAAATTAAAAAATGATTTTTTACATTTTCAAAGTGGGGTTACCACCTTCAGTAAATTACTTTCTATATCATTGATTTTTTCCCTTTATACTGGCGATAGAACTGAACACCTCGACAAACAATTTCTAAATATCTCAATTTAATCTTCATTACATACAAAAAATTATCTCCCCACAAGGTATGTATTACTTTTCCCTTCAAATGTATATTTGGGGTATTTAAAATTATTGCTCTAATTGTATTAAATACACATTTGTGTTTTTTCTCATTTTGTAAGCTAATACTGAAAAAGTATGTCTGTTAACTATTTTGCGTAGTAGCTAACAAAGGACAGAAGCACTCATATAGACAACTGATGATGTTGTACAATTGCTGAGAAACTCATCATACCTAAAAAGAAAAATGGGCTATGGAGTCAGAACAGCACACGTCTCAGTTCTGCTCTGTCACTGACCACACCTATGCAGGTAGACCAATTACCAAGTCTTTTTACACCTATTTGTACTTAGGTTACCTAGGGTTAATAATCATTACACAAAGGTCTACTGGAACCATGTGTATCTGTCCTGAAATAATATTTTATCCTGTCATTGAATTCCAGTATTTAAATTGTCAAAAGTAAGTATCTGCTTTCTTTAGAAAACCAAAATGAAAACCTATTATGTAAACACTTTCTAGTGATATAATTTAGGACCATTTTACACCAATGTGCTTAGCATTTTGTTTTTATGGTGATTGGTTTATAATTGGATTGGAGAGACCCAGTTTATTTTCTCTACATAAATTACTTAAAGATACAGAATACATAAATTATAAAAGAATAATAGATTCAGGACAATATCTTCCCATAAGATACCACTTACTATACGGAGTCAGATTATAAATTGAATTACTAGACAAAACTACTTCAAAGGATTCTAAATATCCCTTGAAATATTTTTCTAGTAGATTTTCAATTATCAATCATCAAGGAATTATCTATATATTTATTTAGTGTCTGAGAATATTTCTCAAAAACAAGATTGTTTTCACAGTAGGTATGAAGTAAGAAACACACACAGAGGAATACATAGAAACATTTAGTGAGTAATTAACTTTTAAGAAAGCTAATTTATATGTTTTGAAATATACTAATAATTTATTGATATTGAAAGTCATGTCACAAGTTGGTTGTAGAAAAATACAGAAAAAAATAAAATTTAAAATTAAGATAAACTGATTATACTAAGAAGAAAACACTATTACGTACAATACATAATACTATATGCACAAATGATACTACTTTTTAATGTTTTACAATGAGACAATGAAAGTGAAATACAATTTTGTTAAATTATATTATTTTGAATAACTGAATTACAAAGGAATTTTTATCGTTCAACGAGACATAATAAAACACGTTAATTATCATAATAACAATATTATTTTCTTTTTGAAAAAGGTGATGACCTCAATTTAATTTTTAGATACCTATGTTCTTAAAAAAATCATAAAATTGAAATAAGTCAATGAAAAGCAAGTCCTAATAAATTGACCTTCAAAATGAAAGAAAAAAAATGAGAATCTCCTGTTTTTTTTTTTTCATTTTGCTAAAACATTATTATGAAAATCCACTTAAATAAGAGAACTATTTAATTTATTTTTTTAATTAATTAACTTATTTTTGGCTCGTTGGGTCTTCGCTGCTGCACACGGGCTTTCTCTAGTTGCGGTGAGCAGAGGCTGCTCTTCATTGTGGTGCGCAGCCTTCTCATTGCAGTGGCTTTTCTTGTTGTAGAGCACAGGCTCTAGGTGCGCAGGCTTCAGTAGCTGTGGAGTGCAGGCTCAGTAGTTGTGGAGCACAGGATTAGTTGCTCCGTGGCATGTGGGATCTTCCCGGACCAGGGCTCGAACCCATGTCCCCTGCATTGGCAGGTGGATTCTTAACCACCGCGCCACCAGGGAATTCCTTAAGAGAGCTACTTTAAGTGACTTATCCCATTTTGGATTTGAAGAGAAAGTCTTAAGCTTAGAACCACTTAGAATAGAATCCAAGAGGATAAGGATCTCTTGTTTTTAAGGGAATAAGGAGATAGCATAAATAAGGAAAGCAGATTGAGAAGACTGAGTCCTTGTTATCATGGAGGGTATAGAATGAGAAAGAAATGCCTTGTTTAAATCCCATTATCAGCACATGTGGGTATGTTAGGAAGGGCTGGTGTGTTAAATAAGAGTGGCAAGGTACATCTTTGGTAGAAGCTATGGAATTCTCTTCACTATAATTATTAACTTATGATTTGGATAATTGAGTATTTCATAAGTATGTGTGTGTGTTTTAATTGCTGCACACTTTGAGGAGCAGAATGTGAAAGTATGCTAAGAATCAGAATTTAAATCAGACTTTACTAAGAGTCTACTCATCTATGATGCCCAGGAAGGAATGAGGAAAATGCTCACCAGCCAGAAGCTAGGTGACTCTCACACTTCATGTCCTAAATATAAAAATTCAAAATGGCAGGGCTCTTTTATATATTGGTAATACCTGAAATATATGTATTTTAAATTGTTTTATGGTTAAGCAAGGGATTAAGGCTTCATGATACTCAAATATGAGAGAGCAGACTCTGCAGGAGAAGGGAGGAGGAACCCTTAAATCTTGATTTATCAAATTTCTAAAAGCCATGTGAAAGCTAAAAACATGTCTGCTATTCAAAAGTGTGAATTTATCTAGTAAAACATTAATTATATATTATATTTAGATTTTTATCATTTTTCTTCTAAATAGAGGCAGGCAGCACTGGAGGGGCTGAATTGTTAATTAGTAAACAATCGCCATCTCGCTAAAGCAAGAATGTTATTCCAGATAAGCAAATTAAACCATTATTTTGGTTAATCAGTACAAACATGGATAGAATGTGTAATAAAATTCAAAATGTGCTTGAATTTCTAAGACAAATCAAGCAACTTCAAAGACTCTTTGAGTTTGTGGAACATTATGCTATTTGGGAGTACAATTTCACTCTCCCCTGCCATTAGCTGGAAATTAATGCATTAATTCATTCAATAAACATATAATTTGACACAATGAACATGGCCTTGACTGTAGAATGGTAAAGAAAAGATATACTTTTAGTGCTCCTGGTCCTTACAATTTAGTGGAGATTAAGAATAATTCATCTATTATACACATAAATATTTTAAAATATTAACAGTAAGCTTTAGGAAGGAAATGAATGGTTTGACTATGATAGAAAATAAGGAGAGGGAATGTAGTACTCTAGATAAAATGAGTAGGTGAGACTTTATAGGGTTCTCTGTCTCCTCACAGTGTTTACTTCCTGTTCTTTCATACTTTCTCTTCTGCATTGTTGTAGTTCCTTTTCATATTCTACCCTCCTTGCCTGGAAAGTAACTTTAGATAATTATTTTGTCCAGGAGTATAAGACTTTAATGATATCTGAGCCCTTTCATGTACAAGAATGTCTTTCTATCATCATTTTAAGAACAACAACAAAAACATCAACTGCAACAAAAACAATCTTTACTCATTTGCTGAGGATAAAGTTATTGGGTAATAACAGCTTCCAAATAAAGCAGAGTAAAACTCTTCTCATTCTTGCAGTATTCATTATTGTTTAGGAGTCTGAGGCAAAAAAATTTTGAAGTGACTGAAGAAAATCTCCTCCTTCACTGAAGACTTATAGGATATGTTCCTCATTCTTATAGTTAACACTTTTCCCTAATAATGTTAGGGACTGTATTAGCCTCCTTTTGTAGATCACTTAAATCTTTCCAGCCCCGACTGCCAATGTCGAATTGATTGGTTCAGAGCAGATTTTACCTACTTCACACGTTCACCCTACCAGCACATGGCTGCAGTGCCTTTTGCTGCCAGCCTTAAAACTTTTCCAAGTGACACAACTGCCATTCACAGAGGAGCCCTGTAAATGCCATGTTTGACCAATGATGGATGCTGGACAGTGGATAAGGGTTCCCCTTTAATAACCCAATCCTTGTGTATAGTTCTGCTATTCTTTTACAAAGGCTCCAAAGAATGTCACACAGGATTAAACATCAGTTGTCAAATTGGTGACCAACTTCATAAACCATCCTTCATAACTAATTCTTTATCTTTTTATTTTTGCTCTCTCTGTTCCATTTCTATATTGCTCACTCCCTAATATTGCTTTGGAAATTAACTATTTGCAAGCCTCCAATTCAGGTTCTACCTTTAGGGAAGGAGGGGCTGTCATTGGTCAAGATAAGGTCTTACTTTAGAAAAGCCCCTTTAATCTGAAAACATCAAAATTTTTCCACTCAAATATTTTGATCACTTATATTTTATGATTGTTTCTTTTCAATCTTTCTGGAGGCTCCTTTGCCAGCATCACTGGTTAGTTTGCTGCATCTCAATAAATTTTACTCATTATTACATAAGGCAACATCTATTTAGACCAGTGGCTAACTTCAAACAAGTGAGTTACACTTTGGTCTATTGTCTTTTGTCTGTTGAATGGTTTTTCAAATCTAAAAGGAAGGACAAATCAGTGTGAGCACTCTCCTTATTTCTGCTCTCTGGTAGCTCCTCTCCTTTGTAAGTGTGCTTTAAGGTAATTTAAGGTAATTGTAATTGTAATTTAAGGTAATCCTACTTTCTGGTCTGGTTACATTTCTCTGTTACTCTGAACATTATTGCTCATGAGAAACCACAGTTTAGCTGATGTATTTAACCATCTTTTTTCTGTTTCTAATAGGCTTAGAACTGTAAGAGTTGCCTATGGTAACTACACCACCCATATTCTATCATGCCTTTACTGTCCCTCTTCATATTTTCACATCCAGCTATTTTTTGGTGTCTAGAATTTCTCTTAGGTTGTACTCACTTGGATCAAAGGTTAGAGAGGCACAACTGCCCATCTTGCTAATTAGGACAGACCCAGGACTTTTGATCTCTCCGTGTTTGATAAGCACTGCTCTAAGCCCTTTGCATGCAGTATCACACTGAATCCTTGCACAAATATAAGCCCAATTTTACAGCTGAGGAAACTGAGGCACAATAAAGTTAAATAATGTGCCTCCATGTTACACAGCTGATGAAAGTCGGAATCAAATTAAACAACATTGTCTGAAATCTGAATTCAAACAGTCTGATTCCAGAGCTTATGCTCATTGCCATTTCAATCAATACCTTTCTTCGTCTGTCACATTGATGATATTGATTGAGGGCCTATTGTGAGCCAGGCACAATTTATAACAAATAAGACAACTTATAACAAAATAATTTATAACAAAATTGCTGATGTCTCCTATGTACCAGGAAATGTATTAGCCACTGAGAAAGATGAGGTGAATGTCTCTATATTCATGCTTATTTCTGAACCATGCAACTCTTTATTCAGTTCACTCCTGACCATCTCCATCTTAACTACTTCAGCCCACAGTCACTCCCACTTTTGTTACTGATACAGTAAACTAACCAGACTACATGCTTCCATGCTCCACCTCTCTTAATAATTCTCCAATCTGCAGTCAAAGATATCCTTATCAAGTGTAACACACACACACACACACACACACACAGAGTTACGTTAGTTCCCTAAAATCGTGCAGTGCCTTCCCATTTATTTGTCTTTAGAAAAAGTCATATTTTCTTAACATGGCTTATAAGGGCTTCAGTGTAAATCCTATCTCTCTTTTCAAAGTAATGTATCAACATTTTTCACCCTCAGGCTCTACCTTCAACCATAGTGAATTTATTCAAATTCCATATTTCATGCCTGCCAAATCCTGGGTCTGGCACATACATTTTCCTTTGTGGACTGTGAACTCCATGAGAGCAGGAACTAAGTATATGTCCAAACCAATATACCACAATGCCTGCCACATATTAGGTACTTGTGAGTATTTATTATTTGAGAGAATAAATGCCTAACAGCTAAATTCACCTGTGTTGTTTCTTTGTTCCTCCTTCAGGTTTCAGCTTATATATCACTTCCTTCAGAAAGTTTTAAATTCCTTGCTCTAGAAGAATCACACATAACTACAAAGGCCTGTTATTCAAGAAAACCAAGTGTTTCGTTGTTGTTGTTGTTGTTTTCTTTCTTTGTGTAGTTTTTACTTTTTTATATACAAACTATATTTTAACTGGCTGGATAGCAAATGAAAACGTCAATTGTCAGCCTCAGTGTAAATCTGTAAATATGGGATAGTGGAATACATAGATTCGACTGATATGTCCCTTGTGTAACAGGGGTGCCTCCTCTCAGACCCTATGGACCACTATCACATGGGTATTTGCCCAGTATTGTCACATCTTCCAGCTTTTCAAAAGAGTCCAGGAAAACAGACTTTCCTCTCTAATATCAATTTTTAAATGTTGACAATCTGTTCAAATTTTAAACAACCTTAGGTCTCTTTCCCAGTTTATAACCTCCATCTAAAGTATGCTAGATGGAGACCTTCAAGATGGCGGAGGGGTAAGAGGTGGAGATCACCTTCCTCCCCACAAATAAAACAAAAATACAGCTACATGTGTAACAACTCCTGCGGAACACCTACTGAACACTGGCAGAAAACCTCAGACTTCCCAAAAGGCAAGAAAATCCCCACATACCTGGGTAGGGCAAAAGAAAAAAAGAAAAAAAAGAGACAAAAGAATAGGGACGGGACCTGCACCTCTGGGAGGAAGCTGTGAAGGAAGAAAAGTTTCCACACACTAGGAAGCCCCTTCTCTGGTGGTGACAGAGGGTGGGTGGGGGGGAAGCTTTGGAGCCACGGAGGAGAGCACAGCAATAGGGGTGCAGAGGGCAAAAAGTGGAGAGATTCCCACACAGAGTTTTGGCGCTGACCAGCACTCATAAGCCTGAGAGGCTTGTCTGCTCACCCGCTGTGGGGGGGAGGGGGACAGGGGGGTGAGGCTCAGGCTTCCGTGTTCAGATCCCAGGGAAAAGACTGGAGTTGGCTGTGTGAACACAGCCTGAAGGGGGTTAGTGTGCCATAGCTAGCTGGGAGGGAGTCCGGGAAAAAGTCTGGACCTGCCTAAGAGGCAAGAGACCATTGTTTCAGGGTGCACAAGGAGAGGGGATTACTTCCCTGTTTGCCCACAGAAGGCAGAGCACCTCCTAAACGAGCTCAATAGCAGAATAACTGAGGCAGAAAAACAGATAAGTAACCTGGAAGATAAAATCGTGGAAATAACTACCACAGAGCAGAATAAAGAAAAAAGAATGAAAAGAATTGAGGACAGTCTCAGAGAGCTCTGGGACAATGTTAAACACACCAACATTCGAATTATAGGGGTCCCAAAAGAAGAAGAGAAAAAGGAAGGGTCTGAGAAAATATTTGAAGAGATTATAGTTGAAAACTTCCCTAACATGGGAAAGGAAATACTCAATCAAGTCCAGGAAGTGCAGAGAGTTCCATACAGGATAAATCCAAGGAGAAACATGCCAAGACACATATTAATCAAACTATCAAAAATTAAATACAAAGAAAAAAATGTTAAAAGCAGCAAGGGAAAAGCAACAAATAACATACAAGGGAAACCCCATAGGGTTAACAGCTGATCTTTCAGCAGAAACTCTGCAAGCCAGAAGGGAGTGGCAGGACATATTTAAAGTGATGAAAGGGAAAAACCTACAACCAAGATTACTCTACCCAGCAAGGATCTCACTCAGATTCAACAGAGAAATTAAAACCTTTACAGACAAGCAAAAGCTAAGAGAATTCAGCATAACCAAACCAGCTTTACAACATATGCTAACGGAACTTCTCTAGGTAGGAAACACAAGAGAAGGAAAAGACCTACAATAACAAACCCAAAACAATTGAGAAAATTGTAATAGGAACATACATATCGATAACTACCTTAAATGTAAATGGTTTAAATCTCCAATCAAAAACATAGACTGGCTGAATGGATAGAAAAACAAGACCCATATATATGATGTCTACAAGAGTCCCACTTCAGACTTATGGACACATACAGACTGAAAGTGAGGGGATGGAAAAAGATATTCCATGCAAAGGGAAATCAAAAGAAAGCTGGAGTAGCAATTCTCATATCAGACAAAATAGACTTTAACATAAACACTATTACAAGAGACCAAGAACACTACATAATGATCAAGGGATCAAACCAAGAAGAAGATATAACAATTGTAAATATTTACGCACCCAAAATAGGGCATCTCAATACATAAGGCAAATGCTAACAGCCATAAAAGGGGAAATTGACAGCAACATAATAATAGTAGGGGACCTTAACACCCCACTTTCACCAATGGACAGATCATCCCAAATGAAAATAAATAAAGAAACACAAGCTTTAAATGACACATTAAACAAGATGGACTTAATTGATATTTATAGGACATTCCATCCAAAAACAACAGAATATATTTTCTCCTCAAGTGCTCAAGGAACATTCTCCAGGATAGATCATATATTGGGTCACAAATCAAGCCTCGGTAAATTTAAGAAAATTAAAATCATATCAAGTATCTTTTCTGACCAAAACACTATGAGACTAGACACAAATACAGGAAAAATACTGTAAAACATACAAACACATGGAGGCTAAACAATATGCTACTAAATAACCAAGAGATCACTGAAGAAATCAAAGTGGGAAATCAAAAAATACCTAGAAACAAATGACAATGAAAACACGATGACCCAAAACCTATGGATTGCTACAAAAGCAGTTCTAAGATGGAAGTTTATAGCAATACAATCCTACCTCAAGAAACAAGAAAAAACTCAAGTAAACAACCTAACCTTACACCTAAAGCAATTAGAGAAAGAAGGACAAAAAAAAAAAAAAAAACCTCCAAAGTTAGCAGAAGGAAACTAATCATAAAGATCAGATCAGAAATAAATGAAAAAGAAATGAAGGGAACAATAGCAAAGATCAATAAAACTAAAAGCTGGTTCTTTGAGAAGATAAACAAAATTGATAAACCATTAGCCAGACTCATCAAGAAAAAAAGGGGCAAGACTCAAATCAACAGAATTAGAAATGAAAAGGAGAAGTAACAACTGACACTGCAGAAATACAAAGGATCATGAGAGATTACTACAAGCAAATATATGCCAATAAAATGGACAACCTGGAAGAAATGGACAGATTCTTAGAAAAGCACAACTTTCTGACACTGAACCTGGAAGAAATAGAAAATATAAACAGACCAATCGCAAGCACTGAAATTGAAACTGTGATTGAAAATCTTCCAACAAACAAAAGCCCAGGACCAGATGGCTTCACAGGAGAATTCTATCAAAGATTTAGAGAAGAGCTAACATGTATCTTTCTCAAACTCTTCCAAAACATAGCAGAGGGAGGAACTCTTCCAAACTCATTCTACAAGGCCACCATCACCCTGATACCAAAACCAGACAAAGAAGTCACAAAAAAAGAAAACTACAGGCCAGTATCACAGATGAACACAGATGCAGAAATCCTCAACAAAATACTAGCAAACAGAATCCAACAGCACATTAAAAGGATCCATACACCATGATCAAGTGGGGTTTATCCCAGGAATGCAAGGATTTTTCAATATACACAAATCAATCAATGTGATACACCATATTAACAAATTGAAGGATAAAAACCATATGATAATCTCATTAGACACAAAAAAAGCTTTTGACAAAATTGAACACCCATTTATGATAAAAACTCTCCAGAAAGTAGGCATAGAGGGAACCTTCATCAAAATAATAAAGGCCATATATGACAAAACCACAGCCAACATTGTTCTCAATGATGAAAAACTGAAACCATTTCCTCTAAGATCAAGAACAAGACAAGTTTGCCCACTTGCACTGTTATTATTCAACATAGCTTTGGAATTTTTAGCCACAGCAATCAGAGAAGAAAAAGAAATAAAAGGAATCCAAATCAGAAAAGGAGAAGTAAAGCTGTCACTGTTTGCAGATGACATGTTACTATACATAGAGAATCCTAAAGAAGCTACCAGAAAACTACTAGAGCTAATCAATGATTTGGTAAAGTAGCGGGATACAAACACATGGAGGCTACATTCCTATACACTAATGATGAAAATCTGAAAGAGAAATTAAAGATACACTCCCATTTACCATTGCAACAAAAAGAATAAAATACCTAGGAATAAACCTACCTATAGAGACAAAGACTTGCATGCAGAAAATTATAAGACATTGATGAAAGAAATTAAAGATGATATAAACAGATGGAGAGATCTACCATGTTCTTGGATTGGAAGAATCAACATTGTGAAAATGACTATACTACCCAAAGCAATCTACAGATTCAGTGCAATCCCTATCAAACTACCAATGGCATTTTTAACAGAACTAGAACAAAAAATTTCACAATTTGGATGGCAACACAAAAGACCCCAAATAGCCAAAGCAATCTTGAGAAAGAAAACGGAGCTGGAGGAATCAGGCTCCCTGACTTCAGACTATACTACAAAGCTACAGTAATCAAGACAGTATGGTACTGGCACAAAAACAGAAAGATAGATCAATGGAACAGGATAGAAAGCCCAGAGATAAACCCACGCACTATGGTCACCTTATCTTTGATAAAAGAGGCAAGAATATACAATGGAGATAAGACAGCCTCTTCAATAAGTGGTGCTGGGAAAACTGGACAGGTACATGTAAAAGAATGAAATTAGAACACTTCCTAACACCATACACAAAAATAAACTCCAAATGGATTAAGGACCTAAATGTAAGGCCAGACACTATAAAACACTTAGAGGAAAACATAGGAAGAACACTCTTTGACATAAATCACAGCAAGATCCTTTTTGACCCACCTCCTAGAGAAATGGAAATAAAAACAAAAATAAACAAATGGAACCTAATGAAACTTAAAGACTTTTGCACAGCAAAGGAAACCATAAGCAAGACGAAAAGACAACCCTCAGAATGGGAGAAAATATTTGCAAATGAAGCAACTCACAAAGGATTAATCTCCAAAATATACAAGCAGCTCATGCAGCTCAATATCAAAAAAAAGAAAACCAACCCAATCCAAAAATGGGCAGTAGACCTAAATAGACATTTCTCCAAAGAAGATATACAGATTGCCAACAAACACATGAAAGAATGCTCAGCATCACTAATCATTAGAGAAATGCAAATCAAAACTACAATGAGGTATCACTTCATACCAGTCAGAATGGCCATCATCAAAAAATCTAGAAACAATAAATGCTGGAAAGGGTGTGGAGAAGAGGGGACCCTCTTGCACTGTTGGTGGGAATGTAAATTGATACAGCCACTATGGAGAACAGTATGGAGGTTCCTTAAAAAACTAAAAATAGAACTACCATATGACCCAGCAATCCCACTACTGGGCATATACCCTGAGAAAACCACAATTCAAAAAGAGTCATGTACCACAATGTTCATTGCAGCTCTATTTAAAATAGCCAGGACATGGAAGCAACCTAAGTATCCATCTTCAGATGAATGGATAAAGAATATATGGCACATATATACAATGGAATATTACTCAGCCATAAAAAGAAATGAAACTGAGTTATTTGTAGTGAGGTGGATGGACATAGAGTCTGTCATACAGAGTGAAGTAATTCAGAAAATGAAAAAAAAGTTCTGATGTACCTGGGGGCAGGACAGGAATAAAGACAGAGACATAGAGAATGGACTTGAGGACACAGGGAGGGGGAAGTGTAGCTGGTATGAAGTGAGAGGGTAGCACTGACATATATACACTACCAAATGTAAAATAGTTAGCTAGTGGGAATCAGCAAGTGGGAGGGGATATGGGCATATATGTATACATATAGCTGATTCAGTTTGCTATACAGCAGAAACTAACACAACATTGTAAAGTAATTATACTCCAATAAAGATGTTAAATAAATAAATAAATAATAATAAATTATACTAGATGCCTAAATATTCTTTCATATTTAATCCCAGTTGTTCCCTTATGTTGCTGTAGCATGTAGAATATTTTCTGTTATTAATTTTCTGCCCTCTTCTTCTCCTGTTAAACTCAAAGCTCTGTGAGGTGAGGGAGATATATAGATAGATATAGATATACAGGAAATATCGATATAGATTTAGCCACAACTTTAGATTCAGTACATAGTCAACAGCCTAGAAACAGTAGATCCTTGATATATGGCCCTTAAACAATGAGTAAAATCTTAAAAAAAAAAAAGTATTCTAGCCCATCAATCCTAAATACATTGTAAACTGATTATATCTAATGTATTGGCAGAAGTGCTTGAAATCAAGCAAACTGAATTATTTTTATGTGCCAATTCTACAAAATATATATTTTCCACACAAAATGCAGTAGTTCTACTAATAATCACAACTGCCAATGTGTAATTTACTGTCCTTTTTAGGCTAAGCAGCTATAAAAGAATTCAAAAGCTACTCACACACGCCCAATCCTGCCCTTAGCTGAATAAATCATTTTGAATTTAGCTTATTTCTTTTGGTCTATTTTATGTAAATGTTAAATTTATAAGTTTAATTATAAACCTTGTTTTACATTACTGAAATAATTGTAAATATTGGAAAAATGCAAAGGATCAGTCAAAAAAATTGCAAATTAATAAAAGGCTGTTTTCTCATGATTTAAATGGCTCACACACATAAGTATTTCCTCCTAAGCAGTCTTACAGCTTCTTGGTTCTCTTTGGTTAAACAAAAAGTGTTTCATTAGCTGTTAAGGTGAAGAAAGAATTCACTGTTTTATACCATGAAGCATCATTATATCTCCACTTCTATCTAAGGAACCCTTTCTATCTTCAACTCCAGTCTGTAAACGATTCTTTCTGGGCAGAGATGAGAATTCTTCCTCTGCCCTCATATTATAGAGCACATAATGGTAGAGAAGAAATAGACAAAGAAATAGATTCAGCCTAGATACAGGAAATGATATGGAATAAGTAAGCAAACAACCGCATTTTTCAGGGCATATAGGAAAAAGGTCTACCTACCTCCACAGAAGCCATTGATATGATTTTACTGGGATAATTTTGAGTAGTGACTTAGGGTATTCTGAAAAAAATAGCATACTTTCTCATTCAAGGGCATACCTACCCCTGTGTAGAATACAGTGGCGTCCAGGATGGCTTATGACATCAATATAGATGGTCAAATTCATTTGAAAGAAATAATGGAATCCATCATGGGCTAAAATAAAAACTGTCTACTTTGCTACATTGCTCAATTGTTCTATTGTTTTCTCTGTATAGAAAACATAAACATTTATAAGTGGTTTTACCATATATTATATAATTATGTTATTTGTAGGTAAATGTTTAAAAATCTTAAATATTTCTTATATCATCAAGTAATTTCAAACGTCTTCTACATTTTTTTCTCAGTACTCCCAAAATACAGAATTCCAATCCCAAGTAGATCTTAACTGATTATTACAGTAGGCAAGTTAGTCAAAAACTGAAAAATCTTCAACTTTATAAAAAGCTTGCTTCATGAAGTTAATATATATTAATTTAAGCTGCATTTCACTAACTCATATAATTAAATAAAATGTTTTGTCTGCTTTTCAATGTCATTTGAGCATAACTGAATAAGAGAAAATCTGGAGTGCATATTTTCAAACAATGACGAAAATATGCATATTTTCAAGTAATCAAGAAAATATACAGTGTAAGATATTATCTGTTTATACAGAGACTCCCACTCTTAAAAATGTTTCCAAAAATTGTTCCTGTTTGGTTAAAACCAAAAGCTAGTTCACAATTCCTTATCAAATGGCAAAAAGTAAAACTACTCAATAGTTTAGGAAAGAAAAAATATTTAGTAAAATTATCAGGGGGATTTCGCATAGGCAGCAAGTCCTGTAATTACTTTTCTGATTTTTGGAGAGGAAAACCAGAGATACCTTTGCTATTATAACATGAGTTTCCAGGCTACTTTTATAAAGTTCAAGACTTGTGGATTATATTTTATTGGAAAGGCAATATAGTTTCAAGAGAAATAACTACTATTAATAATAATACTTTCTCTAGAGGTTGATATAGAAGCATAATAGCAAAAGCAATACAACATATTTTGATGTATTTTTTCCCATTAGAGTTTCTTGCACTGACTATAAAAAGCTGATGTGTAAGAATTTGGGATTTATTTGTTTTGTTTTTGTATTCTATAATGCAGTTACTTTCTTTGAATGCAATAATTGCTCATTTATCCATTTAGATAAGAATAGATTTCTAGAAATAATAGATCTCTGACTATCTTGACATAGCAGGGCCTAAGCTATCCCTAGGCAGCATTATAAAGTTGAAAATGTTTTTAAAGTGTTTTTTGTGTGTTTCAAAATTAAGTATATTAAATTCTCATTTAAGGCAGTTATAAAAATAAAACTGGAGTATTAATATAATCTGGAACTATTTAAGACAACAATTTTAATGCTTTTCTTTACATTAAAAGATTAGTTGCATAGAGGAGAAGAAAGGCCAGTCAGTTTCACCTGAAAGTGTTTATTCAAGTGCACTGGTCAGCTTCATCCCAAAGCAAAAGTCTGCTCCTTTAAAACTGATCATGACTTGCCTCTTCCTACAACTCCCTCCCATTTGAGAAATGCAGGTTTAGACAATCCCACTAGATTTTTCAACTGGCTATGGAGAAAAGAATAAGATATATGTGTGATATTATTAACTCTTTATTCTACAATATTCAGTTATTCTAGTTCATGCAAATTTACACAATAGAAGCATTTTAAACATTTTGAAATTGATAGGAATATAAAGTAGAATTTAGTTAAACACATAGCAAATAAGAAAACATCAGTCTAATAATTTTCATTATCCAGCGCAGTGTCATGTAGCCATTTCAAAACTTTAGTCTTCTGTTATCTTTGATGAGCCCACTTTGTCTCACTCTAAGTGACATTAATTCCACTTTTCAGAGAAAATAAAAGACTCTAGATAAAAATGGAACTATTTTCTTGCCACTAAACTTTAACATTTTCATCAATCCCTACTGTCTATCCTATTTCCTAAACCTAATTCATCCATCTGGATTACGATTCTCACATATTCCTGCCGTCTCATGAGTGGGCTGTCCCTTTTACAATAATCAACTTTCTTCTGCTACTCCTTCTAAATTAGATCCTTCCCAGAGAAAGTTAATGATACACATGTCTCTTCATTGTCAAAAAATACTTTGTACATAAAATCCCCTCTCTCTTCTATTGTTTTTTCTCTTTCCCTTTATAAGGTAGAGCTGTTGAAAAAAACTTTTTCATCCTATTGTTTTATAATCCCATTCAGCCTTAAACTCTGCATTTTAGCCACGGCACCCAGAATGAAATAAAACTGTTTTGCCAATCATCTTGGTGAAGAATGCAATGAACTCTTCAGCTGAAGGGCACTCTGCATTGAGTCTGTGGATTGTATCCTCACACAGCAAGCATTTTCATCCTTTGCATTTTATGATATCAAATTCCCATAGTTTTGTTCAAAGCCATTTCTTCTGGTTTCCTTTGCAGTCTCTACTTCCTTTAATTTTTTTTTAACATTTTAATGTCTTAAGAATCTTATTTTCTTTTTCCCCAAAGCTCTGTCAAAGTGAACTCATTCAATAGCATGCTTCCAGTTATCCGCCATAACAGAAATGACTGCATCATCATATCTCGTGTTTAGATTGCTCTTCTGAGCAAGTCCTCATATATCACTGTTATCTGGACATTTTCACTTGTATGTCCAACAAGTACGTAAAATTGGGTTGTTCACATCTTTTCATTAAAATTTGCTTGGTTTTTTTTGTTTGTTTCTTTGTTTCTCTTCTCAAAAAAAAAAAAAAAGACACAATTCACTTTGTTTTCTAAGGCAAAAAATTAGATATCGTCCATGATTCTCTTGTCTGTGCCCCACGTATTAACCACATCCAATCAGTTTAAAAGCGCCATTAATTACATGTCTAGAATGCCTCTTCAAACCATGCATTTTCCCATCGTCCTTCATCTTCCTAGACTTTTCCACCATTATCTCTTCCTCAATCAATGGGATAATGGGATTACTCTGTCTCCTAATTACATTTTGTTTGTTTTCAAACAAACATTCTCCAATCCATTTACATAAGGCACCCAGGTAAGCTTACAACTCTATATTTCTTATTTAGGCATTATTTATCTTTCCTCCACTCATTCATTTCCACAAATATTTATTGAGCACCTACTATGTGCCAGTCATAATCCTATGTGCTGATCAGATGGTGATGAGCCAAATAAACAAGGTAGATTACACTGGGCTTCCAGGCAAGAACTTGTTGAAAGTAAAATATTGAAGCTGAGAATTAAAGGATGAATATGTGTCAGCCAGTGAAAACATGAGGATAGAAGAGAGGATTTAGGTTACAAGAAAAGTAAATTTGAACTTGCTTGCATAAGAAAGATCTTGTTGATTTTGAGAAATTGAAAGATCACTGTGGTTGAAATTCAGTAAGTAGAGTAGTGGAAAGAGATGATGCTTGCTTGGGAGACAGGGTTCAAATTGCCTTTCATATTGATGAAAATATAAAGTATTGGATGGCTTTAAGAAGATAACTATTACCATATATTTAATTTATATATATATATATATATATTTTAAAGCTCATACCTTCTGCTGTGTGGGGGAAAGAGGGGAAGTCAGGAGGCAGGCTAGGAAGCTACTACAATAGATCAAGGAAGAGCTGATATATCATGGACTATAGCAGTGGCAGATATATTTTATACCTGTTTTTGAGAGGACAGCCTGATCCCTTATCATCTCCTTACTCTCTCACCTCACTCTCCCTCCAACCAACAATTTATCCTGCAGTCATATATTTTGTTTCAGTCCTAAAAAGTGCTCTCCCTTCACTTTACATATTTCCTCTCTACTTAGACACTGAAAGTTATCCACTTAGACTATACTTCCTCTGGGAAGCACCCTCTGCTTCCATAATATCTTGTACTTGTTATATTGCTAATCACATTTCATTGCAATTGCCTGTAGACCCTTCCACTTTGTAGGAAGCTCTATATAGGTGGATCAGTGACCATGCCTAACTTGGTCTACTGGCATCCCTAGTACCTAACAGATTTTCTAGCACGTGGTAGATATTCAATGAATATTTGTTGAGTGATATTAAAAGATAATGTTCTCCTTTACTCTCCTATCCTTAATAAACATACCAACCCACCTATTTGATTTCATAGCACTTAATTTTTGTCATTAAAATTCAAAATATTGTCTGCAACTGGAGATCTTTTTTTTTTTTTCCTTTTAGTAATACTTCCAAGACTTAAAGTGCAACAGATGTTTTAATGGTAAAAGCTTACTTGTATTTGGCTCCTGAGGTAGATGGAATTAATTTATACCAAAGGTAAATTAGAGAAAATGATTTTCCTTTAAACAGAAGTATTTTCAAATGAGTTGATCAAGTAATAAACGCCTATTATGTATCAAAAACTGTGCTATTTATTATAAAAACTGAAGTATACATCACAATGATTGCTCTCAATTAGTTTGAAATCTATTTGAAGAATCAAAATTAAGGACAGAATAGTAAATAGAAGATAAATATTAAGCAGACCCTATATTAAATACTACACTAGTGAAAAAATATAGTCAGAGAAATACATATAAAGATGAAAGACCGTCTTTTCACCGTAGACAGAGAAGGCCTTATTTAAGTTTAGATCTTGACTCTAGCATTCAGGTTTGGAACAGAAGAAGAGTGGAAAGTGGGAGAGAGGTAAATTGTAGTTTGGGGACAAAAAAGAGTAATTAAATTAGCATGATGTCTGAAGCATTGTCTACAGGCAATATTGGCTGGAGTTAAATTGACGTTTTGAGATGAATTGAAACATATTTTTACAAATCCGAAAGAGCCATATTTTAGTGAGTCTTTACAATAAAGAAGAACACTTTAGATTTTATACTGGAGGCAATGAAGTGCCATTAAGTTTCATCAGTGACTTTTATTTTTTTCTCTACTGGAAGGTAGTTAGATACTGGTTAGGAAAGAAACAATAAATACCTATCCTGAATCATAAAAATAAAGAGGAAAAATAATAAAACAAAATATTTTATGATTAAGGTATACAAAGCATTTGATCCAGTTTAATGTATTCAAGTACTCAGATTGAAACCATTTTGAACATTTTGCTCCTACAGCCAAGGCTTCAGGAATTTGTCGGGTTTTATCTTCAGTTATCTTGGGAGGAGAGATAAAAACCCATTCCAGGTTTAGAAGTGATGATCAGATAGACAACAATGAAAAAGCACTTAAATATATGTTATTGTTATTGTTTTCTTGAGCAGTCTTTTATTTCCATGTATGTTTATTAGTCTATTTTTTATGTTACCTATTGGGATAACATTTGCATTTTCAAAATGTTTGTATAGTTTACTTTTTTAATTGCATATGCTTATGAGGAAGTTTTTGAACAATATGGCAAAGCATAAAGAAGAAGAAAAAGCACAACTAAACAAAAAATATGAAAATAATATCTAAACTCATACCATCTATGTACAACTCACAAAATTAGATGACATTTTCTAGACTGCTTTTGATGCACATGGATGGATGGATGGATGGATGGGTGGTCGGATGGAAAAAATCTTATTGAAAAAACGTTATGTTGTCCATGTTATTTTTTAATTGATCGTTTTTATTTTTTCATTGTAAAATACACATAAAATAAAATTTACCATTTATTTACTTTTAAGTGTACAATTAAGTGATATTAAGTACATGCACAGTGTTGTGCAACCATTACCATCATCATCTCAGAACTCTTTTCATCTTGCAAAACTGAAACTTGTATACATTAAACAATAGCTCCCCATACCCCCTCCTCCCAACTGCTGGGCACCATTCTACGTTCTGTTTCCATGAATTTGACTACTCTAAGGTATCTCATATAAGTGGAAGCATACAGCATTTGTTCTTTTGTGACTATTTTATTTCACTTGACATAATATCTTCAAGTTTCATCCATGTTGTAGCATGAATAGGAATTCCCTTCCTTTTTAAGGTATAAAAAATATCCCATTGTGTTTATACACCACATTTTGTTTATCTGTTCATCTGTAGATTAACACTTGGGTTGCTCTGGCTATTGTAAATAATGCTGTTATTAACATGCGTGTACAAATAGCTTTTGAAGACCCTGCTTTCAATTCTTTTGGGTATACACACAGAAGTAGAGCTGCTGGCACATATGATGATTCAATTTTTAATTTTGGGGGAAACCACTGTACTATTTTCCATAGTAGCTGCACCATTTTACATTCCCACCAACATTGCATTAGGATTCCGATTTCTCCACATCCTTGCCAACACTTAGGTTCTGCGTTTTTTGTGTTTGTTTTAATACTGGCCTTGCTAATGGATATGAAGTGATATTTCTTTTGTATATATATATATATATATATATATGTATATATATATACATACACATATATATATAAAATCTCCCAATTCTTTTGAGATTTTCAAATGTACTCCATACAGATCAGAAATGAGAAAGAAGGTTGACAAACAGATATACACATTGCAAATTATAAGAACACATCCACTTTGACATTTACAAACCTCATGGGCTGTTTTCTTCATTAGATTTCATCAAAGTTTCTTTTGTTTTTGCTTTTATCTAAGCTAGCTTTTATTTTGATAATTTCTTCTGTATTTCCTATTTTGTTAATATCTGCTTTTTTATCGTGGTAGTAATATGCATAACATAAAACATTATCATTTAAATTATTTTATGTACACAGTTCAGTAGCATTAAATACATTCACATTGCCGTGCAAATGTTATTTTTAATATTATAAAAAACAGTGCACATGACTGCTTAAAACAAAATAATATAATTATAAAATGAAAAGTAACCATCCCACCACCTCCACTACTCATTTCCCTTCACACATATTAGTCCTACTCCCCATTTCCATCATATTTAAGAGTTTGTATTTCAACCTCTTCTAGTGGTTATTTAACATTATAACTAAAAATACTATATTCATAAATCCCTATTAGTTATTCATTAAAGTACAGAATTATAATGAGCAAAACATGAAATTCTAACCTATTTCAATTTTTCCCTAAAGGAAATTACTTCTAATGTTCTGTGACTTCCTTTTCTCTGTTCAGATGTGTTTTTGTTTGTATTTTTAATGTTAATGCTATCATACTCTTTGGGGTTCTTGGATCAAATTCCAAGGTATTTGTGTAGGTCTGGAGGGGCTTCCCCACACCAGCAAGCAATTTTTGAACAGCCTGCTGTGTCTGATAATTCAGCTGAATTCTGACACTATCTACTCAGAGACAGCATTATATTCCACAGGATAAATGTTCAATCCCAGGAGACCACCCCCCTCTACAACTTCAATATCCAGTTACAAGTTTAGGTTGTTCCCTGTGCTTCTGACAGACTGGCTACAAATTGGAAGTTCCAACAACCCCTCCAACTCAGGATGCCAATCCCAAATCCAGGTTGTTACCCTGTACTTCTGATGAACTGGCTGTAGATCAGAGCTTCCCACAAAACCCCTCCTTGGGTTTCATTGATTTGCTAGAATGGCTCACAGAACTCAGAGAAACATTTTGCTTACTAGATCACTGGTTTATCATAAAAAGGATATAACTCTAGAACAGTCAGACAAAAGAAATGCATAGGGCAGGATATGTGGGAAGGAATGTGGGGCTTCCATGAACTCTCCAGGCACGATTTTCTTCCCAAATCTCCATGTGTTTACCAACTTGAAGGCTCTCTGTACCCTGTCCTTTGGGGTTTTATGGAGGCTTCAATTACATAGTCATGATTGATCAAATCATTGGCCATTGGTGATTGATTCAACCTCCAGCCCCTCTTCTCCCCAGAGGTGGGGGTTAGGGGGGCCTCAAAGTTCCAACCCTCTAATCATGCCTTTGGGTCTCCTGGCAACCAGCCCCCAGCTTTACGTGCTGGTACAAAAGCCACATCGTTAACAGAGGAAAAGACACCTCTGTGTTCTTGTCACTTAGGAAATTCTGAGGGTTTTAGGAGCTTTATTCAAAAAATGGGATGAAGACCAAATATATATTTCTATTAGAAATCACAATATCACACATACTGTATCACTTGCTTTTCTTTTATCTTACTCTGTAAAATAACTCCGTTTTTTTCTGGAGTAAAATGAACAGTAATTAATTGTTTTCACATTAATAGACACAAAATTATTGGCAACTTTTCATGAAAAGATACAAATAAGATATCTTTGCATATATGTCATCCTGGGCATGTCTCTTTCTTACATTAAAGAGACAGTGTAACGAAATGGTGGAGAGCCTGGAATCCAGAGCCTGGAGTCAAATCTATCTGCTACTGATTAGCTGTTTGTACATAAGTAAGCTGCTCTAACCTTTCTGTGCCCCTGTTTCCAAATTCATAAAATGAGGCAATGATAGTAACTATTCCGTGGTATCATTTTGAGAATTAAATAATTTGTACAAGCAAATGCCTTAGATTAGTTTTGGCCCAGAGTAAATACTTAATAAATGATGACTATTATTAGCATTTTTACTACTATAGATTTCTACAAGTATAATTGAAAAAGTAAATGGGAAATTATATAAAATTTCAACGATTCACAAATACATCTAAAATGTTTTCTCTAATTTATACCACTGTACACTCTCATACAAATCACATATATAAACATTCTCATTTTCTTGCACTTTATGTCAGAACTCTTGTTAATTTGCCAAGTTTATGAGAAAAAGTAAGATTTCATCCTTGACTTGAGTTGCAACTTACTGTTTATCAATTATGATGAACATCTTTCATTTTTTATTGATACTTTAAAGAGATTCTGTAGATTTCCTGTATATAGACTTTGGGGATTTTAAAATTTGTCCTTTTGTTGATATCAAACAGGTTTATGGGAACTTTTGATTAGTTCTGATTATTTCCAATTTTTTTTTTGCAAAGTTTGTATTAACCACTATTCCTATGCTATAGAACCAGTAGAAAATTCAGTTTTTCTTATTGAACATGGACTGTTACAAGTAGTTTCTTCAGTAAATAGTTTTACACTGAACTAAATTATCCTGACTTTATCAAATTTTTATAATTGTTACACTTGGTATTAATGTGTGATTAATACAGAGATGGTAAGAATTTTAAGATATGTATGCATGTGTATGAAGATGGATAGAGTTTAGATAGACAGATAATTTTTTTTAAAGTTTACTTTCTGATGGGATAATCAAAAAATAATTTAAATTATTTTAATCCATAACTAAATTGAAACATTGATAAAATCACATAAGTAATATCATCTAAAAACTGTCATTTCAGGCTTGGATAAGGCAACTCCATGAATTATCATGAATCTAAAACTGTACAACTCTTTTCATTTAACATAAACTTTTAGTAAGTAGTATATGACAGAGTGTAATAAAATTTATTATTATTTTGGTACCCTGTGAAGTTTTATACTGTGACCATTTCTGCTTTACCATCACTATGATTATTCAGTGTATACTTAGTTATTCACACTTACTCTTCTACCAGTGATTCTCCACCTGTAACTAGGCATGGTAGGCAAAATAATGCCCCTTCCCTTCATAGTGATGTCCACATCTTAATCTCTGGAACCAGTGAATGTGTTAGGTTACATGACAAAGAGCATAAAGGTTGCAATGGGAATTGAGGTTGCTAATCAGGTGATATTAAAATGGTGGGATTATCTGGGATTATCCAAGTAGTTCCAATGTAATGACAGGGATCCTTATAAATGCACAAGGGAGGAAGGAAAGAGAGAGAGAGAGTCAGAGAGATGGCAACATGAGGATTTAGTCTGACTTTATTGGCTTTGAAGACAGAGCAATGGGCCCACAAGCCACAAAGTGCCCTTGGCCCCTAGTATCTGGACAATGAATAAAAGGGATTTTCTCCTAGAGCCTCCAGAGGGAGTAGAACCCTCTCTAAACTTTGAACTTAGCCCAGTTAGACTAGTTTCAGGCTTCTGACCTCCAGAACTTTAAAATAATCAATATGTGTTGTTTTAAGCCACAAAGTTTGTTGTAATTTTTTACAGCAGCACCAAGAAACTAATAAAATAGCATTCATTCAGAGTACATAAAGTCATATATGGGAACCACCAATAGCATTTAGGTGCTTCCTAAAAATATTAAGTATACAAGACACATAAAATATATGTCAGTGAAGGTCAATGAAAGACATGGTAAAGTGTAATATGTGGCCTCATGTTCATAATTTCTCCTAATGTGCCTAGCTCATTAAAATAATGTGTACCTGGCTAATACTGCAGGATTAAATTGTGTTTAATGTAAGTGGAAAAAAGATTTGATCTTAAAATCATACTTTTACTTTAGTATATGGAAAAATGAATAGCTAACATTCACTTATTTAAAACCACATATCTTTTTTGAAAATTAAATAAAAACCTACAGTTATTTTAATGGGATTAATCTCCTCTTTATAATATGCCCAAATTAGCACATCTTATTACTAAAACTGATATGCATTTTGCTAAATTATTGAGATAATGTCATTAAATTTTCATTTTCATCATGGGTGTGTGTGTGTGTGTGTGTGTCTGTGTGTAACCAAAATGAGACATTTTGGGGAACTAATCTATGTCCATTACCAAACTTTTAAGTACATAATCAAATTTGTAACTATAGAAAAAAGTATATGAATGAAAGAAACAGTATATGATTATAGGTCCATTCAGCCTGGAAACACAACGTGGTGGAAAACAATACTATGCATTTGTATTATAATGGAGAATTTTTTTCTCTGTTCATGTTATTCCATTATAGCAGTATAAATACATTAGTACATTAGAGGCATATCCAATTCATTGGACCATGACAATGACGATAAAAATAAAAATAGATAGCTAAATGGAAACAGTGCTCCATAACTTAAAAAGAAATCCTTCCACAAACTTTATCCTTTATCTCATAATATTTTTCCTATATAAATGATATCTAGAAACATACCTTTCTTAGGTTCAATTCTGTCCTCTCATATATTTCTTAGACAAGCAATCACATGAAACTGTTTTGAACAAAATGTAAACTCCCTAATTTAAGGTCCATTTACCTCTTCCTCAAAGCTCTTAACTGTCTCCCTTCTCCGACTCTGCACTTAAATCACATGAATGGCTGATGGGATCCCCAATGTGTGATGTCTTCTCTCACCTCCTACTCTTTGTACATGCTATTCCCTTTGCCTGTTAAATAATTACACAACACTTACGTATATTTTCCTCTGAACTTGCCAGCTCAAATTATTACTAGCATAGTATTCATAATTCTATTTTCTCTTATATCTTTATGTGTGGTGACATTAAAATCTACTAATTCTTCTAATTCTGTCTTATATCTGGTAGGAGATCTTAACCCTGATCCTGGGAATGCAATCCCTAATTTCAGTGTCATGTTCCTTAAAATCTGATCAAGATTTAGGCATTACTTTAACTTATAACTCTGAACGTTTTGGATTGAAAACAATATATCCATTTGATTTATTTGAAATTCACAATAACATTTGGTTTCACAAATAGGTTACAGAAGAGTGCTTGCAGATAAGCCATTAATGCTTTGAATACTCAAAATTCTAATTTAAAGAAAATTTCAGAAATTTATGTCTTACTCTGACAGGCAAATACATCAGACACGTTTTTCCAGGCAAAGAAAGATATATTTGGATTGAGACCAGACCATGTAAAATTTTCTAAGAGATATATTTTATCTGACTACTTTATATTACTAAAGAAATATTATCTGTACTTACAACTTTCCTAATATGTTCTACAGCACAAGAAAATTCTTGCGGGATCCTGGAGCACAAGACACAAGCTTAAAAGATGAATAAAAGAATTGAGTGGATTTATCCTTACTAGACAAGATTGAAGGAAATTTAATGAGTAGCTAGGGAGGATTAGACCTAGTTCCATTTTTATTCTATTGCATATCAGAGTTTTTAAAACTGAAACTTGCAGACTAGTTCTATTCAGAATTTCCACCTTATGTTTATTTTAGCCCCCATGATTTCTCCATAATATTAAGACATTTTTTTAAATGAAAAAAAACAACAAACAATAACAGCAGCAACAAAATCTAACCCTCAGAAAAGGCCAAATGACCAGTACATTTACCTGAGGGGTAAAATGGGGGACAAGAAGGTAGCTGAATACCGTTTTATACCACTATTGACAAGGATGAAAGTGATCCCCCTAATCCCTCCCTCCCTGCTTCCCTCCCTCCCTTCCTTCCTTCCACCCCTCTCTCCCTTCCCTCCCTCCCTCCCTGCTTCCCTCCTTCCTTCCTTCCTTCCACCCCTCTCTCCCTTCCCTCCCTTCCTCCCTCCCTGCTTCCCTCCTTCCTTCCTTCCACCCCTCTCTCCCTTCCCTCCCTCCCTCCCTTCTTCCCTCTTTCCCTTCCTTCCTTCCACCCCTCTCTCCCTTCCCTCCCTCCCTCCCTCCCTGCTTCCCTCCTTCCTTCCTTCCACCCCTCTCTCCCTTCCCTCCCTCCCTCCCTTCTTCCCTCTTTCCCTTCCTTCCTTCCTCCCTTCCTTCTGCAAAGTTAAACACCTGCTAAGTGTTGAATTAGAAAGACAAAATTGAAATATAAAATGGAACAGAGTGTTAGGAGGCTAACAAGATCATAAGATATGGTAAGAACAAGCAAGCAAGTCGAATTATGAAGCAAAGATGTCCCACCAGAAGACTAGCTGAACCAACGTGAGCACTACATGTAGAGGCTGTTAGAGTAAAAGGGAAATTTGCATGAGACAAAAACTTCCTAGGAGTTTGTTTTGGAATAAGATACTATTTACTTTGACATGTAAACTTAAACAGAGAATCTAAGAAAGGAGGGCAGAATCTATAATTGAAAAGCTTTTTTTTTTTCTTTCTAAATCACTGCTTAATTTCATGGATGATTGAAATTTTCCATTTCAAAATATATTCAATTCTCGAAGAAAGTTACTTGTCTATAAAATGTCCACTCTTGTTAAAATGAACAAAGAGGGATCCACAAAGTTTGGTTACATATACAATAGTTAAAACAAAGGTAATTTTAGTTTGCTTAAAGATGGATGATTTCATTTATGAGAATGTGAGTACACCTGCAGTTGGGGATGAAGCAATATGTATTTCTGACAATTCTAAGGACATTTTAATAAGAGTTGTTTCACTTCATTAACATCAGCTTTTTAATTTAAAGGTGAAATTGAATAAATGAACTATTAATACCTGTCTTTTCATGTACCCATATAATGTAATTAACCATACACTGGAAATATATGTGCCTAATTTTACCAAACTTTTATTCTAATATTTCAATTTTTATCATGTAATGAGCATATCATAGATTGGGAAAAATTGTAATTGTTATTGTACAACTGAATTATGATTTTTTTTTGTATTTCCAACTGTTTTAGGTACTAGAGAGGAAACACAAAAAGTACTCCAATGATATATAGCAAGAATTTGGTTTGCAGGAAATATGTTGTATTCGATTATGTCTCTTCATTTTATTATATTTTTATTAGATAAGCTTTCAATTAAACTAAAATATGCATTAAGGAGTGTATAAATCTTATATGTACAGGCTAGTGAATTTTCACAAAATGTACACACCTGTGTTACTATTACTTAGATAAAAAATTAAAATATTACCAGAACCCCCAAAAAACATTTTTGAAGGTTTTTCTAAATACTAACTAAAGTCTCAATAACAAGAACCCTTCTGATTTCCATCATCACAGATTACTTTTACCATTTTTACTTCATATAAATGGAGTTACACAGTGAATACTTTTATGTGCCTAACAGTTTTTATACAATTTTATGATGTGAAATTCTTTTTCATTAGCCCATTTTTATTGCTGAATACCAATTATTTGGCTACACAATTTATCTGTTCATCTAATGATAGACATTTAGTTGCTTCTAGATTTTGTGTATTCAAAGTGATGCCAGGGATATTACTATGTGTATCTTTAAATGCATATATATATATACACATTTTTTGTTGAGTATATTTCTAAAATTTAAAGTGCTAGGTCTTGGAGTGTATATGTGCTCAACTTTAGTATATATTGCCAAAGAGTTTTCTGAAGTGTTTCTACCAATATAGGCTCTCATCTCTTGTGTGTGGTACTTCCTGTAATTCTACTTTTTCAACAACAATTGTGACTTTCCCTTTTAAAAATTTAGCCACTTTGTTATGAGCATTTTGATTGGCTTTAATTTGCTTTATGCTGTATCTAAAATGAGTAACTTGTCATTTTCTTATTGATTATCTGAATATCATTGCAAAGTGTTCGTTCAAATGTTTCCTTTTTTTTCTCACATTTTCCTACTGGCTTGTCTTTTTGTTGTGATTTGAAGATGTCCTCTATGTATTCAGAATATTAGAACCTTGTTGGTTGTATGTATATCAAATATCTTCTCTAACACCAATACTATGATTAACAAATATTCTTAATTTAATGTAATCTAACCTGTCAGTCTTTTATAATTAAGGACATTTTGCATCCTGTTTTACAAAATGTTGACTTACCCCAAAGTCATAACGGTATTTTTCTATATTAACTTCTGGAAGCTTTAGTGTTTTGCTTTTCACATTTAGGTATACAGTGTATGTTGAATTCATTTTTGTATATGGTTTGAAGTAGAGGTCAAGTTTCACTTTTTTCCAATTTATGTATTCAGTTGATCTCACACCATTTATTGAAAAAGCTATCCTTCCCTGAATATATTATGATATTACCTGTCATAAATTAAGTGAACATATGTGAAGAAGATATTTCTGAACTATATGTTCTGTTCATTGGTTTTATCCTTGTGCATATATGATGTCAAATTTATATTAGCTTCATAATAGTTCTTGATATCTGGTCGTGCTATTCTTCCAAATTTGCTCTTCCTCGAATGGTTTTCTTATTCTTAGTTCTTTTTACATATAATACTTTAAAATCAAGTCACCAATTAAAACAAACACACATACAAATCTGCTGTGATGGTGATTGTATTTAATTTGTATCTTCCAGTACATGCACACAGTATATTTCTATATTTATACAGGTCTTAAATTTCTCCCAACAATTTTGTGTATGTGTATGTACATAGACGTCTTACAATGTTACATTTATTTGATTTTGTGTGTAACACTGTAAGTGGTATCATCTTTTAAAATTATTTTCTGCTTGTTGCTTTCATGTGGCCAAACAAATGGTGTTTTTACATCGACTTTGTAGGATGCTGAATTCCTTCAACAATTGTAAGAGTTTACCTGAAGATTCTTGGGTTTTCTAAGTACACATTCATTTTCTCTGTAAATAATGACAGTTTTATTTCCTTATTCCATTTCTTACGACTTATATTTCTTACTATGTCTTTATTACCTTGGCTAAGTTCTCCAGTATAATTGTGAAGAGACAATGCTATGCAGTAATAAAAAGTACCCTGTTATTTTGGAATGAGAATGTGGTTCTGAGGATGGTTGTGCATTTTCACAGTGGGTCCTTTAGTCTTCACCCTTTTATAAATGTGTAAGATTAGGATGACCTTTCAAATTTACATGGTAGGAAGAAAAGTAGGACATTATTGCCATACCGTATAACTTATATTTAACTTATTCTGAAAGATATTCCATATTGTTATACACGTTTGCCATTGTAGAAAGAAAGCTTAATCAATCAGCATTTGCAGTACTCTAAAAGCCTGTGGTAGGTAAAAAGAAATTGACTTGGTATTAAAACTTCAAGTTAACCATCTGTTAAACTTATGGTTGATTTAAGCAATGAAAAGCATCCTTACAGAGAATTTGAAGTTATAAGAGATATTATTCCTCTGGTCTAATTGTGAGAAAAGCCAACAACCTATTACTGATTATTTCAACATTAAAAAAAAAAATGTAACAACTTAAAACTTGTCTCTACTTAAATGGAGGTGTATCTTCTAACTGTTTGGTTACCCAGCTATTTAATATTGTACTTTTCTCAAAGTGGAAAAATTTGTATACCAGTGAATTTTCTATGATTTAATGAAAACATATGACACACACAAATTTGCTTCCTCCAGATAGTCAAGTTCAATTGACTTCTCAGGGCTCCTTGTCATTTTTATTGTAGTTAATGTGTTGATTTAAAAACTCTAAACCCACCTCAATTTCCCTGAATTAACGTAAATTGGTTTGGGGGGTGTGTGTGGAATGGGGCAATGCATCCAGGAGCACTGCGGTTGCCTTATAGGTGGTGTGTCCCAGACTCCTTAGGAACAAGTCTGGGACAAGAGGAGGGGCCTCTGGCATCCCGGGCACACAGGTGTTTCTCATCTAGGACACCCTTGTCGGCCAGTAGAACTCCTGAGATCTAGAGAGATGGGATTTCTACTGGGAGGAGTGTAGGGGATGCAGCCACTGGGTCCTGTCTGATTGCAATCTGAGCTGCTCCTGACACTGAAGAGCTTCCCTGCCCATCCTCTTCCTGCCCTTCTGTCAGCACCCTTTCTCTCAGGAGAAAGGCTTCAATATTTTACCATTACTTATTATGTCTGCTATAGGCTACTTGTTAGACAACTCTTATCTGATCAGGACACTTCTCCTCTCTTCTTTCTTTACTTAAAGGTTTTCTTTAAATCATGAATACATTGTTGTGCTTTATCAAATGATTTTTCTTCACTGGTTGATATGATCGCATTGTACTCCTTCACTCCCATTTTGGTTGTTGTTGTTAATGTAGTGATTTTAAAACTGTAAACCCTCCTTGATTTCCTGGAATAAATGTAAAGTAGTCTTTCCACATTATGCTTTTTATATATTATTTGAATTGCTGATATTTTTTATATGAGTACTTTGTTTCAAATTTTAGTTTTGTGGAATATGCTTGTCAATTTTTAATATCGAAGTTACGTTGGACTCAAATATAAGTTGGGAAGAGTACCTTATTTTTCAGTTCAGTGGAGGTATTTGTGTAAGATGAGTATAATTTATTCTTTAAATATTTGGGAAAAGTTCAACACTGGATCCATCAGGGACTGGATTTTTTTTTTTTCAATTGATTCTTACTCAAGCTCTTCATCCTATAACTACAGGGAAAGTTTGATCAGTTGAATCTGCTGTTGACAAGAGTAATGGATGTATTCTGTGGGGTAAAGGAAGGATCTCCTTTAATCTCAGCTTTAAAGAAAGATTTCATAAGTGATTTGATAACATTATTTAAAATACATATTGTCTGCATGCACTAAAACTATAGAGAAAACACATAAATATCTGATATTCATATGAAATATTTTAATGATCCAAGAAATAGATTCAACAGGCATCTAGTATACTCATTTTATCATTACTATTCAGTAGGACAGCAAATAAACTACTATAAATCTGAAGTTTCTACTGATTTTTTTAGACTGCTATCAGTGTTTAACTATTTTCATAAAATGGTTCCATATAGCAATTAAATTTACACCTATTCCTTGATATAACACGTGTATTTTTTTGTATTAGATAAAACAGTTTTATTATAAGAGAATGATTTTTCAGTGCTAAGAGCTCTGTGGACACTTATTTTGTTTTATTATCAATGACTGAGGTAGCTACACAATTACTCTTGACTTAAAACATTTCTAGTTAAAAGAGTTGTGAGTATGCTATATGTAAAAGAGTGCTGAATACTCAGTCCCCTAGTCATCTGTACAATGTGGTGAGTTAGAAGCTATGTTCAGAAGATCTCTACCTTGCCTACAGGCACTCATTCAAGTACCCACTGAGCCAAAGTCAGATAGCTTTTCATTCAGGCATACATCCTGGCTAGACTATTCAATTTCCACAAGAGAAGGTCAACTCTATTCTGAGGTTGACTGTCTGTTAGCACATATAGGTCAATATTTATCGGGCAGCATAGAATTGCTTTATTCCAATTACTTGCCAGGGAATACAATCTCAAATTCCTTCCTGCCCAATATCTATCTATCAAAGGCCCTTCTGAGAGAAGTCTATTTGTGGAGCATTTCTTCAAGGCTATTCTGTTTATCAGTTCTTCCACATAATATGAAATCGATTGTGCAATAGTTCAGACAATCACAGAAACGAGTAATTTCATCATATCATATTTTTCTGATTCTTCCCTAAATAATCACAGCTATTGAATTATGCACTTGTGTAAATCCACTGCCATTAAAAGAAACAACCAGTCATGTTATTTATAGTTAGGACACAATAGGGGATATTTCCTTTGATGAAACTTCCTTCTGTTTTGTTTGTTTGTTTGTTTTTTAGGATTGCCTGTATTTCTCCTGAGCAAGTAAATTTGCTTTGATATTATGGACTCTGTATATTGTTACACAGACAAGGTTTCTCATTTCTGTCTTGCTGCTGGAATGCTAACAACTACATCAAAGCACATCCTTGGCAAGTGTATAACCTCCTTACATATGCATTTTATAATGTTATTTTATTCCCCAAATTATTCAATACGCTTCCTTATTTTACTCTTTTTTCAACTAATTCAAATGTATATTATGTATCACTAAATGTTGCCTTAAATTATTTATAGCAAAAGAGTGGAGAATAAACAAACTCATAAATAAGTAGAAAAAGTAAATATTATAACAAATGATATTTCAGTTTTAGCTGGTAAATTTGACTTTCTAGATTTATTTTCTTAATGCAGTCAATTGTGCAAGTAGTATTTGTAAGAGGTTTTGTTCAAGATTTGAGTCTTAAAAATCTTTTATTATATCAAAACTAAATCTTAACAGAAGAGAGTTGATTCATAATACTGGAAAGTCCTTGTTTCAAAACACATCTGGTTTTCCTTCTCATGATCCAATAATTTAAGATAATTTCTCTGAGACAGGCAGAAAATTTAACCAGTTTTTTTTTTCCAGATTCCAGTAAGAGGGAGAACACTTCTCTGAAGAAATTTATTTTGTAAATCCAACATTTAATTATATGTATATAAACATATCCTGAATAGTGACCAATGTTTGACAGTAATTCTATTTTGAAGTTGGTGTAGCATAACTCATTACATATGGATCTTAAACACCCTTATTCCTTTAGTTGAGATAATTTTTTGTATAAGCTATTATGTCCTGAGTTGGTCAGTTTGGTAAATGTGACATTTGAACATTACAAAAGACAGGCAATAATGTTCAACAAGGAATTTTTAAATCATTTCTAAAATTGAGAATTTTATCTAAGAATTTTGCCATATTTCCTTACAACTCTTATCTGAACATTATCCACATGCTTTTTAACTATATATGTGACTTCAAATATATTTTAAAACTTTAATATATATTGATATATTAAGTACGTATGTATATATAATATATAATGCATAAATTAATAATATAACTAATATAGTTATAAAATATCTGATAAATGACCAGGAATTATGAGAGTAACATTCAGATATTAAATGACAAATAGCATTGCCCAACCTTCATGGTTCTTTACAACAGTGAGACCAAATGACTTTACTATATAATTATATATATATATATATATATATATATATATATATATATATATATATGCTTATATATATTTCCATACATATCATAATAGTAAGTTTGTATATATATATACATATATATATATATATATATACACCTATATACATACATACTTCTAAAATATTTTAAATGTGTATTTTTTAAGATTAACACACCCGTTTCCCTCTTAATTTGTACTATAAAATCTTATATTAGATGATTTTGATTTCAAGTTATTAGTGTTTAAATCAGTAAGATTTATCTGGTCTGGCATAGCATAGTATTGTGATCTTATAGCAGAGAACTGAAGACTAAATAAATGAATATTTTAGAAAATCATTAGTGACTTTTCTGATCTCATATATTGTATTCATTATACATTTTATACTTGATTTTCAATACATGGTTATACACTGTATATTTTCTGGCATGATTTTAGAATTAATGACAGAATAAGGCATAGTCTGTCTAAATTTTGCTCCATTTTTTGTTAGCAAAGAACTCTTGGATAACAAAAATTTTAAAACTAGTATCCTTTTCCAAGTAAAAGTTTAACAGTCTTTCTCTAATCTAGGATTACTGTATTTTCAGACCATGTCGGGTCTTGAAAACTCCGTATTTCAAGTAGATTATTAAATGTCAAGCAAAAACAAGAATGTTCAATACAATGTCTAGTCTGTAAAATATATTTTGGATATTAAATTGGAAATATTTATGTTAGAATTTTATGAAACTGTTCTGGTTCAGGTTAATCATTCAGTTATAACACACGAGGAAACAACACATAAGAATTACCACCTTTTATGATAAAAAAGCCTATTTTCAGGTTAAAAATAGACAACAGCTCTGAAAATGTCTCCTCTACAAAATAGGAAAATCCACTTGGAAGTAGAGAAAAGAGTGACCTTGTAGTATGAAATTGCCAATGATTGCAATATTAAAACTGCAGGAAAACCCACTCTCAAAGTGTCACCCTTTGGTAATAGCAAGAGGTCATTTTACTACTAAATTCTGTGTTTGGCCACTCTATTTCCAACTGAGTGAGAGAGAGGTTTAAAATTTGCCATCAATTTCTTTCTTTAGAATAAAATGTGGATCTCTACAGCTGGTGCAACTCCATGGGACTGGGAGAAGGTTCACGATCCTGAAACATCTCCTTCAAGAGGCAAGGAGATCCATACATTTGTTCTCTACGTCTGTGTCTCTATTTCTGCTTTGTAAATAAGATCGTCTATACCAATTTTTTCAGATTCCACATATATGCGTTAATATATGATATTTGTTTTCCTCTTTCTAACTTACTTCACTCTGTATGACAGTCTCTAGGTCCATCCACGTCTCTACAAATGACCCAATTTTGTTCCTTTTTATGGCTGGGTAATAGTGCATTATATATATGTACCACATCTTCTTTATCCATTTCTCTGTTAATGGACATTTAGGGTGTTTCCATGTCCTGGCTATTGTAGATAGTGCTTCAATGAACACTGGGGTGCATATATCTTTTTGAATTGTGGTTTTCTCTGGGCATATGCCCATATCCCAGTAGTGGGATTGCTGGGTCACATGATAGTTCTATTTTTAGATTTTTAAGGAACCCCCATACTGTTCTCCACAGTGACTATATCAATTTACATTCCCACTGACAGTGTAGGAGGGTTCCCTTTTCTTTACACCCTCTCCAGCATTTATTGTTTGTAGATTTTTTTGATCATGGTCATTCTGACTGGTGTGAGGTGATAGCTCACTGTAGTTTTGATTTGCATTTCTCTAATAATTAGTGATGTTGAGCATTTTTTCATGTGTTTTTTGGCAATCGGTATATCTTCTTTGGAGAAATGTCTATTTAGGTCTTCTGCCCATTTTTGGATTGGGTTGGTTTTTTGATACTGAGCTGCATGAACTGTTTGTATATTTTGGAGATTAATCCTTTGTCCATTGATTCATTTGCAAATATTTTCTCCCATTCTGAGGGTTGTCTTTTCTTCTTGTTTATGGCTTCCTTTGCTGTGCAAAAGCTTTTAAGTTTCATTAGGTCCCATTTGTTTATTTTTGTTTTTATTCTCATTACTCTAGGAGGTGGGTCAAAAAAGATCTTGCTGCAATTTATGTCAAGGAGTGTTCTTCCTATGTTTTCCTCTAAGAGTCTTATAGTGTCTGGTCTTACATTTAGGTCTTTAATCCATTTTGAGTTTATTTTTGCGTATGGTGTTAGGGAGTGTTCTAATTTCATTCTCGTACATGTAGCTGGCCAGTTTTCCCAGCACCACTTATTGAAGAGGCTGTCTTTACTCCATTATATATTCTGGCCTCCTTTGTTATAGATTAGGTGACACTATTGATACTATGTATAAAATAGATAACTAATGACAAGCTACTGTATAGCACAGGGAACTCTACTCAATGCTCTGTGGTGACCTAAATGGGAAGGAAATGCAAAAAAGAGGGGATATATTTATACATATAGCTGATTCACTTTGCTGTACAGTAGAAAATAACACAACATTGTAAAGCAACTATACTCCAATAAAAATTTTAAAAAAAAAACGAGGCAAGGAGGGAACTGCAACTTGTCCCCAACACCTGAGCATTTCTGGACACTGCCCTAGGGAAAAAGAGCAGGTGGATCTCAGCACCTCAGTTCCTACTAGTTCTACATGTTAGGCTCTTAAGTTTATTGAGTTAAAAAATACGGGTGTGACTCAAACTTTTATAAAGGGAAATATTAATAAAACAATATTCTAAACTTATACAAATCTCAGGAGGATAAAGAAGATATTTTGTTGTCATTTTTAACTAATGGATTTATTGATAAATTTATGATAAAAAGAAGATAAATGCATAATTAGATAGACACAAAAATATGTACATAAAAAGATTTATAACAAATTTTGTTCTTGAAGATAAAGGATCAAATAATTACTGAGAAAAGAATGACTGAAAAATAAAATTGATTTATGAAATATCAGTTGGTAAGCAATCCATTACAAGGTTTTATTCCTAAAAGAGACAAAACCATTCCTCAGAGTAACTTTGTAATCTTGGTTATTTATAAATTATGCTGTAGAGGAGTAAAGAAATTTACAAAAATACACACACAACTAAAAGCACGCTTCTCCTTAACATCTGTGGAAACTAGGACAAAAGAACAAATGGAAGCCTATAAATATACCTACATACATATATATATAATTATATATATTTAAAAGTTATGAACTAAACAAAGAACACATTCAATTAGTACTCTTGGACTGCTCAGTTTTCCCCCTTTAAATATGGCGGCACAAAGAGAGCCAGACACCAGACCCTTGACCAACACATCTTCTATTCTTACTCCTGGCTTTATCCTGCACCAAAAGGAGCCTCACACGACATAAGTGAACACACGAAACCTAATGTCCAGTCTCTGTCCAACCCTCTGCAAGAAGCTGCTCTTTGTCAGCCCCTTGGGCCTAATGATGCACACACTGCTTGTAGAATGTGCGTTCCATAGGATGGACTCAGGGAGGAAGTCTGCTGCATAGGCCCTGGAAATGGATTTGAGATCATTTGTGAAGGAAATCCCATATTTCCAGGTACTGAGATTGGGGATTAAAAGGGAAATGTGAGTCATGGGTGTTCACATCCCCTTTGCTCAGTGGATCTCTCACACGAACGGGGAGATAGTCCAAATAGGGCCCTTTAAAGTGCAGGACCCAGGGTACATGCCTCTCTTGCTCGGTTTAAGTCTGATACTGAAAATAAGGCAAAGAAAAACTGTCTGAAAAAATAGTATAAATAGCATAAACAGAAATTAAAGGTAGAAAACATGATGAAGCCAGAGGTAATATTAGTGAAAAACTTAGAAATTTGGCTTTAAAGTTTTAAGAAGGAGAGAAAATATACGATATACATTATTTTTTGTTCAATAGATATAAAATTGTTTTTTGGATAATGGGACAATTGGATAATAGGACTAAGATTTTATTTTTCTCTTGATTCTGCCAAAATGAGACGCAATGAAATAAAGTGAATGATGTCTATAACAGTATTCTTATAGTGATTATTATAATTCTCTTTTTTTTAATTGATACATTTCAGATTTGCTTATTGATCATAAAAGATCAAAATAATGTAATTCATATGAAAAAACTGTGGTTATATTATTTTCTCCAATTCTCCCTTAGCAAAGCAGACAATAGCAGCTGAATGCAGAACAGTGAACTCCACTAGGGTTCAGTGAACCCCAAAGGTCCTGAGGGAGTTATGGTAGTGAGAATCAGATCCAAGCCCAGAATTCTGTCTTTTATATTTGTCCTTTCCCCTAACCCTACCATTTATGTAGGCATAGCCACAATAGTTCCTCCACACATATATAATAAATTTCTTTCTAGACGCTGCTTGCCACTGGCATCCATAATGGTTTTGAGAACTAAAGAAGATTCTTTGGGTAGATTGCTTTATGAAAATAAATAGTATTTGATAGTCTTAATTATACCTAATACTTTTTCCCCATTTAGGGAAAGAAATAAATATTTTTAAAGTACTTAATGTGTTTCTTCTTCTCCCAGATCATAAAATCCAGATGAAACAAGATTTATGCCACTGAAATAGTGAACACAAAGTGTTCCTAATATAGCACAGTGATTACATTCAGACTCAGATCAGACCTTGAATTAAATCCTGGTTCACTGTTAATAGGTTCACTGTTAATAACTGGCCAGCCTTAGACAAGTTACTATGCCCCTCTATTCTTAAACACCAATGTCTATAACAAAGGCATTTAAAATAGTATCTACTTTATAGGGTTATTTCACTTAGCATAGTTCCAGGCCTGTAATAGGCACTGTATGAATAATGATTTCATGTTTTGTCTAATGAAAAAACAATAATGAACAATAATAAAAACAACAGTATTAACAATATTAACAAAGTAAATCATGTGAAATTCTGGAAATGAATGCAGGATCATAAAGAACAACCAAAAAATCTGCTTTGCTATATCTCTAAAATTTTGCAGGCATTTTTCTGGGAATAAGGAAGTTAGACATGAACATTCAGTATTGTGAGTCCATCCTGGCAATTTATTTTGAAGATTGTTGAAAACTTTTCACTTTACAACATGACCATGTTTTTTCCTGAATTGTTCTTAAAAAGTATGTTATCTCTCATGATTTCCACCAGGAAACAGTATCAACTCTCATGGCCCTTGTGATGTGAGTTAGCTGGACATTGCCTGTACTTGGTGGAAGCATGAAGGAAATAGGCATTTCCTCTTAGTCAGTGTCAGAATATCCTAAAGAGGGGTAATGCTGCTGCTCTCTTCTTATCTCCCTACACCCTATCTATTTCACTCTAATTAGGTGAAACCACACTCAACCACTTAAGTTGGCTTCATGAGGAAAGAGAAGTTGCAAAGAAAATTCAAATTGTGATAATTGTCATCAAGTTATTCCTTAGGTAGAACTCTAAGAGACTGGTTCCAATATTTTAAAAATGAAAACTTAACAACCAACTGTTTTTAAGAAGGATTTGTGTCATTCTCATCTTTAACTATGATTCTGTTACAATAAATACAATAGTATAATTCAGATTTCCCAAAAGAGCAAGTAATGAATTTGCTTTATGGGTAACTATAGTGTTATTTAATTGTAGGTTGTGTTTTTTTTTGTTTTCGGCAATGATGTAGATCTAAAACTTTACCTCAGTATCATTCCCACAGAAATAAATTACATGATTCAAATGCTAAGTCTATCACTAGAAACATTACTTGATTATGAAAATTATTGTAATCAATATATGTATTCTAAAAAGATTTTTCCTTTTTTGCCAAGTTTCCTTAAGGCAAATCATGCTTGCATTTATTTCCTAACTTGTTTCATTTTTCCATTGAAAGATATGCAAAGGTGTGCATTTATTAATGATAGCTGTATACAATTATTTATAAACATATTGGGATGGTTCACACAAAATATGTATTATTCAAATTACCTGCTTTCTATAATTCAGTGTCAGTCTTTTTCTTATAATGAGTTTAAAAATGTATACTATGTGTAGTCCAGAAATATCATATGTACATTAGGGCATATTTCTATACTCTATTAGGCAAATGAAGCTATAAAGTATAGCAATTCATCAGCATAGCAGTTCTGCTTCCTTCTTTTCATTTTGCTGTTATAAACCTCTGTTGGGTATGAATCATAAAGGAGATATTTTCAAATTTCAATTAAGTGGATCATGAAATGAGATTCTGTCAATAGTCCCAACATATTTTACCTTCTATGATAAAAGTGATTCACTAGTCATATGGAGAACGATGCTTAAATATGGCCAGTATAGAGAATCCAAACCTCCTTAAGCATTAACAATATAGTATAAATAAAATAAAATATCTTTGGTTAATTTGCTCCTTTTGAAAGCTGGAAAAAATATGATCCAAATTTGGTATAGACAAGTTTCCAAGACATCAGTTCAAATAGAAGGTTTCAACTCATTGTAGTCCTATAGTCACACTTTTAAAAGGCTTTGGGGATAACAGCAAACCACAGGAAGTATGCTTCCACACAGCTGGCAAGGAAGGTCTGAAAGAACACATGCTGTCCTCATCTCGGCCCACTAGATTGCTGCTGCCAGCTTGGCTTTAAGTTCTCTGGTCATTCAGCACTGATTTCACTCTGAGTCTGTCACAGAGAAGCCAGACAGGAGTGATTGTTAAATTGTCTCACTTCTAAAACAGGCACTGAGCCTGAAATGAGTCCAATGTCCACTAAGTTTTTCACCTTGAAAAGGTGGAAAAGTTCGTAAGAAATAGCAATGCTTTTTTTGTCAATTGGAGCAAATAGCCACAATGGAAATATCTGAAATCTTTGAGGTTAGTTTACCAAGAAAAAAAGAAAAAAAATGACCTTAAAATATTTTTAGTTAGAAGGGTCTCACTTTAACCATTATTATATTTCATGTTTCTCATACTATGTAGTGGATAAATCATATATGTGAGAATGTCATGATAATGTAAAGCTGTACTATAAAAAAACTTGTATCTGTGCTAATTTTTTTTTTTTAATATTTATTTATTTATTTATTTTTGGCTGTGTTGGGTCTTCGTTTCTGTGCAAGGGCTTTCTCTAGTTGCGGCGAGTGAGGGCCACTCTTCATCGCAGTGCGCGGGCCTCTCACTATCGCGGCCTCTCTTGTTGCGGAGCACAGGCTTCAGACGCGCAGGCTCAGTAGTTGTGGCTCACGGGCCCAGTTGCTCCGCGGCATGTGGGATCTTCCCAGACCAGGGCTCGAACCCGTGTCCCCTGCATTGGCAGGCAGATTCTCAACCACTGAGCCACCAGGGAAGCCCCTGTGCTAATTTTTGATCTTATATTGAGATAACAATCAGTATTCACTTAAACATTTTAGTTACATCATGTCAAGTTAATTCCAGATTCTGTCTGACAAACCCTTATTTATTGTGCATGATTTTATGAAGCAATCATTATTTTGAGTTTTTAATAAGTCTATAAAGTATGAACATTTATTGATATTTATTTCAGATTCAGATTGCATACAGATCTTATAAGAATAAATGCAAAAGAAGTGATTTCCTTTGCGTATGAACTTGGAAGTTACTTGGGAAGCTGTGGCTATTTCAAAAAATAATTTGAGTTGTGTTTCTTAAGCATCCTTTGTCATGATTGTGGAAGAAGTTGCTAACATTCTATTCCTTGTGACATTTTGCTGCCATCCTTTATAGACAGAATCACCCCAGGAACCTAGGATACCTATGCTATAGGCTAAATATTTATGACAATCCCTCAAATTCATATGCTAAATGCTAGTGCCCAATTTGATGGTATTTGGAAGTGGGGCATTTGAAGGGTGTTTAGGTTATGAGGATGGAGCTTAATGAATGAAATTAGTGTCCTTATAAAAGAGACCTCAGAGAGCTTTTTTGCCCTTTCCAACAAGTGAAGACACAGTGAAGAGAAAGCCACCTATGAACCAGGAAGTAGGCCCTCACTGTAGACTAAACCTGCCTATGCCTTGACCTTGGACTTCCAGCCTTCAGAACAGTAAGAAATAAATTTCTTTTAATTATAAACCACCCACTCTATGGTATTCTGTTATACCAGCCCAATCCGACTAAACAAAGACTTTAAAAATAGTTCTTCCCAGCGTGTGGCTTGTTTTTCAGGTCCTTATTGGTGTCCTTTGAAAGAACCAAGTTTTTAATTTTGATCAAATCTAATTTATTATTATTTTTCCTTTATGCATTGTGCTTTTGGTGTTGTATCTAAAAACTCTTAATCCAGGGTCAGGAATATCTCAATTTTTCTTCTAAAAGTTTTATGTTTTTATCTTTATGATCCATTTTGAATTGACATTCCTTATGGTGTGGAATATGGGTCTAAACTAATTTTTTTTGTTCATGGTTATCTAATTGTCTCAGCATCATTTGTTGAAAACACTTTTCATTCCCCAGGATATTGCTTCAGTCAACTGGTAAATTTTCCATGAGGCCAAAGTTACCGAATCTTAGGTGCTTAGGTCACATGGTAACTTCTTGGCACACCCTCAAGCAGTCTCTTTTGAAACTTGGGTCTCAAAGAGTAATTGCTCTAAAATCCTAAATGTTTTACTGTGATTCTTCAACAGGGACCTGCCAAAGTCTCCACAAACATCCCTATTTGCCATAGACACTTCAAGCACCAATCTCATCTGCTTTGTCATACAGCCAAGTAGAAGAGCCCCTTGCACAGAAAGGGGCCTGGACCAGGGAATACTTTTCTCTAGGATACATCAAGGAAGTTCTGACATTTCAACTTCACTTATTTTAAGTTACTGTTTGGGCCCAAGTTTCAATCAATCACTCTAAAGTCATTCAAGTTAACACAATAACCCCAGACTCTGGTTAGTGAATCCCTATCAATAAAGTTATTCCGAAACAATAATATGTTCCTTCTGTTCTAAATCACGACCTTTAGACTCTATTCCTATATGTGTTTTCCAGATTTCTGTCAACGTAAATTGGCAAAATCTTGCAATTTTTCGGAAAAGATTATTAGCAGTGAGATCAAGAGGAAGACACAAGCTTACTGAGATGTAGTTCACTCATTTTTAAAAGGGTGTTAATAATTTCTAACAGCATTTTAAGGAAGATTATTTCAGAAAATACACCTAAAATTCAGTCTTTTGAAAATATAAACATTAACATATAAACTATTGCCATTATTAGAAAACATTTCAGCTAGTACTAAAAGGAATAAAAATCATTATTTGTGTACTCACAGTACATTGATGACATATTTAGCAGTGTATACTAAAACCTTTCAGTCTTTCTTAGCTCATTGCTAAATCACAGCTAATCTATACTATACTTACAAAATTGTTTCTTTAAAAAACTTCAGACATTTACTTTATTTCCTTAGCAATAAGGTTTGGTATCATTATCATGTTATGCAGATTACCTGTTTGCAGGTGTCATGTTGTCAGTACCTATTCAGTATCTCTAATGAAGTTATATGATTGTTGGACCAAATTTAAGACAAAGACCAATTATACTTTTAGAAACCACTCCTCCATACTAACATCCATGCTTTATCACTACTCATAGTATAAAATCCATCAGTTATAATTATGTTTGACTCTTCTATCATTCAACTAAATTTCACCATTATTTGTACAAGGAAGTAACATAATTTGTAAAATGCGTTTCTGAAAACACATTATATATGCAACTAATTTTGACTTACTCATTTGGTAAATTTTTTCTCATATTGGAGAAAGAAAAGATGATAGTGTTTATTTGACTGTAAAATATATTTGGTGTTGAAATTAAGATCTTTTGCATAAATGGGCAATATGTTTTGAAGACTGATTTCTCATTGAGAAGAAACCATAAGAAAAAAGACAAGAAATTAGTCCAAGTCTAAGGTTATTTGTTAAGTATGTAAGAGAGGACAAAAGTGTGAAATAAAATTCTTAATTTGGGGCAAGACAAAAAAAAAATTAAACATAAAAAATTTTCTCTACCCTTTGGCCTCCTCTCCCGCCTTTACTGTGCATTGTGTATCTGCATTGTGCATCGACCAAACCTCCCCATGGGTAGAAATACCTGCTCAACCATAAAGAGAAACATTCTCCTAGCACCAAGACAACTCCTTAAAAGATAACATTCCTTCTTAATCTTGTAAGGGGCCATGATGACCCATGACCCACTACTCACTTTGTAGGCTTTATCTGGATTGTGTAAGCTATCAATTATATGTCATTTAATGTACAGCCCCCTGTCTCAAAAACTTATATGTCTCTGCCTTGACTTCTAACAATTGGAACAATTCTCAGAGCTTTCTGAGAGGCTGTTCCTGGGTTTTAATCCTCAGTTTGGCTCAAATAAAATTTTCCATTTCTTTCTTAGATAGAATGATTAATTTTTCCATCTATGAAAGAACAGATGCAAGTAATTGCAATAAGTGGATATATTTTAGAGGAAATGGAAAGAAGCAAAGCTTATATCCTATTGACTTTAAAGTTATACCAGTATAGCAGGCTGGAAGTATTTTGAAGATTGAAAAATAACTGTATTTGCATGTGTGCAAATACACACACATACACATGCATATATATAATTGAAATGATCTTTTATAATGAAATATTGTGTTTTTTTTAAATTATAAAGGGTTACTTTCTGCTCCTTGTAACTACTTCCTTCCCATTTAAGACTTCTGTTTCAATTTGCCCATACATCAATCCTTGGTTTATCCCTTGTCAGTCTTAATTTATCATAATTGATTGATACTGACTACTTTAGGAGGAAATTATTTAACTGTGATTGACTGGGGACATTTAACTATATTGAAAAGAAACAGCAGGGGGAAATGGAGGAAACAGTAAATGTGCTCATTTGTAAGAAAAAGACTTTAGACACAGTTTGGCTCCTTGAGCTGAATAAAGGCTTATTGAGATTAAGTTGACATAATTAATTGAATAGAAATTTTACATCCTTTCTTGTAAAATGGTATTAGAGATGAAGATATTATTTGAAATTTAATGACATGAATATGTTCAGAGACTGTATAATGAAATACACATAAATGAAATAAAAATCACCAAGATAATATTTTAAAATCACTTCACAAATATTTACCCCTGAGACATATTACCTTTGAAAATCTTAGTCAATAGAGTAGACATAACATATTATGTATTTGATATATATGTATAGTAAGGGAAGATCTTATAACTGTTCACATTTTACTGATAAAAAAACTTCTGGGGGCTTCCCTGGTGGCGCAGTGGTTGAGAGTCTGCCTGCTAATGCAGGGGACTCGGGTTCGAGCCCTGGTCTGGGAGGATCCCACATGCCACGGAGCAACTGGGCCCGTGAGCCACAACTACTGAGCCTGCGCGTCTGGAGCCTGTGCTCCGCAACAGGAGAGGCCGCGATAGTGAGAGACCCGCGCACCGCGATGAAGAGTGGCCCCCACTTGCCACAACTAGAGAAAGCCCTCGCACAGAAACGAAGACCCAACACAGCCAAAACTAAATAAATAAAAAAAAAAAAAAAAAAAAAACTTCTGGTTTAATGAGAAAAAACATCGCATTAGCAAGTGGCTGGTCTGCTAACACTCCAGGTCTTCTCACTCTAGATTCTATTTTGTTGTTACTATTGTGTTTCTTCAACAACTCTTTCATTACACTCCTTTTGCTCTCCTCAAAATATAAGATGAAGTGCTAACGCTTCTGGTAACACTAATAACCTGGCTACTGAAAGTGTAGTGGGGGGCGGGAGGATAATTTTCCTTCTACCATTCTAGGTACTTCACAGAGACGCCCCCTGTAACAAAAGACAGAGTAACTGGGGGAAAACAAACATAAGTTTAGTAACATGTATACCTTCCGTATACATGAGAGATACCCAGAAAAACTGAGTAACTCTTCAAAATGACACAAGTTATCACCTTGAATACCATCTCCAACTGAAGACAAGAGACGTGGGAGATGCGGGGACAGTGAAGGCCAGTGAAGGGAGGAAACTCACAGTAAAGAAGGGTAAGGCTGTTATGCAGATTTAAGTTCATATCTTCTCCACTGATAAGAGTTTCTACAGATTTAGTTATCCTCCTCTCCCTGGTACAGAGAGGGAGACACCCTTCCAAACAGACATGACCCTTATAAATGTAAAAGTCTCTTGTAAAAGAATAACTTCTACTTTGATTTCAGAGCTTCTCCTATTTCTTAAATAGAACCAGCTCAAGACAATCCGTATGCCAAATAAGTATATTTGGAGATGGCAAATTCTGCTCCTGTTCAAAAGTCATGGGATAACACTAAATCCCCAATGAAAATCCTTTAAACAAAGATTGAAATAAATGTAGCTTTTCATAATCTAGTTGGTAGACAAACAAAATTTGGAAAAAAGAGGTAAATTGAATGTATTTATATTTTATGTCTGTTTGAATAGCTAATATAAACAAATTTGGAGATATTCCAAGTCAAAACTCTTTCAGATAACAGTTTATAGTAATTTCTATCAAAATTTACTTAAAATATCAGATATTTAAAGGAAGCTAGTATTGTCTCAATGTGGTTTAGATAAGTTCACTAATTACAATGAGTATGTTTGTAAAATTGTAAAAAAAAAAATTATAATTTTGAATTACTTATGACCCAAATCATAAATTACTAAATCTTGATTATAGTGAGAAGTTGAGTAGCTAGAAAAGAGGAAACATACACAGGCAAAGGAAGTAGAGCCAAATGAAGATTGTTTCTACACATATTTAATCACCTCCGTATCTTCAAATGTTATATTTATACTATTACCAAAAAAATTACACTTTGTTCTTTCATGTTTTAATCTTCTAAATTTCTTACTATTGTTTGAAGCACATGGAGAATGGCACGTTTATATTTTTCCTAAATTACACTTTTTCCAGACTGCTCATTCATTCCAGTATTTCTGCAGACAACGCTATGTTAATCTCCTGTAAGTAGGGAAAATGCAACCATGTTGAATGTTGTAGGGATACTATTAGACCACTGAGTTCATAATACACTTAATATGGTTCCATATAAGTTATGAATACAATCACACACCAACATGGCAGGGTTATATATTGGTATATATGACGAAAAGAATTACGCAAACACCAATGTTAACATTAGACAAGGAAATAAATTAAGAGTAGAAAGTATTAGGACTGAAAGTAATGACAGTTTTGCATTCATGAGCAATCCTGGTTTGCTTTCCCAGTATCATCATTCAGCAGAGTCTGTAAGTGTGACATTTTGATGAAGGTTGTCTTTATGTGATTGGTTGCTTTCATTTTTTAGTTGTTCGAAACAGTCCAAGAAACAAAATAATATATCAAACGGTGCAAGAGAAAATGAATTCAGGAACTTTATGCATAGCATTTTGAGTGATGAAGGCAAACTTGCTAGAAAACAAAATTATGCTGACTAATATATAGTCAGCTAATAAAAAAGAAATAATTCCCCAAATCAGTGACATTTAGAAACAGAAAATAATATTAATATAGTCATCTATTTGGTCAATGTTTTTCTTCTATTACCTAGTCTTCTAAAATAGAATCTTCTTCACCAAAGCACATGCCTTTCTCTCCATGCTGTACATACTTAGCAAAATCTTTGGTGAACAGAAAACAATACTAAACATTATTGAACCTGGCATAACTATTAAGATGGCTACTTGTTATAATTGTGTGCAAATGTTTAGTAACACTTGGGATTAGAACCAGGGTACATGTTCTAGATCTTCATATAAATCAAATGAATAACAGTTATTTTAATGTGTCTGTTTTGAAATAGGCTCCTAGACTTATTCTTCCAAATTTGTAATTTTGATGAAGGTATACAAATTTATGTTTGTCAAACTCTTAGTATAATTTTGAAACTGGAAATGGTCCAGAGGTCATGTTGTAGCACCATTTTTTAAATGAAATAAGTGAGTACCAAAGAATTGGTTGTCTCTACTATTGTCTCATAGTTTGTAGTACAAATATCTACAAACTGTAGTGCAAAACAAGGGGGGAAATCTGTTTTGACAACTATCCAGATAAAACATAAAAAAAAAAAAAAAGATTTCTTTTTTCATGAAAGTCTATTCACACAACCTAATTCCTATTCTCATTTTCAGCCCAAAGAGTACCGAAATTCTACAAACTGAAAAATGTACTGCCTTTGCATCAACCGCAGGTAAAACATGATTTATATGAGTTTATAATTTATTGGCTAAATGTTATTTGTTCACCATAAAATGAATAAAATTAAGCATTATTTTTAAGAATCTTTAGAATGCTTTAAAATAATTTGTTTTTATTACACTTAAGAATATCAGTCAGGCCATCATGTTTGGAGAGTTCCAGCTGTACAAATGGATGTCCGTGTGCTTGTATACAGATATTACATTTATTAGTTTAAAATTTTTTGAATTTTAAAGTTTTCATTGAAGAGTATCCATTATATACCTGTATGTATAAATTTTCAACCTAACTGGATTTCTTAATATATCAAAGTAAGGCACACATATAAAATATTTGAAAAACAAAACGGACATTTTTAAGTTTAAGAAGAGAAAATTTAAATTGTATCTTTTACTCTCATATACATGTATCAACAAACTACAGAGAGTACAATGGTGGTTGCCAGGGACTGGGGTTTGTGAGAAATGGGAAGATGTAGGTCAAAAGATACAAGCTTCGAGCTGTAAGATGAATAAGTTCTGGAAACCTCATGTACAGCATGGTGATTATAGTTAATAATATTATACTGTATACTTGAAAGTTGCTAAGAGAGTAGATTTTAAATGTACACACACACACACACACACACACACACACACACAAGATAACTATGTAAGGAGATGAATGTGTTAACTAAAATGACTGTGGTCATCATTTCACCACGTATACTTATATTACATCATCACATTGTACGCCTTTAAAAAATCACGTTTTCCAAGCTAAATATACATTTATATAATTTTTATTTGTTACTCATCCCTCAATAGAGCTGGGGAAAAAAGTAAAAAACAAACAGACAAAACTATTCTGAGAAAATCAGGTACAATGAAATGTGTGAAGAGTTGCTTCAGCATGCAAACATCTACTATGTTAGCTAAGGCAATCGGCATAATTTAACCAAATCCTTTGCAGACTCAAGACAAGCTGCAAAAATTGGAATAAATTTCCAAGCACCTTGGAACAAAATTCCAGCTTCAAACCCAAGATCATGGACACATAGTTTGCTCATAAATTCCAGGCTTTCCTCCACCGTATCCATGGGCAGGCGAAGGGCCATGCCCACCATGAGCTCAACCAGCGCCACCTCTACCGGCAGGAATTGATCCTCCACTTCTAACTCCTTTACTTCTACTAAATGGTGGACCATATCCACGGCCATCACCTTTGTTTGGGGATATCCTCTTTCAGGATTATAAATGGTCCTCTGTCACTCCGTTCCCTCTAATACCAGGCCTGTTTATTGTGTATAATGAGCCATGAAGGAAAAGACGACAGTAACACCAGCCCCAAATCAGCCCCAATTCTCTATAGTCTCTGAACCTTAGGATCAAAACAGAACATTTTAAAGGTGCATAAGTTTTGTCTTGGGAGGTGCATGGCCTACGACAGAGGTGCCACGAGTGATCATATTTGACTGCAGTGCACCATTGTTTAATTAAGGATATCAAAGGCATGGATATTATACCAACAAGCTTGGTGTGCGCCAGAGCAGTGAAGTTTTGTTCTCTTCTAGTGGGCAGACCCATTTAAAGGGAAATCTGCTTCTCACTTGTTGATAATTTAAAAATGAGCCACTACATTTTCATAAGACTCTCTCAAAAATTTTAGAATTTGGTTATTACTGGCATGACTGACTTTCCCATTAAAAAAAAAAATGGTGAGGCTAAACAGCATAGCATTTTTTAGCCATATGTTGATATCTGACAAAACAAAATCAAACAACCCAAAAAAATACAAAACCTCTAATTTGTTTTTTTAACCATTCTAAATTGAAACAAATTCAATGTGGGCTTAATTTTTCCTTTTGACAAAAAGAAATACAAAAAAATGTACACCAATAAATTTTGTATGAGTTTTAAAATGTATTTATATGTTTTATATATAATCCCAGACATATAAACACAAACACATATGTGTCTGTATATGTAATTTACATTTCCCCAACGTTCACTGGATTATTTTTTTCCCCAGAGGATTTTCCTAAAGTTCAACTAAGCATGGTTTGTAAGTAATCTTTCCAGCCAGTACACTTACTTATACACTCATTGGTAAAAATTATACCAAGTCAAGTCTAAAGAAACTCAACTAAGCATTAGATAGAAACAGCGAAAGAAAGAGAGATAGAGAGAGAGAATTAGTGAGTTATTTCCACAGTAAGAGCTGTGGCAAAACTTAGAGCCTTAAATTCAGTGGCTTAAATCAAGGAGAGTGACATTAATCATCTATGGCCTGCAGGTTGGCTAGTCTCCAACTTCTAACCTCTGGCTTTCAGCCTCTAGGTTCCAGGCTACAGACTGACTTCCAGTCTACTTCTTGGACCAGCAGCGGTTGCAGGTTGCAGGGCTGCAGCGTCATCTCCACATGTCTTATTTTGAGACGCAGGCTGAGAAATGTCCTTCTCTTGGCGGGTCACTGGACTATAATTCAGCAAGTTCAACACTGCAAACATACTTCACAGTTTTCTTACTATTTACTGTAGTTGTGAGGATCTATATTCCAGTTTAACTTTCTTGAATATTAAATTTGGATTCCTGAGACTTTTTTAGAAATTAATAGGATTTTTGCCTTTTCTTATACTTTTCTAACATTTTTGGTTGCGAGAATGACTTTTCAAGATTTAACATGAGGAGGCAAGATGCAACCTTTTTTTTCTTTTCTGTTAAAGGAAGATAATGTTTAGGAGAGAAAGCTTGTCGACACTATGCTCTTTACATTGAAGTTTCTAAAGCTAAGCTAAAGTAACAAGCACTCTCATGAGAGTTTACTATTTACCAACAGACTTAAAGCAAGTTTCACAAAATAATAACCATGAGGGATGTCTACTTAGAATGTAACAAATTCTACTTAGAATTTGAACTGTTGAAAATATTTTGCTATTGTAATAGATTCTTTCCAGAGAACGCCCCATTCTTTTCTTACTTCTTTTACCTCCATGCAGTGTCCTTGCTAATTAATCTTCTTTGCTAACCACATCCCTCCAAATCAAATTATGAGGACATTTACACAGCAACTATAATGTTTAGCAATTTTAATGCAGTTTTGCTACTGCCATAATAAGGATGTTCCTGTAACATCTAAGTAACTGTATTAAGCTCTCTTTGGTTTGAAATAAGAAACAATTTTACTCCTCAGTAAGGACCAATTAAATTTAGAAAATGTAAAGTACCATAAGTCTCAGTGAAGTGCATGTCTTGGGGAAAGACTACAAGAATATATTATATTTTATGGCTTATAAACTTGGCTGCTAATAAGAATCACCTGGGAGATTTGTTAATAAAACAGATCCCCAAGACACGATGCAGGCTTAATGAAGCAGATTCTCCAGAGAAGGAGCATGGGAATTCTGGTTTTAATAAGTGTCTCAAATGATGTGTATACTCTGATGATTATATCTGGAACTTAAGTTCAAGGCTGGATGTACCACATGACTGACAATAATAACGAGGGGGAGTCCTCCTGTTGTGTTAAGACACTTTGTTTTCACAGTAGATGAGGAATTATTGAAATATTTTTATTACGAATGAATAAGAAAACATGTACCATAGAAAGATAACTATGACAGCATGAGATAAGTGGTGGTCAAGGCAAGAAAGCCAATAAATGACATTTGTGACCCAGATGTCCAGTGAGGAGGGCACATAATAGGACAGTGACTGTGGCACTTAGAAAGGAAAGGATGGTTTTAAAGGATAAGATTAAATATCAGGGGCAAGGGTAATCTATTTGGTTTGTACAAGCTGCCATAACAAAATACCACAGACTGGGTGACTTAACAAAAAATAGTTCTGAAGGCTAGAAGTCCAAGATCAAGGTGTCAGCAAGTTTGGTTTCTCCTGAGGCCTTTCTCCTTCTTATAAGGACACCAGTCATATTGGATTAGACCCCATCCCACGGGCCTCGTTTTAATGTAATCACCTCTTAAAAGGCCCCATCTCCAAATACAGTCACATTCTGGGGTACTGGAGTTTAAGGCTTCAACATATGAATTTTGGCAGGTATAATGCAGCCTGTAACATGTATGAAGCTCAGAAGACTTCAAGCATGATAATTCTGACAACTGATTACATGCTGATTCCCTTCTCCAGATATGGAATACATATAAAAGACAAACAATATGGATAATAAGGTCTATTTGAACATATCATGGTTGAATTGCTTATGAAAAATTAGAACAGAGATGCAGGTAGACAACAGATGCTTGTATATGTGTAAGAATGTGTGCCTATGTGTGCACATAGGTTCACTATATGTAGTAACTACTGAATTTGAAAATATAAATTGCAGGAAAAATCTGATAATGAATAGTTCTTATAGTTACACTTGAGAATATCCCAGAGTATTATCATTGATTAACCTAAAACAAATTCCATTTTTTCCCATGCCTCTATATTAAGTGCGCAGCCAACAAGTTTGACCCCCTCTTAGTGATAAAGGCTTAATTGCATGTTTCATTAGTTTTAAGCTTAGACATTACTTAGCCTTTCTGTTTCCCTGCTTTGTGTTGTTCCTTATGGTAGCTGGATGAATAATAGAGTGGTTAGTTAGGTATTTCTGAACTAGCACAATCTCCATTGCCTTTCTTTCTTTTTTTTTTTTTTTTTTTCCATTGCCTTTCTTGATTGTCTTTTCCAGAGAGAAACCGGTGTCTTGGCTATTTGGCACATTTCAAAGTTTTTCCTCCTCTTTTTGTACTTAATCCTCCATTAAATGATTTAGTAAGAATTAGTTATTCATTCAATTAGAACAAAGGAGACAGTGTTTTACAAACAGCTTTTCAATATGATTTACAAACCATATATTTACAATATAAACAAATGCATGTTTACCTGAGAGAATAAGATTTCAATCAAAAATTTAGTAGCTCATATATATACACAATGGAATACTAATTGGCCACAAAAAAGAATGAAATCCTGCCATTTGCTACAATATGGATGGACCTTGAAGGTATTATGTTAAGTGAAATAAGTCAGAGCAAGACAAATAATGTATATGACTCATGTGAAATGTAAAACAAAACAAATAAAATACAAACAAAATAAACAAAAACAAATTTATAGATACAGAGATCAGATTGGTGATTACCAGATGGAAAGGTGGTTGGGGGTGTGGATGAATGAGTGAAGGAGGTCGGCCATATGGTGATGGATGGTAACTAGAATTGTAGTGGTGATCATTTTGTCATGTACACAGATGTTGGATTATAATGCTGTACAAGAAAAAAATTTAAGTAACTCAGAATATATTTTAGACCTCAATCTATGACAGAATCATACAAAACAATATTAAACAGAAAGCATTCAGGAAAATCTCTTAAATTATGTCCAATAATTTTTTTCCTCCCAGAAATATGAGAAAGTCATCAGAATTTGGAGTCACCAATTTGCAAAAGAATCACAGAAATGCAAATCTATGCATTAACGTTATACTGTTTCAAGAGAGTATCTCTTTATACATAAATACTAATTTATTTACACAAGCAGCCTATTACCTTTAATTTAATATACTCTATGTTTTGGAGAAAACAATAACATTTTTCTTAAGTGATTTTAGAAGAAAACTTTTAATAAAAAAGAGTGAAGCATCTCTCTTGCTTGGAATTTTACATTATTCCCAGATTTTCTTTTCCTGGAAAGAAAATCTCAATTATAGTATCTACATTATTATACCAAAACAAACAAACAAACAAACACCTAATACTACTTTGCTTTCAGTTCATGTCACGTTAGATGGAAAACTATGTGTATGTGTATATATATATATATATATATATATATATATATATGTATATATATATGCTATCATTTATATTTAACATTGTGTGTGTTTATTATAATTCCCTTTGAAATTACTATTTCTACAATAGTTAAAATTTCAATTTTAAATTTAATTTATTAAGAATACTTTATTTTTGTTGACATTGACTTTCAGACAAGAGAATTCAAATAAACATAACACTAATACGAGGATTTATAATGCTATCCATGGAACTATTATTTGAATATTCATATTCATTTATCTTCCATGAAGGAAATGAACAATTAATTATCAAAGTGGTGGGGAAAAAAAAGAAAACCTCTAAGGCTTCAAGGGTATGCTACAAATGTTTTGTTGTGATTCATCCTAGACCATCTGCATGATGGCAATAAATCAGTAAAAAATATGCCCATGTGTTTCTTTAATTCTGTTCATCTCCTCCCCCAAACTGTTTTTTACTTCCCACTGATGATGATTATATTTAGCTACATAAATATGGCATAAAACATCACTGTGTCTTTCCAGCTCAGTTACCTGGAAATGGTTTCTTGATTATGGCTTTCATTGGTTTAGGGTCACCCTCATATATCTTGTGAGCCAGGTCTCTATATCCTTTTGGATAAAGTTGCAGAATATTTTTTAAAGTTTTTTTCTTTTTTCCATAGTGTTTATTCTAGCTAGTATTCTCCCTCATCTTACAAAACAAAAGAAACATCCATAGAGTCAAATTTCAAGAAGTAGACCAAATCAAAAGTGGCATGTATGAATATCCTTGTGCCACTGAGTTGCCCAAACAGCTGGACAAGTTGTTGTCTATCTGGTTGTCTCCAAGAGGCAGCTGCATTCTAATTCTAACTGGACACAAATTCAAGTTTTTTAGATATTCTTTTTTTCCCCTTGGGTGTTTTTGTGTTATGATTTAGATAAACGATATAATCTGCTTATATAAAAAGAACTAGCCGGTTTAATAGCTATTGTTTTACCTAATGTTAGGAGAAGTGCGTACATAAATTGAAGTTCAGTGTTGACCTAAAACAAATAGCGACAAGATATTTCTCCAGCAAAGATGGGTTTATTTGAGATCACCAGAGAATTGAAATTTGGGGTCTGCAACCATGGCAAGCCATGTGCAAGTCCCCACACAGCAAGGGAAGGAGAATGCTTTTATAGAGGGGAAAAGGAAGCTGGGAGGGCTATGGTAAACAGAGTCCATAGCTTTCCATGGGTGAGTCCTTGACAGAAAAGAAGAGTCTTTTTTTTCTTCCTGTTGGACTCTGCTGTCATTGCAGGCTGTGAGAGCTCCCCCTTCTGGTCTCCCAACTCTATTTAATAGAGATTTCTGTTTATTAATTTTTTACATTTCTCCCTTTTGATCAAAATGTTGGGGAAAACTGCACAGATGGAAACTTATTGCGGTCTCATTCAAGTAAAAAGGAGTGGACATTGTTTCCCATTTCATCCTCATCCTTTTCAATAGAAGAAAATGTTCTGTTTTAGTCCATTCATAAACATAGAGTTAAAAGTTACCTGGGTGGAATTAACACCTGAAGGAAGACCAGAATTTTCTTTAAAAACAATCTAAAGTTGATAGTAATAGTCATGAACAGATTCACCAGATTTTTGTGTGCAAGCTTGAATTCTGTTTCAATCAATAGGCTCAAAAAAAGCCCTAGGAATTACTCAATGAAGTCACCTAGTGATTGATTAAGCCTGATCATATAATAAGTTAGTAGGCTAGTCTCCTGGTTCTAATTATAGGGATCTTTCAGGATTTTCCCAGTAGTTTTTTAATCTAATGCTTGGCCTGGCCTTCACTAACAAGCATATGAACTGGCTGATATAAGTCAGAGAAACCAGGTTGATAGGTTTGAATGACTATATTAAATTCCTCAGCAAAGATGTGAGAATCTTTGGTTACTTTGGGAAAATCTTTGACTATGGCTTGCAGTTCAGCTTTAGTCCAGAGAATATAAGAAATTAAGAGGTTAGCCTCTGGATCCTCAGAAGGCCTAGTTTTAAAGGGACATGTTCTGACAAGTTCTGAAGAAAAGGGAGTGAAGAGGGTTTCAGAAAAAGGGGAAGTTTGGAGAGAGAATTAGTATGTGGGAACTGAGGGTATAGACGAGGTGTGGGTGACATATAAGGGAAGGAGAAAAATGGCACCACAGGGAAAACCTGAGACAAAGAAATCAAGGAAGAAGAGCCTGAGTCTTATGGAGCCATTTAATCTTTATATAATTGTTTGTTTGACTCAGTGAAACTTAAAATCTTATTTTGCAGAGATGCAATTTTAGACTTCTGATAATGTTGGAATACCAATCAAGATAAGCATTCCAGGGGCTTCCCTGGAGGTTCAGTGGTTAAGACTCCGTGTTTCCACTGCAGGGGGCCCAGGTTCGATCCCTAGTTGGGAAACTAAGATCCCACATGCAGTGCGGCGTGACCAAAAAAAGAAAAATAAGCACTCCACTCAGTGTTGGAAATTTTTGAGCTATGGTAGTCCAATTCAGTTTTAAGGAAATTATTATGTTTGGGGATTTCAAAAGTTCCTCATTGATATTCTAAATTGCCTTTGGTCAAGTCAGCCGATTTAGTTAGAAATGTGAATAAGGAAAAAGTATAGTTTTAAAACATAAAATGGGCTGGATTTTCTGTAGGGGTGATGCCCTCAAAATATTTAGATAACTGGGATCTCATGTTTCAGAAGTTTTTCTCTAGAGTAAAAGAACAATTTTTAAACAGCTCAAACAGCTCATTCAAACAGCCTGCAGGCCTAACACCAGACAGTTCTAAGGAGACAGCTTGGTTGTAGAAGATCCAGGCTGAAGGCTTTTCAGCCAGGTTCCAGAGAACAGCCCCTTCCAAACAAATAAGCCAAAGACTGAAAAACCTGTAGAGTTTCAGAGAAGCAGCCCCTATTCCCAAAGGAACTGGGCTGAAGGCATTTTCAGCAAGATTCATTTGTAAGAGTCTGACCTCAAAATTGGACCCAAGTGACAAACAAGTACTCACATATAGAACAACGCCTTAACCAGAAAGACAAAACCTTAAAAAAGATGCTAACTAAAGCATAGATAGCTTCAAACACAAGGAGGGCATGAGCTCAGATCCAGGAGAAAGACTTACCTTCAAATTCTAGAGTTGGAGAGAAAAGCTGTAGAGTGACAATGGGCTCAACTGTGGGTAACTGCACCCATTTGCTCACCAGCCCTGGAGCTGTTGGGAATCTTCCCTGGTCACTGTATGGGCCACCAAAATGTTGATGTAAAATAACTAGACTGCCAGATTATTCTCCAGCAAAGATATTTTTTGTTGGAGGGATCAACAGAGAATTACAGCATGGTCTACAATCATGGTGAGCCACAAGTCCCCACACAGCAAGGGAAGGGGAAAAAGAAGCTGGGAGGGCTACAATAAAAAAAGAGTCCATGGTTTTCATTGGCTGAGTCCTTGCCAGGGAAGAAGAGGAGTTTTTCTTTGTCCTTTTGGGCTCTGCTATCATTGCAGGGCTTGAACTCTCCCCCTTCTGGCCTCCTGACTCTATTTAACTGAAGTCTGTTTATTAATTTTTTACATAAAAAGGTTCAGTAACATGCTCAAAGTTGCTGTCTCTGAGTTAGAATATATATACATTGTCTTTATTCCGTAATTTTTCCCCCAGTATACCACACTGCCCCTAAGACAGGCGTTATTCCTTTGCTGACAAACGTTAATATACTCCGGGATCTTATTTTTAGTAGTCTACTGATGCCATTTAATGCTATTTATGCATTAATTATTTTTAGCTTTATATTATTTGTGATGACTCTATTAGTTTTAGGCTAGACCTGCACTTAGGCTGTCTTTAAAACCAATCCTTGTTTTTTGGTAAGGCTTCATATGTTTCAAAGTTTCAATAAACATAAACTCTGTATATTAACTTTGTATAAATCCAATTTAATTCAGTCAGAAAATATAGAGCTTTATATTTATTTGCTACTCATCTTCTAATCTGTAGGTTACTGTAATTACATTTTTTCTCCAAATATCTGGTGCTAATAAGGGCTTAGCAACACCTGACTCTTACCTATTAGATTTTTACAAATTTCTCATTTTTCAAATCCAAAGTATTTAACCAAAACATTGAATATCCTTTTTACTTTTATTTTCTATTTAATTTGAATATGCACTAATAATTCCCAAATAAATTCCTCCTTGTGTGACCTTGTCTGATTTCCAGACTCATAATGAACTGGCTAATTGATATTGATGTGTCTACAATGCATTAAAACTAAACACATGTAAAATAGAAATCTTGTTTTTGCCATCACTACCTTGTCAACTAGGGGAAAAAATGCACAGTGAATTGAGTTTTATTCAGTTTACTGAAGACTAAAGCCCGGGAGACAGCCTCTCAGATAGCTCTCAGGAGCTGCTCTGAAGAGGTAGGGAAAAAGTCCGTATATATGTGAATATTTTGACTGGGAAGTACATGTAGTCAAAGGTTCATCTTGTTAAAAGATTACTGCTAATCACACACACACACACACACACACACACACACACACACACATCCAGATATGTCAGGATAATGATCTTAGTGCTTATCTATATATGCAAAGATGCAACAATCTGAGGTCATTGATCTCCCTCCTTAAATATGCATCTTAACTATCTGAAGGTCCATATATCCAAAACACAGAATGCTTTATCCTCAGTTCCCTTCAGATGCACTAGTAGGTCTGTGTGGCTAATGATGTGACCCTTGTAGACCTGGAATGGTGGACAACATTTTTTGTTTACAAACTTATCACTATAGGGGTGGAAGAATAATTTTCCCTTTAGCCTTCAAAATCTTGACTGAGACCCCCCTGTGAGAAAAGACATTCATAGGAGAAAAACAGAATTTTAGTAACATGTATACCTCTTGCATACAAGGAAGATACCAAAGAAAACTGAGTAACTCTTTGACATGGCCCAAGCCATCACCTTAAATACCATCTCCATCTAAAGACAAAAGATGCTGTGGGGGGAGGAAAGGCCAGTTATGGGAGGTGACCAGGAAAAGCACAGTAAAAATGGGTAAGGTATTATGCAGATTTACGTCAATGCCTTCTCCCTTGTTAAGAGTTTCTAGAGATTTAGTCATCCTCCTCTTCCTGGCACAGAGTAAGACATCCTTACAAATGGAGAGTTCCCTCATAAATGTAAATGTCTCTTACAAAAGGGTAACTTGTACTTAGATTTCACAGCTTCTCTTGTGTCTCTGTTTCCTAAACATAACTAGTTGAAGATAATCCTTATGTCAAAAAGACATATTTGGGGGTGGAAAATTCTGCTCCCTTTCATCACCAAACCCTATCTTCTCCCACTCTTCCACAAGTTGGTAAATGGCAACGTTACTCACCCACTTGTTCAAGTCAAAACTTTGAATTCAACTTTGATTTCCCTTTCCCACACATCTCAGTTCACATCATGAATAAATCCTATATGCTTTACATTAAAATAAATCCAAAATTTGATCAATTATGTTTTGTCAGACACATCAACATTTTTATGCTTATGATAAGGTGACCATTTATTTTCTCATTATGTTTTTCACTACAAAGGCAAGCTAAAGTTTCAGAGTCTACTTGTAGCATAGTCAAGATCTAGCTTCTGCAAAGTCAGCCTAGACTAGTCAGCCCACCAACTAACTGTGCAAGTCCAGCTGATACCAGCAAACCTGTACTGGTTCAGAAGAATGTGTCAGCCAGCCTGTTACCAGACTCAGTGTGTCCATCACTTAGAGTGCTTGGCCAATGAACATGCCAAGTACTTTGGATTAAAGCAGAAGCATTTATTACTTGTGACAAATAAAGAGACAGGGAGATAGCTCTCAAAGCACTGTCTTCCTGAACAGCAAGACAAGGGAAGTCTTAGGCTAAGGATCCATGCATATTCATGAAAGGGCGAGTGATCTTCCAGTAGAGGTGGAGTTCTAGATGCACTTGCACAGTGTGACAACATGCTCAAACATACGTTGCATGTTTAAAAATGGCGGCAGTTTTCACCCTTGGGGTGAAGATTTTAACATTAAAATGAGGCAAAGGTCATTCTAGGTTGATAAAATCCAGCCACCCAGTTGAGTGAAGCCACGAGGATGAGCAAAGGTCAGCATCATTATTCCTTAGGCTCCAGTTAGGTGGTTGAGTGCTCCAGGGGGTTTGGATTCTACAAAACAGCTCAAGACTGTGCTTTAGTCTGATTTTTACCTTTGAAACAGAACTGGGAGTTTTTATGTCCGATTTATTATCTTTGCTATGGTTACTTCTCTTGCGTGATAGCAGTCATTTGTTCCTGCATTCTTTGTTCTTTTTGAAATCATTAATTACTGAGACCTATTGTTTTATTTCCACATGAAGACCTAGGTGGACTAGACTAGGCCAGAGTTCACCTTTCTCTCAATCATGAGTAAAGAGAACACAAAAGTGTTCTGAAATTCACACTCCGGTTCTTAACTTAAGCTTGTCCAGTCTTTGTTACAACTTCTCTTATTGCCTGGTATTCTCCTTCTGCCAGATATGGCATACTCTGGTTTAACCCCATCCCTTCCTTATCACTGTCTCGCTAACAAACCTATAGTCCGGTGGGTTACTGTTTTTTGCCATGATATATTGTGTTGCTTTTTTTCCCCACAATGATATAAGATAATTTAATATGAGGAGAGATATTCTACAAATCCAGTAAAGTAGCCCTTTATATTATATTACAGTAGAGTAATTATCACATTAATTATACATTTTAGATATTTAAAACTAAGGTTATTTATAACACCTTGCTATGGAATTATAATTAGTTTCTCTATTTTTTCCAATTTTTCAGAACTCTTCATGAAACTTTAATAAGCCACTTTTGGCTGTTTAAATAATAACACAGTGTTAAAGCTTATTGTTTTGAAAAAATAACAGTTTCAGAAGTAATGCTCCAAAAATTGAATTAATATATACCCAGTTGATGGCTTTTGAAGTAAAATCCATTTAATGTGTTTCAAATTTAAATATCTTTCTTGGTAAGTGGATTATGCACCTCGTCACTTAGTTCCCAACCATCAATTCGGCTTTCATCTTTGAACGGTAATGTCATTTATGACATATAAGCAAGTTTGCATTTGGTTAGTAAGTTGGATGAGAGTCATCTATATTTACTGTCAAAAGCAGCAGCAGAACTCCTGCATCTGTGAAAGTAAATTTACTTCCAGTATAAAACTATAACTCTCTTCAAAATATGCTTTTACAAAAAGAATGAAAAAGCAGTCCTGCATCACATTGCTATATTAATTATGAAAGTAGTAATAATTAGTCCAACTCCACATGGTAAAGTGACATATGGGGACAGTTCATGCGAATTTTGACTATAGATATAACCAAAGAAAAAACGGATATTTTGACAGGAAAGAAGCAGGAAAACAGGAAGGGGATCAAAGTTCTAGTTTAGTTTTAGGAAATAATTTGAATGTCAATAAGTGATAATGATTCTTCTAAATACCGTGTGTGTTAAATGCACTGGAGGAGAAAGGTAGAATAACAGGGCAGTTAAACTCAAATCTAAATATTTATTAAAGCAATAATTTCTAGCAGCATTGAAAATAAAGACATGGACTGTGCTTCTAACTGGAATTACTGGGAGAACCACAGAGGATTTTAGCTGAAGTGACTCCAGAAGTTTGTACTCTAAATGACATATTTAGTGATATAAACAATTGTTTTGTATACCCTGAAAATGCAATATGAAATCTCTATAAAATGAGAAGATGAAATTGCTGGAAATATATCTATTATCCCTTTAGCTTTTTTATGGAAAACAAAATCTTTCAAGAGGGCCTGGAAAAAGGATTTCTGGAAAAAATGTAGTGAAATTTTTGTCATATAGTGGAGAGAATTCAAAAGACAAAACATTCAAAGAAAGGTGAATGGAGAAACATAGTCCATAGGACATCCAACAAGGATGATAATCTGAATGTGGATTATCAAGTTATTAACTGGCATGAATTAATTTCACAATGTTTGAGTTAAATGTTTGATTTCCTTTTTCAGGATAGGAGAAAAAATAGCAAGAATTTTGCCTATGTGGATTAGTTCAAATGAAAGATTCAAAATACTGGAGTGAAAATGACATTTTTCTAATAGTCAATAAAAATTAATTTAAGAGTAGGTGAGGATATGGCAAAAATCTTGGAGCCATAGTGACTCCACAAGAAGCGTAGTATCATGTACTGTGTCCAAGGTGATTGTCAAACCATGTAAAGGAGATAAAATAAAATATCTCATGATGGAAACTTTGAAAACTTTGGGTATGAAGAACATACAAAAGGACTTCATTGGGCTTAAATGAGAAAGATATGAAAAGAGATTTAGAATATTGAGATGAACTGCTTCACAGTTAACTGAGGGAGAAAAATGATAAAAAAAAATATTTGTAATTATTATGCCGTGTAATACATGCTATGATGGAGACTTGAATAGACTCATATGATAGTTCACAAGCAAACTTAGACTGTTGGATGTGGAATGTTTTAATAATGACCTGATAGCATTCACAGATATACAGCAGTTCTCCCAACATAAAATTAGTGAGAACAGAGAATGTTCCTGATAAATGGGAAAACTTGTGGCTAGGTACAGAGGTTTACAATAACATTTGATACCTAGGTAACAGTCAATAGGGGTGTGCACAGAAAATGGCAAAATAATGTGCTATATACACACACACGTCCAGTCATGAAGGATTTTTGTGCCAGTCAAATAATTTGAAATTTATCATGAAAGGTTTGTGGAACAAAGGTAGATAATATTACAAAATTTGTAATTGGAAAAATACTACTTTACTAGTGGTCTACAGAATGAATTTTAAAGGGCAAGAGAAGGAGGTAGTGTAGTAAAGTATTGAAGTAATCCTCAGGAAGGTTGATGAGGAATTTAACAATAACAGTGCTGATCAGAATGGAAAAAAAGGGAGAAGTCAAGAGATAATTGGGGTATTGCCCTTTATAATTTGCTTTCTACAGGGAAACTAGGTGTATGCTTTTAAAATATGAATCACATCAAGATATTCAACTATTCAAAATCCTTCAATACTGCCTCCTCCTTCACTTGTAATAAAAGTCAAAAGTATTATTACCTTTAAGGACATTTCTGATGTCATCATCAACTACTCTGCCTTATACTTTTCCAGCCACACTGGTTTCTTTGATCTTCCTCAAACCTACTCAGAACTGTCTGTCTCAAGATCTTTATATTTTCTCTTTCCTCTGCCTGAAAGGCTCCATGCATCTTCAGGACTTACTCTCTCACTTCAAGTCCTTGCTCAAATTTTACCTTCTCCGTAAGTCCAACCCTGACCATTTCAATTAAAATTGCATCCCACAAATGCTGCCTTTCTAATACCCCTTAATCTGCTCTATTTATTTCCACAGCACATATCTCCTTCCAGCATATGCTTATGTGTTTGTTCATCTTACTTTATCTAGAAGAGCACCCTTCTCTGAGTATTCACTCAATCAATATTTGTTGAATTATTTCAACAGAAAGGATGCAAAACTAAATGGTCATAGTAGTGAGAATAAATACAGATTTATCTGAGGAATAAGAAACACTTTATTTAATGGAGGAATAGTAAAAGTATAACAGAAGTTTAAAAAAATTATATTACCTTATTACTACATCTAGCAAAAGAAATCACACTGAAGATGGTTAGTGATAATCTTTCACAAGGTATAAAATGCAATGTAATTTGAGTATTTCTGCTTGAAAGATGTTATATGTTTTCTGAAAATTTGCTAAGACTATAAAATAATTTCAATCACTGGCTATTGCCCAGTGTTGCTTATTATATTTGGAAAAAATAATTCAGTTTGAAGGACACAAACTTTAGAGAATGAATATTTAGGTAGGATATTTGAATGATAAAGTTGAAAATCATTCAACTTTAGAGAATGAATATTTAGGTAGGAAATATAGGGATTTATATTATGTTTGTGTATATGTGTGTCTAGTGAGTGTGTCTGAGTGTGAGTTTACATATACATATGAATGTTTGAGTGTAACTACAAAAATAAAGTGCCTACATGATGGCAAATAACAGATTTGAAAAATAAAAAATGGGAACTGTCATGAGACTAAGTTTATATAAAACATCCAAGAATATACTAGAGGTATCATTTTGACCTGATCAAAAACAGGTAAAGTGAAATTTGAAGAGAGTGGTGCAATTAAAATTAGATAATGGATAGGATAACAGCCCACTCTATACCTTTCAAAAACATAATTCAGGAGATTTCTGGTAATTCAAACATGAAAACAACACTTTGGGCTTGGTAACTTAGTATATAGGCAATAAAGTATGAGTTACAAATTATATCCTCAATGTGGTATTATGGATAAGACCATAATTGGAAAAACTGGAACAAAATTATAACTAGAAAATAACGATGGTGCAAAATTTCATATTTTCAAGAAATATGCTCAATAGAATGCAAAATAAAACTAAGTGATAGTTTTAAAAATAAATATACCCCTATAGAATCAGCATACTGTATACTTGGCTACCATAAACAAAGGAAGGTGACCCTAAGTGTTTTGGCATAAGAGGGTTATACACAATTTACCTAAGGAATATTGTAAGTCTAAGACAAGATACATTTCTCTGAAGTTTCATATATTCCCAAGGAAACTTGCATCTTAATTTCCCTGCAGTTATCACTAGTTGTCACTGGATTCTTAGTAGTAGTATAACTTTAGGTGCAGGGTTCTAGATGCCAGAACAACATGTGGCAGGACAATTTTAAAGGTACATTCAATACATTTTCCTTCATGAGTCCAAACATTCATTAATACAATCTCAATTTTTTTACATTTTATTTACTGACTACCTCCAAAAACTTGATCTATAATGCAATTTTTCTAATTATTTGCCATCTTATTTGCATATGGTTTATAAATTAATTATATTCATTATAAATGAATAATACCTTTAACACTAAATCATGAAGAAATAAAAAAAATTAGGATTTATCTGTAAATTTTCCTATTTAGGCAACTTTTTGGTAAGGACCAAATGATTTTAGAAACTACATCAGCATGAATGTAATGATAGATTCACTTACTCTAGGGTACAAAATGAAATTCCACATACACTGAAAAACAGTGACTTGTCCATTCAGGTAACTTTTAAATCACTTTTAATCCACTCAATTAAGTTATGTTATTTCTCATGTAATATAATCAAAGCTTTATGAAGTAGTTTTGTATTATATTTTCTACATTACATATGGACAAAACAATATAAAGAAGATTTTTTAGAAATTAATTATATCCATTTTCAGTGTTTCAACTTTTTCTAATGTGTCTTTGATAACATCAGACATATAAAAATAATAAGAAACACACAAGAAAATGGTCAATAACTGCATTACTTAATGCTTAGACAAGAGCTCTACCCATATGGGAATATAATATGAAAATATTAAGAAAATATTTTAATAATTTTGGCATTCAATATTTGGGCTTTACCAAAATATATCACTGTGATATTCCTGTCCCACTGTGATATTCTTGTCCCAATAAATTCTGAGAGAAATATTTAAATTATATTTTTCTCACTAATAAAAATATAAATGCTTGCAATTATAAGAAATCTTAAGGAGAAAAATCAAATACAAAAACAGAATCTTTTTTCAAAAGAAATCGTCTTAAAATGCCTTTTGTTCTCCTAATCTAATTAGTAACATTTAATAAATGCCATAAATATATTAACAATGTTTTCCATTGAAGAAAAAAATGATTATATAAGAAAGTCTCTTTACATTGCATTTAGCAAGTTCATGTTTAATGCCATACATGTACCATCCTGTTTTGATGGCACTGGAGTCATCCATGTCCAATTTCCAAATACAGATTGTATGTTGTGAACTTCTGTTAGATTTCACCCGCCTCCAAGCATCTGTCAGAATTTTCTTCCTAATAATATCTTATTTCCTTTTGGAGAATCACCACTGCCTCTTCCCAATTTTTTAATCTTGTTAGGATTAAATAAGCCAAGGAAAACAAAGTACCATGGTATTTCATCCCAGATTCTGGAAAAGTATTGTGAAGGAACAATTCAAGAAGTAAAAAAACAGTTGTCTATTACTTATAATACAATACACATCCAGATTGCTACTGTTATCACAGGGTTTTTGCTTCTATACACTTGATCCCCTGGAATCTCCTCAAACTCATTCTCAGGTCTGTTTTCCAGCCTCCCATCAATCCGTTTAATTTCTAACATTCTTCCTGTAAACTTGATTTTACTTAATTTAGCTACCATGATTTTCTATGGATGGCTGCCCATTAACCTCAACTAGTAACTAGGGTGGTCTAAGCCATTCTATGATCAAATGTACTAGAAAATGTCAAAACATTTATTTCTGGCTCATATTTCATGTCCAAGGCACTGTAAGACTTCTGCTCATGACAGAGAAGCCTAAGTGGAGGGAAACTCTACTTTCTTAAAATGCCACCATTTCAACATGAAGCTTCAGGGGCTGTCCTAGTAGAGCAAGAAGTCTCCTATAACAAAGTGCTTCAGGAAATGTTGTGTGTCATTCAGAGCCCGCCCGCCAGAACTAGTAGCTCCTCCCAACTCAAAGAGGCTGCATATGGACTCTCAAGTGCCTGAAAGGAAGGGGGAACTGGGTAAATCTGAGAATTAAGAAGTCATTAATTATCACACATTCCTAAACAATACACAATAATTTAACTGAATTAAAGAATGATCATAATGAAGACTTGACAAACATGGGCTATACATTCATCGACTCTTCACTTTCACATGTAAAACCTAGTGCCTATACCACATTATTATATATTTACTATTTTTTTAACTAGCAAAAGGCATATTGATGCATTCTACCTGAAGAAAAATTAAAACAAGCTAAATTCATTTTGGACTGCCTCCCCATTCCAAGTCTCCAGTCCAAGAGTAAATCTGTTTTTACCGTAGAATGGATGGGTCAGACTGCTGGGGGGGCAGAGGCCAAGTAGCAGTGCAAGTTCTTTGTGGCTCTATGAGTAAGGATTCCACATAGGCAGTACAGCCATAGAAGTATCAACATGGCTTAAATTAAAGGTTGGCTGGGGTTAGTCATGTAGGTGTCTAGAGTAAAAATATATAGACAACTCACTAAAGTTCTACTTCTCATGTGTAGCAGCAATATCAAAAGCAAAAATTAAGTGGAGGCCAGATTGAGCTGGATAACAGGAAGCAATAGTCCTACACCTAACACTTCAGTCAATCCAGAAAATATAGAGCACTTTGAGCACCATACTGGTGTTTAGTATAGACACTAAATAGTAAAAAGTACAAATATCCTATACATTTGGGGGAATTAGTGTACACTGACCCTGAACTGGAGTTAATGACTGAGGGTAAGTATCACCATGGCCCTCTGGTCAGAGGGGAATCTTATGGCTTTTGGATGATCAGTGCAATTATTGCTTTGAGTCTACTTAGCTTAGGCCCAATGTATAGTTTGAACAGATATTCAGAGCACACACACAAAAAATCCTAACATTAGATCCTGAAAAAAAATTTTTTTTTAAATACTATTATGGTAGGAAGGCAAGGTAAACACCCTGGAGCTGCACAGCATTCTAAAAATATTAATAAAAAGGAAATCGTGTCTTCAAGGAGAATCACAGGATCAGTGCCATCCTCAATGATTTTAAAGTATATAATGGTAAATCCTATAATATACACACTTAACTAAACTTGTAAAGATAAATTGATCTTAGAAAATTATAGTCAATTATTTCAATCGATGCCATTGTATACATGGTCTCTTTCCTTTAGTAAACAAAGACCTCTTACCCTCTTGTGTAGTTACTGATTTCTCAAATATTTCTTTTCTCTGTCTCGTAAAAACTGTATACCGAAAATGAAAAGGAGTATTGTTCAAGGCTAATTGCCTTCTCCAGTTCTATGCTACAAATCAGTCTGCAAAGAGCTTGGCTCTCTTACCATCCTACAGGACATCACACTGATCCAGCATGTTGATATCAATAAGCTGATGAGTACTAGGAATCAGGAAGTAGCAGTCATCCCAGATGATCTAGTGAGGGGGATTTGTACCATGGAATGAGAAATAAAGTCTACGAAAATACAAAGGCTCTATTCTTTGTGAAGTTTCCGGTGGTGCATAGGTTGGAGGTATATCAATATACCCCCTACAAAATAAAGGCCACATCGTTGTGCCTTGCACTCACTACTTCTAAGAAAAATGTGAAATGTTCCATGAGCTTCATCAGATATTAGGGAAATACATAACAGATGTGACTGTGCTGCCCTGACTCCTTTATCAGGCTTTAAGTTTTTAGTAGGCCTTGGAGCAAAGGAGTCTTTTTCTAACTCATTCAGGCTTCAATACAAGTAATAACTTGGCCATCATGTGTGAGGGCTTCCAATGGTTTTCAAAGTGTCTGTAACAGATTGTAACATTCAGTGAAGCCAGAAAGCCATGAACAGAGATTCTTGTGTTTTTTCAAACAAAACCATCTCTCTATAGCAATTTTGGATAGATTACATGTAGTTAGCATCAGACAGAAGCCTCATATTGGTTTCCTGAAACCTGGATTATGACTATTGTGATAGAGAGAGTTAAGTGGGAACCCCTGATGCTGCTCCCTCACTTCTAGTCAAGAAAGCAAATCAGAATCAGAAGCACTACTGAATCTATGAGAAATTGCAGAGATAAGCACCACTTTCATACATTTGAAGAATGCAGTGGAGGCAGTCTTACTATATTTGCTTTCATCTCACCATGTCAGTCCTCTGCAGAAAACTGGAAGGGACATGACTTATGGCAGATGACAGTGCACTGATATATATTAACCATATCTTTGCCCCAATTTCAGCCACTGTTCTAAATATATTCTTTCCAGGATTAGATTAACTTGGCCTCTGGTACTTTGTATGTACTAAGGATAACACGAACACTTTCTTCTCAATCTGTCAGTAGGGAAGATCGAAAGCATACCTTCTCTCCATAGGAAAGTCAGTCACAGTTATACATATTTTCTATTTTGCCTGATCACTTGGTAAACTCTCCTGGGCTCTGTCATAAAAGAGTCCACAGGGCAGGACAGCACATTGACACATGAAGATTAGACCTAATAATCAGTGTACAGCAAGTGATCTAGATGAGTTAATAAAGCAAATGCATACTGGAGGATAGGAGATAACCCCCATGAACACTCAGGGTACTATTATGTCAGTGAAGATTTTAAAGGTCCAATGATCTGCAGCATTATGAGAGTCCCATTGTTAGGTGAAGGGCATGTTGTTGCATCTTAGACTTCCTCCACTTATAAAAAGTTAATATGCTTGACTGTGCTACATGAAATTTAGGGGCAGATTATAGAGCATTTAGGGAAATGACTTCACTACAAAATATCAGATATCCTGATAGGCTGACAGTTCTGTATGCATCCCAAAGCATGAGTGCTCTGCATCAGGGGAAGCCTGAAGTGGATACTGCTCTGCCACTGGATCATAGGACTCACTGGATAAGATGAGGTGGAGGTAACAGTGATGGATAAAGATGTGTGTGGAGTATCTAACAAGCCAAACTGGAGTTTGAGCAAAGACCCCCTAGGATTCTGATTCAAGACCATGACATTGAGAACAGAGAAATTCACTCTGTGTGAGCAAAGAGAAAAACAATACTGGCTTGTTATTGAGCCTTGGTAGAGACAGAATGTTTGTGCAGGGTCCTCATGTGATTATGCAACTTGAGTTGCCTGGGTCAAATGGTGAGGCTTATGCAACTGCAAACCATTTTGTAATGGAAGTATTGTAGGGTAGGCTTGAGTAGGTCCAGAAGACATGAGAAAATTCATAAATATGTGCTCTAGGCTTTCATATTGTTCAACTCTTTTGCAAAATTGCCTCTGCCTCAATTCACATTTAGGGAATCACAACATTTTCTAAAAGAGGACAAAACTTGGGCCCGATTTATAATAAAATCAGTATGATAGATGACAACAGTCTAAAATGAATTGCTGCCACGTCTTGTCTCCACTTGGCACATAAAGATAGAGAAAAAGCATCGCTCCCTCATCACCAAGATAACAAACGTCAAGGTCAAGCACCAGTGGAATACTGCTGAAAGAATTAAAGCACCATGGAGAGAAACCCTCTCAGGTTACAGTGCATAAAGAAGACCCAAAATAGAAGGTGGAGCAGACATTAATAAATTCCCTCTGGTAAGCCAATTCCCACCCTAAATGCAAGATTGGGAATTTGAAACTTGCAGTAAGCTGAGGGTAAGCATAGCAACAACGGACCCCAAACAAATTCAGCTACTGAACACATTGACTGTAAACTCTACATTCAAAGCCTAGCATGTGGAAAGATGTGCACAATTTCAGACATGAAATCTACTTAACTCAGTGTCTACTGTCCTAAAAAAGATGTCTAATTGCGAGGCACATGAAAAAGCAAAGAGTAAAAAACAAAAAGATTGCTAAGAGACAAAGCAATCAAAGTAACTAGAACAAGAAATGACACAGGTCATAAAGAATTTAATATAACTGTGAATTTTGTGTTAAAGGCTCTAGCAGAAAAGATGGACAGCATACAAAATGAGAAATGGTGGCAGAGATAAAAAATTATAAGGAAATTCAAAAAAATTCTAGAAAGAAAAAAGAAGAGGACAGAAATAAAGACTACTTTTAATGGGTTAGGGGAGGATATAATTAGTAAACTTTAAAATAAAGCAGTAGAAAGTACTCTGAAGCACAAATTTTTTAAAAAGTAAAAAAAATAGAACAAAGTATCTGTGAGTTTGGGAGTGGGTGGAGGTTAGGGCATGGATAGCAAACCAATGTATATATTTATGAATTATTTTTTACAATATACATATAATTGGAATCCCAGAAGAAGAGAGAGAGAGAACAAAATCAGTACTTGAAGGAGTAAGAATTATCCAAAATTAATGGCAGACACCATTCACAAGGTTCAGAGAACACCAGCTGAAATAAATACACAGATGTGTACACATGCACACACATATATCGTATTGAAAGTGCTGAAAACAAAATAAATCTTCTTTAAACTTGACGGCAGCCAGAGGGAAAAATAAACATTATATACAGATATACAGAGGAACAAATTAAATAATTATACAAGATTTTCATCAGAAACCATGCAAGATAGATTATGATGTGATCTCTCAGACAATGGAATAATATTTTTAACTGCTGAAAGTATAAAAAGAATTCTTTCAAGGCAAAAATCTATACCAGTGAAAATACTTTTCAAAAGTGAGGAAGATGTAAAAACTTTCTCAGAAAATTAGAAACTAAAAGAATTAATCCCCAGGAGACCCACAACACATAAATGTTAAAGTTTCTCAAGTAAAAGGAATATGACACTAGAAAGAAATCTTGGATAAACACATAAATAGGAAGATGCTAGAAATGGAGAAATGAAAACAAAAATAAAATTAGTTTTTCTTTTAATTACTTTAAAGAATTACTGATTGTCTAAAGAAAAAAATAGATATGCATTGTGATTTTTTTTTTCATTTATGAGCATAAATAGCACAACAGCACAGCAAAAGTATAAAGACTGAGAGGGAGAAATTAGGAATATGGTGTTGAAAGCCATTGTACTACACATGAAATGGTGTAATATTATTTGAAGTTAAAATCTGATTAAGTAAAAATAAATATTGCATGATCCAGCAGTTTCACTTCTAGGAATATGAAATCCTTCATATATGAAGGAAATAAAATCATTTTTGCAAAGAGGTATCTTTACCCTGTGTTCACTGCAGCATTATTCACAATAACCAAGACATGAAAACAACCTAAGTGTCCATTGACAGATGAATAAAGAAAATGTGGTATATATACAATGAGATATTATTCAGTCATAACAAGTGAGGAAATCTTGCCATTTGTGACCACACGGATGGACACTGAGAACATTATGCTAAGTGAAATAAGCCAGGTTGAGAAAGACAAATACCATATGACTTCACTCATATGCAGACTCTAAAAAAACTGAACTCACAGAAATAGAGAATAGAGTGGTGGTTGCCAGGGGCTATGGGCACAGAATACATTGGAAAGATGTAGCTAAAAGGATATAAACTTCCAGCTGTAAGATGAATAAGTTCTCGGGATCTAATATACAGCATGGTGGCTATAATTAATAAAACTGTATTATATACTTGAAAGTTGTCAAAAGAGTACATATTAAATGTTATCCCTACATGCACAGAAGTGGTAATTATGTGAGGGTATGGAGGTGTTAACTAACCTTATTGTGGTAATGGATTTGCAACATATATGTGTATCAAACCATCATGTTGTACACCTTAAAACTGCATATGCTATATGTCAATAATATCTCAATAAAGTTAGAAAAATGTATATTGCAAATGCTAGGGCAACAATTAAAATATTGAAAAGGAGATGTAAATAATGAATCAATAGTAGAGATAAAATGGAATAACATGAAATGTTTATTTAGCCTAAAAGAAGGCAGAAAAAAAAAATGAAAAAAGTACAAAACAAGTAGCAAGGTTTAGAATTTAATGCAACTCTATAAATTATCACACTAAATGTAGATAGTTTAAACCCTCACATTAAAAGACAGATATTGTCTGATAGGTTACAAAGTAAAATCTAATAATATATTGTCTACAAAGCACTTTAAATATAAATATAGAAAGAATAAAAGTAAAAGGATGTCCAATATATACATGGCAAACACTTATCGAAGAAAGCTGGAGTAACTACATTAACGTCAAGCAAAGTATACTTCAAAACAAGGAATATTACCAGAGAAAAAGAGTAAAATCACATTATAATCAAGGGTCAGGTTTTCAAACGAACATAAAATCCTAAATGTGTATGCACTTGTCAAGAGTGTGAAAATTCTTGAAGTAAAAATTGATTGAGAAAAAGACACATTTATATTTATAGTTGGAAATTTATTCTTTTTTTTAAGTAATTAATAGATCAAATGAAAAGTGTAGAATACAGAAAACCTGGATAACACTATCTACCACCTTTACCTTAAAGATATTAAGAACATTCTACCCAGCAACATATTTTTTTCAACTGCACTTGGGCATTCACACAGATAGACCATATTCAAGGCTACAATAAAAAACATAAATTACTTTTTGAATAATTGCCAGTACAAATGAATCAGACAAAATGTATGTGTGCATAGAGATTAAGTTTCCTGTATTAATTTAAAAGAATGCTGGTTTCTTTAATATCACCAATGACAAAATGGTGAAGAGGACAAGCTTAGATGTACTTAACATCATTATTAATGATGACATAAGAAATAATAACACATGAATTCTGATTTTTAAAAATTTTCTTTTAAAAAGTTATGTACAGAATATTCAGTAAAACTGGAGAACACTTTTAACGACCTCATTCACAAACCACTCAGATCCCCAACATTAATTACTGTTAATAGATGGTTTTACATGGAAGAAGAATTCTAGAAAGTAAACTATGCAATATTTGGAGGTGAATGGTATAAAATTCAGTATTCTGATATTTTATTTTCTAGTAATTACTAATGATTAGAGCATTTTCTTGACCAGTACTCATATACATACCTTATTTATTTTTAACAGGTACTTAGTGGGAAAAAAGCTTCCATGTTTATTTAACCATAATTCTCTGGATGGTGGTTTCCAGATTTCTGCTATTACCAATATTGCCCTGGAGAGACTTTATCCTTACTTTTGGTGTTTATTTGCAAATATCTTTATTTGAGACATCACAACAAGTGGAATTCAAAAATTTGTTTGGTTAAACATTTTAATATATATGCCAAATTGCACTGAAAAAAACAAAACAAAACCCCACAAAACTGTAACATCATCATTTCTTCCAATAATAAATGAATATCTATTTCCCCAGACTCTAGTCAACCTTGGAAATCATCAGTTTGGAATATAATATTAAGGAAAGTCTCATGCACAGATCAGAGTAGTCAGAATTATACAGAAGCTCACAGGTTTGATCTTACTTGTGCCACTGTTGCAAACTATGCTAATGATTTTTTAAAAGGAGAAAATGCTTAAAGATAAAGTGAGCAATGTAAGGACAATAAAACATATCCATTTATTGGTGTTAAGCCACTGTTGGCGTTAAGGCTAAATTTTATCTTTTAAATCCATGTAAGTTTTTTCATATATTTGAGTGGTAAATTTATTTAGCAAATGAGCAAATGATCTCTAAATAGTACAAGCATGTGAATAAAAAAATCATCAAATGATTTTTCTGCTGACATGCAGGACACAAATAATCACTATTCATATATATATGAATATATGTATATGAATAGAATATATACATATAAACATATACAAGGATAGTATATAGTAAGAAACATTGGTATACATATTGCAATTATTCTCTGTAGGACTAGAAAGTAAATTCACTCATAATATTGTAAAGTGTATTGTCCCTTGAAGCATTTGTTTCCTCCATGCCTTCTTAAAGAATTTCACCTACCTTTCGTTAAGTTAATTGAAAGCCCAGCTACTGTTCTGATGCCCAGTGCCCCTCTGCTCACCCATCAGAACCCATCTTGAAGTCCTTGAACTATACTGACACTGCTACTTGTGCCATTCAGATAATAACAGTGCACTGAAACTAGTTTTGCTTTTGAGTGGCTGTGGGGAGTAAAGAAATTATGAGCAGTCTGTCAGTTTTCTAGGCTTAAAAATTGCTGTTCAGACTTACTTCTGCCCAAAACTCTCTGTTAAATAAATGATTTTGAGAAGAAAACGGTTAACATTAATTATTAAAAGCATTGCTATGTCTTAATATTAAAAGATAATGCAATTTAGTGGGAAAATGGAAAAGGTGCAAAATATGTTTTTTCCAAAGGAGTTTTGCAAAGGCGATGGTGTTGTGCCTCCGGAATTCGTATAGCTCCCGGTACCTAGTGCCATGTCATTGTTTCAGTGTATTGATATACCCACGCAGTGAAGCTATCAATGGTCAATGGTGGGTGAGGGTACACCAGAGTAGTTAAAGTATTCCTGGGACACCTTCAGTCTGGGTGTGGCTGCTCAGTTTGCCCTTTTGTAGTGCACTCTGTGCATGTGGTTCCTATTCTGAGATTGGACATGGCTCAGCCAACAAAGGCAAGCTGACTGCTGATTACTCAAAGACTTGGCAGTGAACACCTGCCCAGCAACATCCATTCATTTCTAGGTTTTAGGCTCACAATTTAGGGGAAATAAATATAGGTGTTTCTCAAAAATAATTCAGAAGACTGATAGAATAACATATTGTGCTGTAAGTAATGTAATTCTGACTGCCTGGGTTTCGTTATAGCTGGAAGGAAGGAAAAAAACGACCTATTCAGTGAATCACTTGATACATGTCCTGTTTATATGAGACAAACTATAAATACCGATATATCCCTGATTGTTATACTGAAGGGTGTGAACGGAAAAGGTAACCTATTTCGATTCTGAATTTTCAAGAAAAAAATAATGGAAAGTTTGAAACCTGTTAGTTCTATAACAGAAGATTTATTTATTTACGCAGAGCCTTACTCACTTGCAGAAATGTTTTAGTGAATTACACTGAAGAAACATGATGATTTCATTTCCTTTATACACTTCACTGACATTGGCTTTTTTTTAAAAATTTTTTTGAATTTTTGAATTTTATTTTATTTATTTTTTTATACAGCAGGTTCTTATTAGTTATCCATTTTATACATATTAGTGTATATATGTCAATCCCTATCTCCCAATTCATCACACCACCACCAGCCCCAGCCACTTTCCCCCCTTGGTGTCCATACGTTTGTTCTCTACATCTGTGTCTCTATTTCTGCCCTGCAAACCGGTTCATCTGTACCATTTTTCTAGGTTCCACATATATGCGTTAATATACGATATTTGTTTTTCTCTTTCTGACTTCCTTCATTCACTCTGTATGACAGTCTCTAGATCCATCCACATCTCTACAAATGACCCAATTTTGTTCCTTTTTATGGCTGAGCAATATTCCATTGTATATATGTACCACATCTTCTTTATCCATTCACCTGTCGGTGGGAATTTAGGTCGCTTCCATGACCTGACTATTGTAAATAGTGCTGCAATGAACATTAAGGTGCATGTGTGTTTTTCAATTATGGTTTTCTCTGGGTATATGCCCAGTAGTGGGATTGTTGGGTCATATGGTAATTCTATTTTTTGTTTTTTAAGGAACCTCCATACTGTTTTCCATAGTGGCTGTATCAATTTATATTCCCACCAACAGTGCAAGAGGGTTCCCTTTTCTCTACACCCTGTCCAGCATTTGTTGTTTGTAGATTTTCTGATGATGCCCATTCTAACCAGTGTGAGGTGATACCTCATTGTAGTTTTGATTTGCATTTCTCTAATGATTAGTGATGTTGAGCAGCTTTTCATGTGCTTCTTGGCCATCTGTATGTCTTCTCTGGAGAAATGTCTAGTTAGGTCTACTGCCCATTTTTGGATTGGGTTGTTTGTTTTTTTTTTGATAATGAGCTGCATGAACTGCTTATAAATTTTGGAGATTAATTCTTTGTCAGTTGCTTCATTTGCAAATATTTTCTCCCATTCTGAGGGTTGTCTTTTCGTCTTGTTTATGGTTTCCTTTGCTGTGCAAAAGCTTTGAAGTTTCATTAGGTCCCATTTGTTTATATTTCCATTTCTCTAGGAAGTGGGTCAAAAAGGATCTTGTTGTGATTTATGTCATGGAGTGTTCTTCCTAGGTTTTCCTCTAAGAGTTTTATAGTGTCTGGCCTTATACTTAGGTATTTAATCCATTTGGAGTTTATTTTTGTGTATGGTGTTAGGGAGTGTTCTAATTTCATTCTTTTACATGTAGCTGTCCAGTTTTCCCAGCACCACTTATTGAAGAGACTGTCTTTTCTCCATTGTATATTCTTGCCTCCTTTATCAAAGATAAGGTGACCATATGTGTGTGGGTTTATCTCTGGGCTTTCTCTCCTATTCCATTGATCTATATTTCTGTTTTTGTGCCAGTACCATACTGTCTTGATTACTGTAGCTTTGTAGTATAGTCTGAAGTCAGGGATCCTGATTCCCCCAGCTCCGTTTTTCATTCTGAAGACTGCTTTGCCTATTTGCCCATTTCTTTTTGTCTCCATACAAATTCTGAGATTTTTTTGTTCTAGTTCTGTAAAAAATGCCATTGGTAATTTGATAGGGATTGCATTGAATCTGTAGATTGCTTTGGGTAGTATAGTCATTTTCACAATATTGAGTCTTCCAATCCAAGAACATGGTATATCTCTCCATCTGTTGGTATCATCTTTAATTTCTTTCATCAGTGTCTTATACTTCTCTGCATACAGGTTTTTTGTCTCCCTAGGCAGGTTTATTCCTAGGTATTTTATTCTTTTTGTTGCAGTGGTGTTTCCTTAATTTCCCTTTCAGATTTTTCATCATTAATGTATAGGAATGCAAGAGATATCTGTGCATTAATTTTGTATCCTACAACTTTACCAAATTCATTGATTAGCTCTAGTAGTTTTCTGGTGGCACCTATAGGATTCTCTATGTATATTATCATGTCATCTGCAAACAGTGACAGTTTTATTTCTTCTTTTCCAATTTGTATTCCGTTTATTTCTTCTTCTTCTCTGATTGCCGTAGCTAGGACTTCCAAAACTATGTTGAATAATATTGGTGAGAGTGGGCATCCCTGTCTTGTTCCTGATCTTAGAGGAAATGCTTTCAGTTTTTCACCATTGAGAATGATGTTTGCTGTTGGTTTGTCATGTATGGCCTTTATTATGTTGAGGTAGGTTCCCTCTATGTCCACTTTCTGGAGAGTATTTTTCATAAATGGGTGTTGACTTTTGTCAAAAGCTTTCTCTGCATCTATTGAGATGATCATATGGTTTTTATTCTTCAATTTGTTAATATGGTGTATCACATTGATTGATTTGCATATATTGAAGAATCCTTGCATCCCTGGGATAAATCCCACTTGATCATGGTGTATCATCCTTTTAATTTGTCGTTGGATTCTGCTTGCTAGTATTTTGTTGAGGATTTTTACATCTATATTCATCAGTGATATTGTTCTGTAATTTTCTTTTTTGGTAGTATCTTTGTCTGGTTTTGGTATCAGGGTGATGGTGGCCACATAGAATGAGTTTGGGAGTGTTCCTTCCTCTGCAATTTTTTGGAAGAGTTTGAGAAAGATGGGTGTTAGCTCTTCTCTAAACGTTTGATAGAATTCACCTGTGAAGCCATGTGGTCCTGGGCTTTTGTTTGTTGGAAGATTTTTAATCACAGTTTCACAGTTTCAATTTCATTACTTGTGATTGGTCTGTTCATATTTTCTATTTCTTCCTGGTTCGGTCTTGGAAGGTTATACCTTTCTAAGAATTTGTCCATTTCTTCATGGTTGTCCATTTTACTGGCATACACTTGCTTGTAGTAGTCTCTTAGGATGCTTTGTATTTCTGCAGTGTCTGTTATTACTTCTCCTTTTTCATTTCTAGTTTTATTGATTTGAGTCCTCTCCCTCTTTTTCTTGATGAGTCTGGCTAATGGTTTATCAATTTTGTTTATCTTCTCAAAGAACCAGCTTTTAGTTTTATTGATCTTTGCTATTGTTTTCTTTGATTCTGTTTCATTTATTTCTGCTCTGATCTTTATGATTTCTTTCCTTCTGCTAACTTTGGGGTTTTGTTTGTTCTTCTTTCTCTAGTTCCTTTAGGTGTAAGGTTAGATTGTTTATTTGAGGTTTTTCTTCTTTCTTGGTGTAGGCTTATATAGCTATAAACTTCCCTCTTAGAACTGCTTTTGCTGCATCCCATAGCTTTTGGATCTTCGTGTTTTTGTTGTAATTTGTCTCTAGGTATTTTTTTATTTCCTCTTTGATTTCTTCAGTGATCTCTTGGTTATTAACGTATTGTTTAGCCTCTGTGTGTTTGTGTTTTTTATGTTTTTTTTCCCTGTAAATGATTTCTAATCTCATAGCATTGTTGTCAGAAAAGATGCTTGATATGATTTCAATTCTCTTAAATTTACTGAGGCTAGATTTGTGACCCAAGATGTGATCTATCCTGGAGAATGTTCCAGGTGTATTTGAGAAGAAAGTGTAATCTGCTGTTTTTGGATGGAATGCCCTATAAATATCATTTAAATCTATCTGGTCTACTGTGTCATTTAAAGCTTGTGTTTCCTTATTAATTTTCTGTTTGGATGATTTGTCCATTGGTGTAAGTGAGGTGTTAAAGTCCCCCACTATTATTGTGTTACTGTTGATTTCCTCTTTCAGAGCTGTTTGCAGTTGCCTTATGTATTGAGGTGCTCCTATGTTGGGTGCATATATATTTATAATTGTTATTATCTTCTTCTTGTATTGATCCCTTGATCATTATGTAGCGTCCTTCCTTGTCTCTTGTAACATTCTTTATTTAAAGTCTATTTTATCTGATATGAGTTTGCTACTCCAGCTTTCTTTTGATTTCCATTTGCATGGAATATCTTTTTCCATCCCCTCACTTTCACTCTGTATGTGTCCCTAGCTCTGAAGTAGGTCTCTTGTAGACAGCATATATATGGGTCTTGCTTTTATATCCATTCACCGAGCCTGTGTCTTTTGGTTGGAGCATTTAATCCACTCACGTTTAAGGTAATTATCAATATGTATGTTCCTATTACCATTTTCTTAATTGTTATGGGTTTGTTTTTGTAGATCCTTTTCTTCTCTTGTGTTTCCCACTTAAAAAAGTTCCTTTAACATTTGTTGTACAGCTGGTTTGGTGGTGCTGAATTCTTTTAGCTTTTGCTTGTCTGTAAAGCTTTTGATTTCTCCATCGAATCTGAATGAGATCCTTGCTGGCTATAGTAATCTTGATTGTAGAGTCTTCCCTTTCATCACTTTAAATGTATTGTGCCACTCCCTTCTGGCTTGTAGACTGTCTGTTGAGAAACTAGCTCTTAACCTTATGGGAGTTCCCTTTTATGTTATTTGTCATTTTTACCTTGTTGCTTTTAATAATTTTTCTTTCTCTTTAATCTTTATCAGTTTGATTACTGTGTGTCTTGGCTTCTTTCTCCTTGGGTTTATCCTGCCTGGGCCTCTTTGCACCTCCTGGGCTTGGGTGGCTATTTCCTTTCCCATGTTAGGGAAGTTTCGACTATAATCTCTTCAAATATTTTCTTGGGTCCTTTCTCTCTCTCTCCTCCCTCTGGGACCCCTATAATGCGATTGTTGGTGTGTTTAATGTTGTCCCAGAGGTCTCTTAGGCTGTCTTCAGTTCTTTTCATTCTTTTTTCTTTATTCTGTTCTGCAACAGTGAATTCTACCTGTCTTCCAGGTCACTTATCCGTTCTTCTGCCTCAGTTATTCTGCTATTGATTCCTTCTAGTGTACTTTTCACTTCAGTTATTGTATTGTTCATCCTTGTTTGTTTCTTCTTTAATTCTTCTAGGTCTTTGTTAAACATTTCTTGCATCTTCTTGATCTTTGCCTCCACTCTTTCCGAGGTCCTGGATCATCTTCACTATCATTATTCTGAATTCTTTTCCTGGAAGGTTGCCTATCTCTACTTCATTTAGTTGTTTTTCTGGGGGTTTATCTTCTTCCTTCAACTGGTAGATAGCCCTCTGCCTTTTCATCTTGTCTATCTTTCTGTGAATGTGGTTTTGTTTCACAGGCTGCAGGATTGTAGTTCTTGCTTCTGCTATCTGCCCTCTGGTGGATGAGGCTATCTAAGAGGCTTGTGCAAGTTTCCTGATGAGGGGGACTGGTGGTGGGTAGATCTGGGTGTTGCTCTGGTGGGCAGAGCTCAGTAAAACTTCAATCCGCTTCTCTGCTGAGGGGTGGGGCTGGGTTCCCTCCCTGTTGGTTGTTTGGCCTGAGGCAACCCAACACTGGAGCCTGCCCAGCTCTTTGGTGGGGCTAATGGTAGACTCTGGAAGGGCTCATGCCAAGGAGTACTTCCCAGATCTTCTGCTGCCAGTGTCCTTGTCCTCATGGTGAGACACAGCCACCCCCCGCCTCTGCAGGAGACCCTCCAACACTAGCAGGTAGGTCTGGTTCAGTCTCCCCTGGGGTCACTGCTCCTTCCCCTGTGTCCTGATGTGCACACTACTTTGTGTGTGCCCTCCAAGAGTGGAGTCTCTGTTTCCCCCAGTCCTGTCAAAGTCCTGCAATCAAATCCCGCTAGCCTTCAAAGTCTGATTCTCTAGGAATTCCTCCCCCTGTTGCCAGACCCCCAGGTTGGGAAGCCTGACGTGGGGTTCAGAACCTTCACTCCAGTGGGTGGACTTCTGTGGTATAAGTGTTCTCCAGTTTGTGAGTCACCCACCCAGCAGTTTTGGGATTTGATTTTACTGTGATTGTGCCCCTCCTACCATCTCATTGTGGCTTCTCCTTTGTCTTTGGATGTGGAGTATCTTTTTTGGTGAGTTCCAGTGTCTTCCTGTCGATGATTGTTCAGCAGTTAGTTGTGATTCCAATGCTCTCGCAAGAGGGATTGAGCACACGTCCTTTTACTCTGCCATCTTGAACCAATCTTCTGACATTGGCTTTATTGAAACCTACAATTACATCATATTTTTTATGAACATTCTTATTTCTTATCAGTCTCACAAATTTGAATCAAAGTGGTAAAAGGCCACTACTTTTAGTGTACTTTTCATTTGTGTGTTTTCTAGTATTTCTATTTCACAAGCTCTCTTTGGACACAATGACATATATTTGTGAGACTGACTCTCCTATGTGATGGGAGAGTTATCTTGTGTGGATTGAGCTGGTGCTGTTCACATCACAACTGATGCAGGTGGACAGTAGTTCATGCAGTACACTGCAAGATGAGAAGACACCTTGGGCCAAATTATTTTTTGGTAATCTGTTTTTGTTGTTCATAGCAGATAGAAGCAGTTTCTGCTCTGAAATTCCCCTAATTAACTTGAACACACAGTATAAAATTCTAATATATGTATAAGGTATTCTAGATTTTAAACTGCAATTAATTTTTACTCGTTTCACTAGTCATGGCAGTAGGAGCCTGCAGTTCAATGAACATAAGATTTCAAATATGCATTTTATCTTGCATGAATGCTAAAATATTCATAATTTAAAGATTAGTGTGGTTTTGGTGTTCTGGTTTCTCTGAAGCATATATTCCAAAATGTGTGATGTGTTTACTTAGGTATAGTAAACTATGAAGCACAATGGGATTCTTTTAGCTCAACAACTCTTAGCCATCAAGTACCATATCAGCCTATAAAAAATAAAGGAAGGTTGTAGGTCAAACAAACCCAAATGAACAAAACAAAATAAAAATAATGTAAAACCCAAAGTCAAAAATCTCAACAGATGTTCTTTCAAGTCTCATATTCCCATCCTACCATGATTTACATTTGGATTAAATTTTCAATTTTACTGAATGACATGAAATCTAATTAGATCCTCCCCATACCAAGGAATTGTCAGTTGTATTAACAGTATAACTTTATCAAATTAAAAACATAGACGTTTACAAAAGAGTGTACAATTCTGACGAACATATATATGCTTCAGTTTTAATACAAGAATTGTTTTTACTTTGAAAATATACTATGTGAACAGCTAGAACATCTTAGCGTAACATTAATAAGAATATAGTATATTATTTTATCAAATCGCAAAAAAAATTTAGTGATGAGCAAGGAGATGAGACATTGTATGAAAATATAAAGCAATCCATTCTTTAATGTCATGAAAGTAATTGTCTATGACCTTTGGTATAAAACAGGTATAGAGTAAAGCCACATCACATGATAGCTTCAGAAACTGTTTTAATAAAATGTAGCTAATGTATGTTTGAAGGCATAATTAAAATAATACTATTTATTCTGGAATGACAGCGAAGGCAGTGGCATAGTTCTCCACACAAAAACAGACAGAAGACATCCATGGATAATATGATCAGCAAAGCTAGGTAGGAAGAAATTCCCAAGGACCCATAATATGATCAGGTTGTGACAAATCCCCAGTGGCAAAATGTCATCTACAGTCTTAGCAAAAGAGTAAGTTTGTTTTAAAAATCAATCAGGATTTTCTTTACTTCCTCTCTGTCTTCCTGCCTTTCTCCCTCGTTTCCTTTACTTCCTTTTTTTAAATAAACTTTTAATTTTCGAACAATTTTCAACTTACCAAAAATTGTGAAGATTGTACTGAGAATTACCATATGCCTCATACCTAGTTTCCCCCACTGACATCCTACATTATGGTACATTTGTTACAAATAATGAAACCATATTGATATATTATTATTAACTAAAAGCTACAGTTTTTTTTTCAGTTTCTTTGTTTTTATCCTAATGTTCTTTTTCTGTTCCAGGATCCCATCCAGAATACCACATCACATTTGTTCACCATTCCTACTTAAACTCCTCTTGGCTGTAAGAGTTTATCAGACTTTCCTTGTTTTTGATGACCTCGACACTTGTGAGGAGTGCTGGTTAGGTATTTTGTAAGATGTTCCTCTATTGGAATGTGTGTGTGTGTGTGTGTGTGTGTGTGTGTGTGTGTGTTTCCTGATTAGATTGGGATATATTGGGTTGGCCAAAAAGTTCGTTCGGGTTTTTAGTAGGATTTCTGAAATACCTGAATGAACTTTTTGGCCAACCCAATATATATTTGGAAGGAAGACCACAGAGGTAAAATGCCATTGCATCCCATCCTATCAGAGATACAAGTGTCAATGTTACATCACTGAAAACAGTGGTCATCTGACTGAAGTAGTGTTTGTCAGCTTTCTCCATGGTAGCTACTCCTATCTCCCCTTTCCTACTGCAGTCTTTGGAAGGAAATCACCATCACAGACCACAGGTAAGGAGTGGGGAGTCATGCTCCACCTCCTTCAGGGGAGGGTATCTACACAATTTAATTGGAATTCTTATGCATGGAAGATTTTTCTATTCTCTCCCATTTATTGCTTCATTCAGTAATTTATATCAGTATGAGCTCATGGATACTTAATTAAAGTTATATTTCAATACTAGTTTATTTACTTGGTTGTTCAATTTGTTTCCTTTTTTGCCATTGAGAACCCTTTCAGTTGGTGGCTTCTGTGTCCCTTTGACATAAACAATTTTTTCTTTGTTTTATTTATTTATTTTTTTTTCTTTTAATTAATTAATTATTTTATTTTTGGCTGCGTTGGGTTTTCGTTTCTGTGCGAGGGCTTTCTCTAGCCACGGCAAGCGGGGGCCACTCTTCATCGCGGTGCACGGGCCTCTCAGTGTCGCGGCCTCTCTTGTTGCGGTGCACAGGCTCCAGACGCGCAGGCTCAGTAACTGTGGCTCACGGGCCTAGCCGCTCCGCGGCATGTGGGATCTTCCCAGACCAGGGCTGGAACCCGTGTCCCCTGCATTGGCAGGCAGACTCCCAACCACTGCGCCACCAGGGAAGCCCTGTTTGTTTTATTTTAAATTTCCTTAATGTGTGACACTACAACATGTTCCAGCCTCATCTTGTATATTTCCTGCTCCATTTACAGATTCAGTCATTTCTTTAAAAACGTGGTTACTTTTACAGTAGAATAGTATTACAAATCAAGCCCTGGGCAATAGTTATGCTTGCTGCTATTGGAATGGCAATGTTTCTAGGCCTTCTCATCTGACAGAACAGGGAAATATATGTGTTGTTATATTGTTACTGTTATGGAGGAAACAATAAACATTTTGTGTGTAAACTGTTTTGTGCCTTTTGATATTATTCTCAACAATTTCTTTGTTACTATTAGATTCCCCTTCCTCATTCTTTCAGAGGGAATTACTACAACACAAAAGGAAGGAGACAATAGACATAAAAGGGAAAAAATATATATATATATAGATATATATCAAACTCTGAGCTTTCAGGTAAAAAGACTCATTCTAGAAGAAGTAGAGAAAGATTTGGTAACAATTTACTATTGAGGAAGTCATTTTGTTTTTGTGTGCTACTCCCTCAATCCCCTATTAGACAAGATCCTTCAGGTTGTCAAAAAAAAGAGGAGATAATATGAAGTAGAAGCATGAGTTTTTGATGAGAGTGACCTTCAGATAATGCCAACATGCAGTGAAATCCTGGATATACCACAAGACACCTTCATAGGGGAGGGACAAGATGATAGAATCCAAAGAAAAATGTGTATTTGTTGTTGTGGGTGCTTCATGCCCAACTGTTTTGTAAAGTGGTCAACCTGGTAGAGATCTCTGGCCTCTAAAAAATGGGAGACAGTGGTACTGGCCGAGTTGGAATAAGGTTCTGGTACTATCTAAGATAGAATATCTGAGTTCACTGATGGAGTTTGTGGAATAGTGACTTCACAGGTTACAATTACTAGACAGAAAGCCTGCCAAATTTTGCAGAGGGAACATATAACAAAATAGGGCAGAACATGAAACGCTGAACCCCAAGGCAGCAAAGTGGGCCAGAACTCAGTGTATGGTAGGGTTGAAGGAAGCCCACCAGTGAGGACACACAGAATTGTATACCTCAGTGAAATGAGCATAGCACCCAATGTGCCCACTGGCTAGACACCACTCCTGCCAGGACATCACAAGCTCAGGCCGAATTAATTAAATGTCCTAGAGTATGGATCAATTTGAGAAAGAATGAGATAGAGTGAAAATACAAAATCCTCAAATTCACTGTGTTTAATACTTTAGAATAATTGAATTTGACAGTCTACATGGAAGTGATTAAATTAGTTTCTATTATCATGTAGAAATGAGGGCTTGTGATACAAATTAAGCCCAGTTATCTGGAAATAATGTTACATGTTTGCAATCTGAATTTGAGGTTTGTGAAAGTCATACATCTACCCTGTACTCTGCCTTTGATAATGAAACTGTTCAATGTTTGCTTTAAGTCTTGCTGTATAAGTTCATTTTTTTGGTGAGCTGGCTTTTCTTCTGTATGCTTTGCTAAATACTGACTGGATGTTTTTCCACTTAACCTTCGAAAAGCGTATCTCTCCAACTTGAGTGTTCCCTGTGTGTCTATGTGTTATGCAGTGATATTTCTCTGTCACACTGTGGCCAAGAGAAGGAATAAATCAGATTATCTCTGACAGAGAATCACTTCCCTATTGAGGTTAGATCTGAAAATGGAGCTCTTATTGGGCAGCCAGGGTTCCTCCCTAAACAGAAAGAAATTGCTTTTTAACCATTTCAAACCCATTCTTGTGGCCACTGTAGGGAAGAAAAAAAAACTTTCTACTACCTGTCTAGGTTCTTGTGGCTGGTCTTAGAATTAGACTGACATGAGACAGATTAACAGGAGAAAATAAAATTTAGTTATATACATATGGGAACTCCATAGAATATGAGACCCTCCCAAAGTTAGTCAGTTGAGGCTTATATGCCATCTGAGAGGAGACTGGATAGGAGTTTGGGACTCCACAGGGAAGAAAGGCGATGCACAGGAAGACAAAAAGGGCAAAAGTTTGGTGCACAAATGTTTGCTGGGCCAAACAAAAACAAAGGACAGAGAGGAATTTTAACAAACACACTTTACGAGGCTCCTCCCTGTCTACGCACTGAGTTCATATTATGTGATGGTTATCTAAGGTGGTAACTCCCTTCCTGGAGCTGGTCCTCTATCTAAATTCTTTTAGGCAGTTAGGAGGAAGGTCAAAGTTTCTAACTGAGTCTTCTGGGCCTTGATTATTTTCAGCTGGAAATAATCCACATGCCAGACACATTTTGGGGTGACAAATTTGGTCCCCTACACCATTAGCATTCTGACTTAACAAATAATTGAGCAAACTCTCTATTTGTCTTGATGATTAATATGGTTTATTTTCACATTGTAAATTAAACTGAAAGTTATGTTTTAAATGAAGAAGACCTTTCAGATAAGCAGCTGTATGTCTCATATTTGTATAACATTTACCCAGTTGCAAAAGTAAGAAAAAAATGTGACAGGAGAAAGTGGGATCTAAACATTTTAAATTTATAACACATGACTTTCAATGTATGGAAATTAAATGAATGTCTCCTCATGACTGAAAGATTGAATTTGTAAATAATAATTATAGAAATAAGTTATACAAAGAATATTAATTTAAGAAGCCTACGTGTTATATAGATTAAGCTCATTAAAATGCTTGTGGGAAAATGTAAAATCTAGAAAAATAATTTACAATGTTTTTTCAGCCTGCAGTATTGCTCCAGATAAACACTGTTAAATCTAACAAGTGGAGTGTAACTTGCTGTATCATTAAAATATTTTTGTAAAATAATAATGAATAATATGTAAACAGACCAGTGTGTGATCCTAAGTCATACTTGAAAATAATGAGTCTTGACTGGTTTTGTTGCTACAAACTTGGATGCACACATCCTCATCTATTTCTTGGATATTAACAGGAACATATCTTCTATGTTTATTATAATATACTAGAGCCTTCTATTCAAGCCACCAGCCTGTGGCCTCTTATGTCATTAAACATAACACCTTTAACACAGCCTCACAAAACAGCTATGAGAATGGAGACACTGATCTTTGTTTACCAATATGTTATAAAATGTGGTATGATAATTCAATTTATAATAAGAAAAATATGTGTGGTCTTTATCCCCTTTTCTGGCACAGAGCTCCTGAAACCCTTGGAACAGAGCAATAAAAGTGTCTCATTATGTTAACAATGTTAACAATGTTATGTTAACAAGGTGACTTTTGGACCTCACCTAAGGATGGGGGCTATCGCCTGAAGAACCCACCACATGATTAGAGGGTTGGAACTTTCAGTCCCACCCCCGTTGACCTCTGGGGAAGGGAGAGGGGCTGGAGGTTGGATCAATCGCCAATGGTCAATGATTTAATCAATCGTGCTTATATAATAAAGCCTCCATAAAAACACACAAGGACAGGGTTTAGAGAGCTTGCAGGTTGGTGAACATGTAGAGTTTGGGGATAGTGGCATGCCTGGAGGTGGCATGGAAGTTCCATGCCCTTTCTCCATACTTTGCCCTATGCATCTCTTGGATATATCACTTATATCCTTTTACAATAAACTGGTAATCTAATGAGTAAATAAGTTTCCTAAGTTCTCTGAGCCTCTCTAGCAAATTAAATGAATCCAAATAGGGGGTTGTGGGAATCTCTGATTTATAGTCAGTTTGGTCAGAAACACAGGTTTGCAACTGATGTTTGAAGTCTGGCTGGTGGGGGGAGCAGTCTTCTGAGACTGAGCCCTCAACCTGTGGAATTTGATGCTATCTCCAGGTAGATAGTGTAAGAATTGAGTTGAACTGTTGGATATCCAGCTGGTGCCTGCTTGGTGTTGTGACAGAAACACCCCCTGTACCTACATGGTGGAATTGGGTACAGAACCCCCAAATTGTGGGATATTTCTTTCCAACACAACATAATGAAGGCTAGGCTTGAACTTGTAATAAAGCTTCAATGATGACAGGGATCAAAGTACAATACAAAAAATAATTTTAAATTACCACAGACTTTACGAAATTCTACAGCTACTTTTCAAGATACCTCGCTTTTAAATCTCACTTGCATTTAAAAGAGCAGAGGCAGTTTAACACCCGTCTATGTTACCAGTAAAGGGGAGCAGAATATGCCACCCCAAAATGTAATCCATATGGTACCAATAACATAGTTCTACTACAGTTTGATATCAGAACACTTTCCAAACTGGAGTAATGAATCCAAAACAATACCAAGGTCCATCATCAAATATTCAGTTCAACTGGGCCTGCAGGAAGCTCAGTCCAGCTTTTCTTAGGCTTCAGCTTAAAGAAGCTCTGTCCAGCTTCTTTTACCTTAGTCCAGCTTCTCAAAAATTGCTAAAAAGTCTTTGGTACCAAGATTGCCACATGGCCAAATTTATGTGATGGGCAGATACCTGATATATACTTTCAGGCAGACTGAAAAAGCAGAAGTTAATATACAAAAATTAAACCAATAAATTTTACTGAAATATAGACTACATTGTCTTGATAGGCTCAAAACCCTGAAAATGTATTCTCATCATTTTTTTCTGAATTAATCATGGCCCACCTAGCCAAAAACAAAACTGTACCAATTAATAAATAACTGTAAAATTCTCCAAAATAGTGGAGTATATTTTTAACATGATGACTATTAGACTACCTAGAGAATTTGGCAGCTTGATCCATGAATCCATTGGAAACCAAACTCTCTGTCAAACAACTTAATAATTTACGAACTGGGTCTTTGGATATGGTAAATGATAGCCCAGCTGACATTCCCTGAAAGCATTTTTAAGAGAAGTATTGTTGGATAGAAGGGATCATTGTTCTCCCTATGATTTTACTGTAATATTCTCTTAATTTCCTCAGGCAAACATAGCTTACTTGGTTACTACAGATGTAACATTTTTCTTTCTCTTTTTCTGACTCTCACACATGACGCTTCTGAAAGATGTACCAAGTCACTCTATCTCATGCTAGCATCCACTGGTCCTTGGAAAAACTATGCTGAAGTTACCCAAAGTAGAGTCTATATTTTGTAATTAAAATTTTGCCCAGTCACTGAATATTGACTCATAATTTGTCAACGTGCCACTTTTTTAAAGCCGCCTTTTCCATTGTGCCAAAATTGGGTTTTCTCACACTTTCTTTTTTAATTCTGGAGAAGACCTTAATTTAACAGTGTGTTGTTGAAAGTCAGGCCTGAATTAGCTTCATTTTCCTGGACTGGCAATTAGAAGTAAAATAAACATAATCCTAATTTCCATTTGACTTTAAATATTAAGGCAGGAAATCTATTTTTTTTAAATATAAAATACTTTGAGAGATCAAGTTTCTCCCTGTGCCTTCCCACTAAATGTAATTTCCATCTTTATTGCTCTGACAAAAAATACACTCTTATCTTCCCTCCTCAAAACTTAAACAGACAGTTATATCCACCACAACTACCCTGAATACATTCACAAGAGACTGGATCTTTTGTTCTGTTCTGTTTTGCCTGTATAGTTTACATTTTTTCCAGTTGGTTTTCATTTTTTACAATCAACATCTTTAGAAAACAAATAACTCTGTTGGGCTGTACTCCTACTGATATTCAGGAAAGATGAAAATGAGATTTTCATAGCTTAACACTGGAGATCTTGTAACTAGTTTAAAATCTAACTAAATTGCAGTATCATCTTAACTATTATTTTAATATTGCTTTTAAAGCAATATTAAAAAATATCTAGTGTAAACTCATCCCTTAATTCTTGATGAAAATTTACAACTGTCCACAGAACTAATGTTATTCTTATATTTCACAAACTCTTCAATCCCATCATTTCCAGAATAAATTTACTATTTCCCTTTCCACCAATTTTGGTCGTCCCCACTTTCACACAGTGTTCTTTATTGCCTTTAAATGACATTACTCACCAAATCACTCAGGTTTTTCCTCGATGCCTTATTTAACTAATCCTTCATTCTTAATCCCAGTCTGTTGCAACATCTGGTTAACTTTTTTCCATTTCAAGAGAATTTTACATTGGATTTCAACATTTCTTATCTGGACTAACAATATAGTTTTTGCACTTTTCTCCCTGTTATAGCTTTCTTCAACTAAATACCAAATTAGTGGAAGAGTTGCCTCTTTTTCCCCTTTTCCTACTCCATCTCCTTCTCCTCCTCCAATATAAATGTGATCATATCATCACTACTTGAATAACTTGAATGGATTCCATTTATTACAGATTAAATTTAAACTGTTTACCATAGTGTTAAGACTGCTTCTTTTTAACCCATGGTACCTTTCTGGTCACATCATGTCCACCAGCTCCTTAATGCTACATATAATCACAATGATCCAGATCTTTGATTTTTAGCCACTAATTCAGCCCTGGTTTTGAGGGTTTCTTGGACAAAGATCAGTGACACACCCTTTGCTTGCTGGGTTTAATAAGTTATTTTTTTAAAGAAATCATTGCATTATATATATAACTCCAGGAGGCCTATGTTGCCAAATAGTTTACAACAGAATTTCCTTTATTTTATTCTCAAATTAATATTAAGAATACTCTGATATTGACATCTGATTCTCAGCTCCTTCCTTAACTTTTTTCAAAAGCTTGAGATGTAAACTTACCCTATTCATTCACAATTTCTTAGGCAAGATGAGTAAAACTAAGGAATTCCCCTGAGCTTACATAATGGCTTTAATTATCTCTTATTTTAAAATGTTTGATAAGAGAGACATTCAGTTACAACATTTTCTTCTTGATTGGACCCTGAGAGATAGGTGGTCTCTATTCTAATAATAGAAATATTACAATTTGCTACATTGGAATATATGGCATTCAAATTTCAAGTTTTTCTTTTAAGATCTCATTTTCTTTTTTCACTTTAGAAGCTGTGTACAATTTCTGAGGAATAAAATGGTCCAAACTATGTAGTGCATTAGTCTCCTAGTGTTTATGTAACAAATATATCACTAGGAGGGTTATTACATGGCAAATGACAAGGAATTTAGATTTTTCTAAAGTTTTTAGGAACAAAGTTCTTGTAGGCAGAATTTTGCCTCCCGTGATTTTCAACCCATGGTATTATGTTTGTGAATTTGTTATGCTCCCTAGCAAAAGGAATATTGCAGATGTAATTAAGGTTTTTAACCCATTCACTTAAAAATGAAAAATTATCCTTGATTATCTAGCTGGACCCAATGTGTTTTATTTCATGGCAAATTATGCTCAGAGACTGAGCCAATGTTTTATTTAACATGGTTCACTGTGGGAATTGTAATAATTTCACAAACCAATAGCATATAGGATAATGTTTCTTTTTTTTTTTTAATTTTAAATTTATTTATTTATTTATTTTTGGCTGTGTTGGGTCTTCGTTTCTGTGTGAGGGCTTTCTCTAGTTGTGGCAAGCGGGGGCCACTCTTCATCGCGGTGCGCGGGCCTCTCACTATCGCGGCCTCTCTTGTTGCGGAGCACAGGCTCCAGACGCGCAGGCTCAGCAGCTGTGGCTCACGGGCCTAGTTGCTCCGCGGCATGTGGGATCCTCCCAGACCAGGGCTCGAACCCGTGTGCCCTACGTTGGCAGGCAGATTCTCAACCACTGCGCCACCAGGGAAGCCCTGGATAATGTTTCTTAAAAAGCCAATAAAGAAATAACATACTCCAAACCAATGACAGATTAATTGCACTATTTTTCCAGGCAAGGGGAGATGAAAAGAATAAAGTCCAAATTTACTTGAGGTGTATCTTTCTATGAGCTGGTTCTCAGGAGAGACAGCTTAACCAACCATGAGCTGACTTCCAGCTGCCAGAGAAAAGAAAAGTTCCTTGTTGCTAGAGCAGGTTGCTAGGGAACCGAGATGCAGGTATTGGAGGGCAAGATGATGTCCTTCTAGGGGGTTGCAAGTCTTTCGCCACTGCTGGTTATGAGTCACCTCTTCAACTGCTAGAGCTAAGGTCCCAAGGTCTTCGGAGAGCTATTTAGATCAGCAAAGGGTAGCCTTGCCCAGACCAAACACTGATAGTCCTCACAAACTCTGAGTGTTTATAGTCAGTGTCACTTGACCACAGTTGCTTCATCATCTGTTCTTATTGATAAGCCTCCAACAGTGCCCCTTAGCAGCTGAGCTGCTGAGTGCTTATCAACAGCCAGAGATGTGGATGATGACATCCTGACACAACAATTACACTTTTATATCAAAGCAAAAATTCATTCTTTTCTTTTTTGAATTTTATTTTATTTATTTTTTTATACAGCAGGTTCTTATTAGTTATCCATTTTATACATATTAGGGTATACATGTCAATCCCAATCTCCCAGTTCATCCCACCACCAGCCCCACCCCCCGCCGCTTTCCCCCCTTGGTGTCCATATGTTTGTTCTCTACGTCTGTGTCTCTATTTCTGCCCTGCAAACTGGTTCATCTGTACCATTTTTCTAGGTTCCACATATATGCGTTAATATATGATATTTGTTTTTCTCTTTCTGACTTCCTTCACTCTGTATGACAGTCTCTAGATCCATTCACGTCTCTACAAATGACCCAAATTCATTCCTTTTTATGGCTGAGTAATATTCCATTGTATATATGTACCACATTTTCTTTATCCATTTGTCTGTCGATGGGCATTTAGGTTGCTTCCATGGAAGCAACCATGACCTGGCTATTGTAAACGGTGCTGCAGTGAACATTGGGGTGCATGTGTCTTTTTGAATTATGGTTTTCTCTGGGTATATGCCCAGTAGTGGGATTGCTGGGTCGTATGGTAATTCTATTTTTAGTTTTGTAAGGAACCTCCATACTGTTCTCCATAGTGGCTGTATCAATTTACATTCCCACCAACAGTGCAAGAGGGTTCCCTTTTCTCCACACCCTCTCCAGCATTTGTTATTTGTAGATTTTTTGATGATGCCCATTCTAACTGGTGTGAGGTGATACCTAATTGTAAAAAACTTCATTCTTAGATCAAAACAACTTCACTCCTAAAAATAACATTTTTTTGTCACTGGCAAGTGGGTTTGAAATCTTATCAAACCACTACACAACACAATGTAATCACTTGAGGTATTGAAAACAGAGAACTTTTTCTGACAGGTGACAGAAGGGGAAGTCAAAGAGATTCCAAGTTTAAGAGGGACTTAACCTGACATTGCTGGAGGGCAACCCCAAGGAAAGCATGAGAAGGGATGAAGTCAGCATCTAGGAGCAAAGACTGGCCCCCAGACTGAAAACCAGAAAGAAACAGTTCTATACCCAGGAGGAACTAAATTTGGCCAATAATCTGAATGAGCTTGGGAGCAGATTCTTTCCTAGGGCTCCAGTAAGGAACAAAACCCTGCTGACACTTTGATTTCAGCTTTGTGAGTCCCTAAGCAGAGAACCAGTTGAGGTCACCCAGACATCTGATCTACAGAAGCTGCTGTGAAATGACAAATTTGTTTTGTTTTAAAACAAAGGGCCAAGTATATGGTAACCTGTCAAGGCAGCGATAAAAAACTAATACAGTATCTTCTTTCATTCCTTACATTGTTCTTTATCACTCTATCTTCCTGCCAAAATACTATTCATTTTTTTAAGGTCCAATTCATATGTCAAATACTTGATCCTTCCATTCTGAGAAATCATTATTCCTATATAACTGTTAACCAAAATTTTAGCAATGGAGACCTGATTGAAATAAAAAGATGTTTATTTGGGGTTTGTTAGGAGCCCAGGAGACAAAGATTCAAGAAGCATTACAAAATAGAGGGGAACTTATAAAGGCAAAAAATGCAAGGTTACAGTTAGTCATATAGTGTTTATCAAGACTTATAACTGGAGTCAGCAAGAAGTAAGGATGCTTAATAAGTAAAGACTGGTTGGGGTTCAAAACGGTTACATAGGTACAAGGGAAGACTTTGAGACTGTAAGGTTGCAGCTGGCAGGTGTTGTTCTGAATACTGTTGGTGGTGTCCTAGGGTCTGGTACAATTCAAAGAAAGCTCAAGATTTCAGTGGTGCAGAGACATGTCTGAGACCAGATCCTCAATGGCCCACCCAACTCCATTTTTGCATGCCTGAACTGTGATTACGCCATTATAATTTCAATTCGTCATCATTACAGTCCTGTGTATTTGTAAACAAGTATGTGCATACTTGTCTTTCTCACTAAATTCTGTTGTTGAAGATGGTTCTGTAATCACCTATCTATTTCATACATCTGTCTGCTTCGGTACCTAGTACAGTGTCTGATACATCATCAACTTTCTAAATATATAATATGTTTCATTGAAATGAGTCCATATATTTATCCATTCAGACCTTCTTTTTCTTCCAGATTTTCTAGATGTCTTCTTCTATTTCATTCAATAATCTTTATTAAGGGCATATTCTGTACCAGAATATCTGTTCAATAGGGGAAGCCCATGAACAGCACAATCATCTTCTCTGCCCTGGTTAGAATTCTAATAAGTTCTTGTTGAGAAGATCCAATTACCAAATAAATGAAAATAATGATTTCAGATAGCGATGCTCAATCAGATGATCGATGATATCATTGACAATAAGAGGGGAGACTGTGATTGAGAGTAGGATAGGCTTTTCCAAGGATATGACCTTGAAGCTGAGACCAGAAGTGTTTCAAGGAGCCAATATGTGGAGATCTGAGCAAAGACTGTCCAGGCTCAGGGAATAATAATTGTAAAATGATGTTGAGAATAAGCTTGAAATGCTTGAAGAAGAGGAAGACTTCCTTAGTAGGAAGCAAACCTGTGCCAGAAAGAAGATATTTCAGCCTATATTAATAGATCTTAAAGGGAATAAAGGGGGGGAGGAGAAGAGAAATAAGTGAGGGAGATTAAGAGGTACAAACTTCCAGTTGCAAAATAAATGAGTTACAGGTATGAAATGTACAGTGTGGGGAATATAGTCAATAACTATGTAACATTTTTGTATGGTGACAGATGGTAGCTAGACTTATCATGGTGATCATTTTGAACTGTATAGAAATATTGAATCATTATGTTGTGTACCAGGAACTAGTATAGTGTTGTAGGTCAATTATACTTGAAAAACAAACTCACAGAAAAAGAGATCAGATTTTTGGGGCCAGAGGCAGTGGCGGGTGGGGGTGAGAGGGAACTGGCTGAAGGTACAAACTTCCACTTGTAAGATAAATAAGTACTAGAGATGTAATGTACAACATGACAAATATAATTAACACTGCTGTATGTTATATATGAAAGTTGTTAAGAGTAAATCCTGAGTTCTCATCACAAGGAAAAAAATAGTTTTTTCTATTTTTTAGATTTTCTATCTATATGATGGGAGTTCACTAAACTTGTGATAAGTCAAATCAGTATACCTTAAACTTAGACAGTGCTGTATGTTAATTATATCTCCATAAAACTGGAAGGAAAAAAAGGGAGTAATTGTCTCTGGTTAATCTCTGTGCCAGCAAGAACTAACCAAGATTGTGACCTCGATTATTTGAACTAATTAATTGGATTCTAAATAGAGTCAATATAAAAGAGCTAAAATAGTGCATTATGTCTGTTTGAAGATATCATGCCCCCATCAGAGAGTTTTGTGATGTGAACACAGAGCCCACATGATTTTGTTTTTACATATAAAATTTCTGTTGCATTTTTTTCAGTTACAGAAAAAAAATCAGTAAATCCTAATGAATATATTATCTCCAAATTTGTCTTATAATCACCTTTTTTTCTTAAAAAAGTATGTGTCTATATATAATTGTAAAATATATGTTTGTACAATTAAACGGAAATATTCTAGAACATGACACTAAGTAGTTTTGAACTGATCTCACCTACAAATCACAGGAGTTGAAGAAAGTACTCTCTGATCTTCTTTCAGCTCTACAAAAACAGTAAGTTGTGTTTTAGCTGTATACATATCTACACATGATAACATAAAAATACTGCATTCTTCCAGGAACGTTTTATCTGAAAGAGCTACCCTGCAGTGTTTAAAAGGTAATTGAGAATCACAGATTTCAACCGCTCATCCACAGTGAGAATGTTAACCTTTTCTGAGTTATCCAAGTATTCAAAACTGTATGTCTACGAATACACAACAAAATAGATGATTTGAGAGACCAAACTTTAGCCCATGTTTGACTACTCAAAATTAAAATAGTTCTATTGAAAAATTATGATGTTAATTGCATGGTCTGGAGCAGCCAATCATGAAAAATTAAGGTAGTAATTGTATACTTTAGGATGTCCACATATTTTCCTCCCTTATCTATGGTTGTCTTCTTGACAATTTATTCATATAGTTTGCCTTAAAATTTCATTTTACTTTAAAGCATAAGACTTTTGACTTAGGTGGCAGAAACCCCCAGGGAACAGGAATACAATGTTTCAAAAACTTAAACCAAGGAAATGAATTTCCTACCCTGACTTGTGGCTGTCACATTTTTCTCTTAGAGCTAGACCATGTAAGTTTTTACAAACTGAGTATTGCTGGATGCATACTCTCCATCATCACTTGGTCCTCTCTCTTGTTTGAAATTCTTGGACTAGTCTAAAGGGTGAAAACGCCCACAGTCCAATCCTTGCTGCCTTACATTTGCTGTAGTTCTGCCACTGTGAAAACCTTTGTCTAAGTTTCAAATTTCACCTCTTCAGTTTCCAGTGGGTTCATGTTGAACAGTCTGTGAACCACATACTGAATTCCAAGCCCTCACTTGGCATATCGGCTAACTGGAGACATATGGCATTTCACCCTTATCCTGGGCTCACAGGTTCTAGCTCATTCCTCACACACTTTCTGCCTAAAGCATTAAAATTTTCTCTGAATCAATAATTCAATATACATATAATATATATACATACATATATGAAATATATATGTATACAGAATTCTTAGAGCTCAACAGCAGGCCATTCATTTTTATGTCTTCTTTTCCTTTTCTTTCTGTTCTTTCTTCCTTTCTTTCCTTCCTTCCTTCCTCTCTCTCTCCTTCCCTCTCTCCCTTCCTCCTTTTCTTCCTTTTTCTTTCTTTCTTTCTCTCTCTTTCTTTTGTTTTTCCCCTCATTTTTACTACCAAAACACAAAGGCCTTATTTTTAATTTTTGATTTTAATTTTCCTAGAAAACATCTACTATTTACTTTCTTACTTTTTCTCTGAAAACTTCTTACCATTCTTTTATTCTTAGTGTGAGAAAAGAATTTTGTGCAATATTTTATCTTTCAATATTGCCTTTTAAAGCATGCACAAGTAGATTGAATATGTTAATGTATAACCACTAAACACAAATGTTCAGCTCCCAGAAAATATACCATACATGAAAACTGGCAGCCAAGAATAGTAAGAATGGAGTAACCACTGCTAATATGTGTCAACAAAGTTTTACAATATAAAATCTTGTGTCCTTTACTGATAAAACTAAACCTGAAGCTTAGTTTTTCCTTTATTGATAACTGTATTTTCTGATATAAATTAAATCACACTAGTTATGCAGTTAACAGTTTACTTTTATTTCAAAAGTAAACTGTTAACTGCATAACTAGTGTGATTTAATTTATAGTGCCCTGGTTATGAGCAAAGACTCTGGAACCAGACCCTGGTGTTGAAATCCCTTCAGGACCTAAGAGTATACACTGCTGCAGAATTTAGTAAGCTTCGCACTGTCTTAATTTCTGTTTTTGATAAATGGGAATAATAGTAATAATTATAAATACACATATATAATGAATAGAAGATAATCAGAATATATATATTAATATATAGTTTATATATTTTTAAATATATATTTACATATATATTTTTTTCTCATCAACACTGGGCAGATGAGATCAACAGCAGTTAATTAACCACATATATCACAGCCTGGTGGAGAAGGACATTGCTCCTTACAGAGCCACTCAGAGGTTGCATTTGGGAATAGAGTGAACAAGTAGGAGCTGTGAAGGGCAAGCTTTATAGTAACAAGACTGGGAGTTGGGCCCTGATCCCTGCAGAAAGATGTGATTGACTAGTCTGAATCATTTTGTGGGCTGGCTGGGAAACAAAACCTGCTAGGTTCAAGACCAAGTAAAAAACAATTTGTTCAACTGATAGGGAAAATAGCTGGGTGGGAGCAACTTATGTGGAGGAGGGGCAACAGAGAGAGATTAGGCAACAAAAGAAGTCAAACTGTGCTATGAGCCCAACAAAGTCTTGTCCTAGCCCACCCAGACCTTTGCGGCACATGTGATCCATGAGAATTTTCACAGGTGGCCCAGCATGGCGCTGATATACCCTCTTACTGCAGTCTTTGGATAGTCACCAGGAAGATGTACCCTTGATAAAGTCAGTTATTTGCAGCTGAGACAAGCCCTAAAGAGTTAATGGCAGTCTGCTGACCACACTTAAAACACCTGGGAAAGAGATCCTTCCTTGTAGGGCAAACTGGATGGTGCAACTCTATCCAACACAGTATATTCCTTACACCACTAAGATTCTCTTCATATATTTGGAACCAGCTCCTTCAAGATTCCACTAGGCTTCTCTTCCTTGGGAAAACTTAAGAAACAAGAGTTAATAGTATGACTGAAGTTCCTAGCTTCTGCAGCTGATCTTAGGTCTTTATACTGACACTCATCACCTCCACTATGATTCATCATCAGATCCCTGAACCTTCAGTTTTTACTTCTGATTGGTCACTTACCTATGAGTGTGACCTAAGCCTTAATTATTGTTGCTATCTTTACATAAAATTAAAATGTATATAGATGAGAAAGAACAGGTTATTTAAGATAATCGGTCTAAAAACATCTATACATATATTTACTAGAATTCAAAATTTTGTTTAGGCATTAAAGAAAAATGGGGAAATTAAGGAAATAATCTTTAAAGCAAGAAAGGAGGCATAGAAGGAAAGCAGGAAAGAGAAAAAAAGGACCATCAAATATATTATGCTTTCAGAGAATTAGTGCATTGACGCTTAAGATACTGAGTTGTTGAGTTTCTTTCCTACCACTAAGAATTGCCAGAACAATATACATAATGTGTAGGCATTATGTCACATACACATCAAAATGTTTGGCATATTTTATATATCCAGTTTTTAAAATAGACTAAACATGGAAATAGAACTACAAAGCAACACTTAAGCCTTTTGATCTGGGCATTAAATTCTGAGGAAAAGTGATTTCGTTTTCTTAATAGAAGCCTGTTCATTACATAAGGCCAAGCTGAGAAGTGTTGGTAGATTTTTTTCATCCTTAGTGCTATATTACAGCATTCCACTGACAGTAAAGTATCTCCTGCTGTGACAAGTATTGATTTTATTTCTCCTTTGAGACTCCTAACAAGCCAAACTGTAGCTTCCTAAAATATTCATCTGGAGCAGTGGTTTGTCAGAACTATAAGTTAGCAAGAAATTTACTTTTATTCTCACTTGGAAAAATAAAACACAATTAGTATTCTCCACGTATTTGCTGACTACATAATTGCTTTATCAGCTAAATGACTGAATGAGCCAAAAATTGAAGTCAAGATTCTTTTTCATTTTCCTTAAGTATACATGTGCTTTTGTCTAGTAAGAAGAATAATCAATGTTTTCATATATGATAATATAAAACTGAGGGATATGAGCAAAACTGAGAAAATGACAGAGCTATAAATCTATCATGAAATATTTTAGTGCATAGTTTTATTTTATACACAAATGTACATTCAATTAAATAGTTTGCCTAAATAAGAAAGCAGGAACATATATTTAACTATGTCTCTTTATTTCTTACTCATACCATGGTTTTATAAAAATCATAAATGAATATAGTGATTGAAAGCAGAAAGCTAGAACATATTGTTGATGAGATTTAATTAGTACATTAATAGAAGTTTACAGATAATGATATAATAGTTTTTAAAAATAAAATTACTAATGATATTTGGTCTAGGGAATTGTTATAAAAATAAGAATATAAGTGTCTGGAAATATTAGAAATTACTACATTACATAACAAGCAAATAAATATAGGACACGTTTAAAGAAAATTGCAGATTTTGCAATGGAAATCCATTCTTAAAAGACATAGTTCAAGTTTCCTCAAACTTTTTAATAATACGGTATGTTTTCATATTCAAACTTGGGAACATCCCAGTATTAATTTTAATCTCTTGAAATGACACTATATATGTAACTAAATCTATTCAATTAGTATTTAGGAGTAAGTTATTTAGTAGTTAATAGAACCAAGTATAGAAATGAAGTAATAGAAAATGGCTTATTTAATCCTTTTACTCAGACTTTAGGCATCAGAATTCTAAATCATACTACATAGGAAGAAAGTAGTCTACTTAAAAAAAAAAAACTTTAAAAAATGAAGGAAAATATAAAAGATTCCATGATCATGAGTAATCACAATCAACATCTGAAATATATAATGTGTCATTCAAAGCTTTTATTTAGTTTATTTTTTCAAATTTTATTTATTTAATTTATTTATTTTTGGCTGCATTGGGTCTTCATTGCTGCGTGTGGTCTTTCTCTAGTTGCGGTGAGTGGGGGCTACTCTTCGTTGTGGAGCGCGGGCTTCTTGTTGCGGTGGCTTTTCTTGCTGCGGAGCACAGGTTCTAGGCACACGGGCTTCAGTAGTTGTGGCACACAGGCTCAGTAGTTGTAGCTCCTGGGCTCTAGAGCGCAGGCTCAGTAGTTGTGGCGCACAGGCTTAGTTGCTCCGTGGAATGTGGGATCATCCTGGACCAGGGCTTGAACCCATGTCCCCTGCATTGACAGGTAGATTCTTAACCACTGCACCACCAGGGAAGCCCTCAAAGCCTTTATTTATTTTAAATCTATTCTATTCTGACCCTTATGTGAAAACGTTGTTCTCTACCTTATACTCAAATTATCAATTACATTTTCAATGTCTTTTTAGTTGGAAATCACATATTGCACAATAACTTTCCAACCTTTGAAGAAAAACTGCCTGTATATGTTACACACACTGTAGAGACACACTAACATCACACACTGAGTTGTCTTCATCCGTGGAGTCAAGTCTTAGGACTGGTAAGAGTATATTCATATAGTTGAGTACTGAAAATGTCCCAGATATTTATGTATTAGAATTAACAAAATTTTCTTTTATATATAAGGCTTGTAATACCAACTTTCACCCCAAAAGAATGGAATAAAATTGTATCCATCTCAAGTAAGGAAAGAAAAATAAGAAAAATTTTCCTCTCTGGAGAAACTTCTTTGTCAATCACCAAACAGATGTCTGGTACAAGAAATAGAGTGTACACCCATGTAACTGGGATTCATTCACAGTGTCTCTTGTGAATTTTTGTTTGTTTTGGCAAATAAATATAAAAAATCAAACCAGAAACTAAATACACCTTAAATTGATTTAAAAAATTCCAAACATCTTAAATCCCCCAGAAGGAGGGCAAAAACTTATGCATCCGTTCATGGATAAATCTGTAGCCCAGGTTTCAGAGTAGATCACAAAACTTCCACAGAGTAGTACTGTGAGTTGCATGAAATTATCGCTAACACAAATTTAACACAATCTGTCATCTGCACAGTCACATATAATGCTTTAGACATCTCGTTTATTACATATGGGAAAGTTGGAAACACTATTTTCAACTGTGGTATGGCTGATTTTCTAGTAATTCCTCATGGGTGTTCACATGTCTTATTTGATGGGATTCCTAATTACAATTTCTGGCTTTTGGTACATTTTAATACAAAAATTTTCTGTAAGGTTTGCAAAATTTCAACATTTTCCAGATTAAAAAAACAAAAGTATTTTTATTTAATTAAGGAAGAGAATCCTTTATAACAGCATCAAGATTTATAACTATTTTTTTCCATTTTATAGTATCCATGCTGAGGGTTATTTGATTTATGGAATCTGTTTATATATATATATATATATATATATACACACACACACACACATACATACATACATACCAATTCATGTAACATTTCATAAAAAGAAAATTCTTTCTCCAGTTATACACTAGAAAATGTCTAGTGCCATTTGGGAATAAAAGTAGGTAATGAAATATTACATTAAGTGTTTATGTGTGGGGGGACCTTCAAGATGGCAGAGGACTAAGACGTGGAGATCACCTTCCTCCCCACAAATACATCAAAAATACATCTACATGTGGAACAACTCCTTCAGAATACCTACTGAACACTGGCAGAAAACCTCAGACCTCCCAAAAGGCAAGAAAATCTCCACGTACCTGGGTAGGGCAAAAGAAAAAAGAAAAAACAGAGACAAAAGAATAGGGGTGGGACCTGCACCAGTGGGAGGGAGCTGTGAAGGAGGAAAAGTTTCCACACACTAGGAAGCCCCTTCCCTGGCGGCAACAGAGGGTGGGGGGGGGGGGAAGCTTCAGAACCACGGAGGAGAGCGCAGCAACAGGGGTGCAGAGGGCAAAGCGGAGAGACTCCCGCACAGAGTATTGGCGCTGACCAGCACTCACCAGCCCGAGAGGCTTGTCTGCTCACCTGCCAGGGCGGGTGGGGGCTGGGAGCCGAGGCTTGGGTTTTGGAGGTCAGACCCCAGGGAGAGGACTGGGGTTGGCTGCATGAACACAGCCTGAAGGGGACTAGTGTGCCACAGCTAGCTGGGAGGGAGTCCAGGAAAAAGTCTGAAACTGCCTAAGAGGCAAGAGACCATTGTTTCAGGGTGCCAAGAAGAGAGGATTACTTCCCTGTTTGCCCACAGAAGGCAGAGCACCGCCTAAAGGAGCTCCAGAGATGGGCATGAGCCGCAGCTATCAGCTCGGACACCAGAGACCAGATGGGCATGAAACGTTAAAGCTGCTGCTGCAGCCACCAAGAATCCTGTGTGCAAGTACAGGTCACAATCCACAGTGCCACCAGGAGGAGCCTGTGCAGCCCACCACTGCCAGGGTCCCGTAAGCCAGGGACAGCTTCCCCAGGAGACCACACTGGGTGCTTCAGACTGTTGCAACATCATGCTGGCCTCTGCCACTGCAGGCTCACCCCACATTCCAATTATTATTACCATGCCCCTCCCACTGCCCAGCCTGAGTGAGCCAAAGCTCCCTAATCAGCCACCGATTTAACCCCCTCCTGTCTGGGTGGGGAACAGATGCCTGAGGGCAGCCTACATGCAGAGGTGGGGTCAAAACCAAAGCTGAATCCCAAGAGCTGTGTGCACAAAGAAGAGAAAGGGAAATTTCCCCATGCAGCCTCAGGAGCAGTGAATTAAATCCCCACAATCAACCTGATGTACCCTGCAACTGTGGGATACCTGAATAGACAACAAATCATGCCAAAATTGAGGCAGTGGACTTTGGGAACAACTGTAGACTTGGGGTTTCCTGTCTACGACTGGCTTGTTTCTGATTTTTATGTTTATCTTAGTATAGTTTTCAGCGGTTGTTATCATTGGTTGATTTGTTTATCGGTGTGGTTGCTCTCTTCTTTTTTTTATTATGTTTTTACTTTAATAATTTTTCTCTAGCTTTTTATTTTAATAATTTTATTTTGTTTTATTATTTTTTTCTTTTTTTCTCACTTTTCTTCTGAGCCGTGTGGCTGACTGGGTCTTGGTGCTCCGGCTTGGTGTCAGGCCTGGTCCTCTGAGGTGGGAGAGCTGAGTTCAGAACATTTGACCACCAGAGACCTCACGGCGCCACGTAATATCAATCAGCAAGAGCTCTCCCAGAGATCCCCATCTCAACGCTAATACCCAACACCACCCAACAGCCAGCACACTCCAGAGCAGATGCACCATGCCAAACAACTAGCAAGACAGGAACACAACCCCACCCATTAGCAGAGAGGATGCCTAAAATCATAAAAGTTTACAGACACCACAAAACATGCCACCAGACACAGCCCTGCCTACCATAAAGACAAGATCCAGCTCCACCCACAACACAGGCACCAGTGCCCTCCACCAGGAAGCCTACACAAGCCCCTGAACTAACCTTACCCACTGGGGGCAGACACCAAAAACAACAGGAATTACGAACCTGCAGCCTGTGAAAAGGAGACCCCAAACACAGTAAGTTAAGCAAAATGAGAAGACATAGAAATACACAGCAGATGAAGTAGGAAGGTAAAAACCCACCAGACCTAACAAATGAAGAGGAAATAGGCAGTCCACCTGAAAAAGAATTCAGAGTAATGATAGTAAAGATGATCCAAAATCTTGGAAATAGAATGGAGAAAATACAAGAAACATTTAACAAGGACCAAGAAGAACTAAAGAGCAAACAATAATGAACAACATAGTAAATGAAATTAAAATTCTCTAGAAGGAATCAATAGCAGAAAAACAGAGGCAGAAGAACAGATAAGTGACCTGGAAGATAAAATAGTGGAAATAACTATGGCAGAGCAGAATAAAGAAAAAAGAATGAAAACAATTGAGGACAGTCTCAGAGACCTCTGGGACAACATTAAATGTACCAACATTCGAATTATAGGGGTCCCACAAGAAGACGAGAAAAAGAAAGGGTCTACAAAAATATTTGAAGAGATTATAGTTGAAAACTTCCCTAATATGGGAAAGGAAATAGTCAATCAAGTCTAGGAAACACAGAGAGCCCCATACAGGATAAATCCAAGGAGAAACACACCAAGATGCATATTAATCAAACTATCAAAAATTAAAGAAAAAGAAAAAATATTAAAGCAGCAAGGGAAAAGCAACAAATAGCATACAAGGGAAACCCCATAAGGTTAACGGCTGATCCTTCAGCAGAAACTCTGCAAGCCAGAAGGGAGTGGCAGGACATATTTAAAGTGATGAAAGGGAAAAACCTACAACCAAGATTACTCTACCAAGCAAGGATCTCACTCAGATTCAACAGAGAAATTAAAACCTTTACAGACAAGCAAAAGTTAAGAGAATTCAGCACCACCAAACCAGGTTTACAACAAATGCTAAGGAACTTCTCTACACAGGAAACACAAGAGAAGGAAAAGACCTACAAAAACACACCCAAAACAATTAAGAAAATGGTAATAGGAACATACATATTGATAATTACCGTAATTGTAAATGGATTAAATGCTCCAACCAAAAGACATAGACTGGCTGAATGGATACAAAAACAAGACCCATATATATGCTGTCTACAAGAAACCCACTTCAGATCCAGGGACACATACAGACTGAACGTAAGGGGATGGAAAAAGATATTCCATGCAAATGGAAATCAAAAGAAAGCTGGAGTAGCAATTCTCATATCAGAAAAAATAGACTTTAAAATAAAGACTATTACAAGAGACAAAGAAGGACACTACATAATGATCAAGGGATCAATCCAAGAAAAAGATATAACAATGGTAAATACTTACACACCCAATATGGGAGCACCTCAATACATAAGGCAAATACTAACAGCTATAAAAGGGGAATTCGACAGTAACACAATCATTGCAGGGGACTTTAACACCCCACTTTCAACAATGGACAGATTATCCAATATGAAAATAAATAAGGAAGCACAAGCTTTAAATGATACATTAAACAAGATGGACTTAATTGATATTTATAGGACATTCCATCCAAAAACAACCCAAAACACTTTCTTTTCAAGTGCTCATGGAACATTCTCCAGGATAGATCATATCTTGGGTCAAAAATCAAACCTTGGTAAATTTAAGAAAATTGAAATCGTATCAAGTACCTTTTCTGACCACAACGTTATGAGACTAGATATCAATTACAGGAAGAAAACTTTAAAAAATACAAACACATGGAGGCTAAACAATACACTACTTAATAACCAAGTGATCACTGAAGAAATCAAAGGGGAAATCAAAAAATACCTAGAAACAAATGACAATGAAAACACGATGACCCAAAACCTATGGGATGCAGCAAAAGCAGGTCTAAGAGGAAAGTTTATAGCAATACAATCCTACCTCAAGAAACAGGAAACATCTCAAATAAACAACCTAACCTTACACCTAAAGTAACTAGAGAAAGAAGAACAAAAAAACCCGGAAGTTAGCCTAAGAAAAGAAATCATAAAGATCAGATCAGAAATAAATGAAAAAGAAATGAAGGAAACAATAGCAAATATCAACAAAACTAAAAGTTGGTTCTTTGAGAAGATAAACAAAATTGATAAACGATTAGCCAGACTCATTAAGAAAAAAAGGGGGAAAACTCAAATCAACAGAATTAGAAATGAAAAAGGAGAACTAACAACTGACATTGCAGAAATACAAAGGATCATGAGAGATTACTACAAGCAACTATACGCCAATAAAATGGGCAACCTGGAAGAACTGGACAAATTCTTAGAAAAGCACAACCTTCCGAGACTGAACCCGGAAGAAATAGAAAATATAAACACAACAATCACAAGCACTGAAATTGAAACTGTGATTAAAAATCTTCCAACAAACAAAAGCCCAGGACCAGATAGCTTCAGAGGCGAATTCTATCAAGCATTTAGAGAAGGGCTAACATTTAACCTTCTCAAACTCTTCCAAAACATAGCAGAGGGAGGAACACTCCAAAACTCATTCTATGAGGCCACCATCACCCTAATACCAAAACCAGACAAAGATGTCACAAAAAAAGAGAACTACAGGCCAATATCACTGATGAACATAGATGCAAAAATCCTCAACAAAATACTAGCAAACAGAATCCAACAGCACATTAAAAGGACATACACCATGATCAAGTGGGGTTTATCTCAGGAATGCAAGGATTCTTCAATATACACAAATCAATCAAAGTGATACACCATACTAATAAACTGAAGGATAAAAACCATATGATAATCTAACAGATACAGAAAAAGCTTTTGACAAAATTCAACACCCATTTATGATAAAAACTCTGCAGAAGGTAGGCAAAGAGGGAACCTACCTCAACCTAATAAAGGCCATATACGACAAACCCACAGCCAACATCATTCTCAATGGTGAAAAACTGAAACCATTTCCTCTAAGATCAGGAACAAGACAAGCTTGCCCAATCTCACCATTATTATCCACCATAGTTTTGGAAGTTTTATCCACAGCAATCAGATAAGAAAAAGAAATTAAAGGAATGCAAATCAGGAAAGAAGAAGAATAACTGTCACTGTTTGCAGATGACATGATACTATACATAGAGAATCCTAAAGAAGCTACCAGAAACTACTAGAGCTAATCAATGAATTTGGTAAAGGAGCAGGATACAAAATTAATGAACAGAAATCTCTTGCACTCCTATGCACTAATGATGAAAAATCTGAAAGAGAAATTAAGGAAACACTCCCATTTACCACTGCAACAAAAAGAATAAAATACCTAGGAATAAACCTACCTAAGGAGACAAAACACCGTATGCAGAAAACTATAAGACACTGATGAAAGAAATTAAAGATGATACAAACAAATGGAGAGATATAACATGTTCTTGAATTGGAAGAATCAACATTGTGAAAATGACTATACTATCCAAAGCAATCTACAGATTCAATGCAATCCCTATGAAACTACCAATGGCAATTTTCACAGTACTAGAACAAAAAATTTCACAATTTGTATGGAAACACAAAAGACCCTGAATAGTCAAAGCAATCTTGAGAAAGAAAAATGGAGCTGGAGGAATCAGGTTCCCTGACTTCAGACTATACTACAAAGCTACAGTAATGAAGGCCATATGGTACTGGCACAAAAACAGAAAGATAGATCAATGGAACAGGATAGAAAGCCCAGAGATAAACCCATGCACATATGGTCACCTTATCTTAAAGGAGGCAAGAATATACAACAGAGAAAAGACAGCCTCTTCAATAAGTGGTACTGGGAAAACTGGACAACTACATGTAAAAGAATGAAGTTAGAACACTTCCTAACACCATACACAAAATTAAACTCAAAATGGATTAAAGACCTAAATGTAAGGTCAGACACTATAAAACTCTTAGAGGAAAACATAGGAAGAACACTCTATCACATAAATCACAGCAAGATCCTTTTCGACCCACCTCCTAGAGAAATGGCAATAAAAACAAAAATAAACAAATGGGACCTAATGAAACTTAAAAGCTTTTGCACAGCAAAGGAAACCATAAACAAGATGAAAAGACAACCCTCAGAATGGGACAAAATATTTGCAAACGAAGAAACTGACAAAGGATTAATCTCCAAAATATACAAGCAGCTCATGGAGCTCAATATCAGAAAAACAAACAACCCAATACAAAAATGGGCAGAAGACCTAAATAGAGATTTCTCCAAAGAAGATATACAGATTGCCAACAAACATATGAAAGGATGCTCAACATCACTAATCATTAGAGAAATGGAAATCAAAACTACAATGAGGTATCACCTCACACTGGCCATGATCAAAAAATCTACCAACAATAAATGCTGGAGAGGGTGTGGAGAAAAGGGAACACTTTTGCACTCTTGGTGGGAATGTAAATTGATACAGCCACTATGGAGATCAGTATGGATGTTCCTTATAATCTAAAAATAGAACTACCATATGACCTAGCCACTACTGGGCATCTACCCTGAGAAAACCATAGTTCAAGAAGAGTCGTCCCACAATGATCACTGCAGCACTATTTACAATAGCCAGGACATGGAAGCAACCTACGTGTCCATCTTCAGATGACTGAATAAAGATGTGGCCCATATATACAATGGAATATTGCTCAGTCATAAAAAGAAACGAAACTGAGTTATTTGTAGTGAGGTGGATAGACCTAGAGTCTGTCATACAGAGTGAAGTAAGTCAGAAAGAGAGAAACAAATACGGTATGCTAACACGTATATATGGAATCTAAAAAAAAAAAAAAAAAAATGGTTCTGCTGTACCTAGGGACAGGACAGGAATAAAGACGCAGATGTAGAGAATGTACTTGAGGACATGGGGATGGGTAAGTGTATGCTGGGACTAAGTGAAAGAGTAGCACTGACATATATACACTACCAAATGTAAAATAGATAGCCAGTGGGAAGCAGTTTCATGGCACAGGGAGATTAGCTTGGTGCTTTGTGACCACCTACAGGGGTGGGATAGGGAGGGTGGGAGGGAGATGCAAGGGGGAGGGGATATGGGGATATATTTATCCATATAGCTGATTCACTTTGTTATAGAGCAGAAACTAACAGAACATTGTAAAGCAATTATACTCCAGTAAAGATGTTAAATTAAAAAGAAAAAGAGTTTATGTGTGTCTTTGAAGTCTATGCTTAAAATAAATAATTTAACATATGCCATTATATTTGTGTGATTGTATACGGGCCATAACTTATTTTGTGTTTTTAAATTCACTTCAGTTTAATGTACAAAGGTACACTGAATGTATTATTCTAATTAAATAAATAAGATATATTTCCTAATATATCTTATGTAGTACATATATACAGTGGAATATTAGTCAGCCATAAAAAAGAACAAAATAATGCCATTTGCAGTGCATGGATGGACCTAGAGATTGTCATATTGAGTGAAGTAAGTCAGAGAGAGATAAATATCATGGTATCACTTATACTTGAAATCTAAAATAATGGTACAAATGAACTTATTCACAAAACAGAAATAGAGTCACAGATGTAAAAAACAAACTTAAGGTTACCGGGGGGAAAGAGTGGGGAAGGATAAATTGGGAGATTGAGATTGACATATACACACTACTATACATAAAACAAATAACTAATAAAGATCTACAGTATAGCACAGAGAACTCTACTCAATACTCTGTAATGACCTACATGGGGAAAGAATCTAAAAAAGAGTGGATATACATATATGTATAACTGATTCACTTTGCTGTATTCCTGAAACTAACACAACATTGTAAATTAACTATACTCCAAAAAATTTTAAAAGATAAAAAATAAAAATTGTTTGATATACTGAGTGATGACCCTCTCCTTCCAATATGTAGACAAAACAACAATTGCATCAATTGATTTCTCAGTATCAGTCAAAAGGATTGAATATGCCTTCTCCTACTTAGCTTCTGTGATTCTTTTTTTTTTTTTTTTTTGAGATTTCAACATCCCTGTTTATTCCCTTTGTTTTTCTTTTTGGTTTCATCTCCCTTTCCCAAATAAATAACTAATGCATGGTTTCCAAGGGGACTCATTGTGGATTTTCTACTTTTCTGTCGCTACATGATTTCCTTAAATTGTAGCATTAAATAACATGATTTAAATAACATATATTCTTATGAAACAAAAATTACATATACAACTAAAATTACTTCTTTTGCTCTAAAAAATTACTTATATAGTACCTATATGTGTAACCTACAATATAATAATGTGTCCCAAACAGAACTGCCAATTTATTCTATCAAATCTTCTTTTCTAACATATTATATTTGCTTAATCAGAGTAAATTATATCAGCAGCAATTTAGTTACTCACATTGAAAACATTCAAGTGATCCTCAATGTAATACTTTTCCTCACCATCCCACACTTCAAGTCCACTTAATCTCCAACATCTTTCCATTTCTCTTGATATAACTTAGCCCAGATACTCTCATTTGTCTCCTTGATTATGCCAACAATCTCTTAAAAGTCTCCTGTCTTGTTTTGTTATTTCAATTTTGTCTCCTTTCATCCATTAAAAAAAAAAGGTTTTAATTTATATTAGTTTTAGATTTACAGTAAAGTTGTGAAGATAGTACAGAGACCCCAAGTATTCCTCACTCATTTGACCCTATCATTGACATCTTAAATTTAGTGTGGTGCATTTGTCAAAATTAGTGAACCAATATTGAAACATTGTTATTAACTAAAGTTCATACATTATTTAGATTTCCTTATTTTCACCTAATGTCCTTTTTCTGTTCCATGATCTCATACAGGATGTCATATTATTACATTTAGTGGTCATGTTTCTTTAGGCTCCTCTTGGTTGTGACAGTTCCTCAGACCTGTTTTTGATGACCTTGACAGTTGTGAGGAGTACTGGTCAGGTATTTTGCTGAATGCCCTTCAATTAGGATTATCTAGTATTTTTCTCATGTATATACTGGGGTTATATGTTTTGGAGAGAGGACCACAGAGGTAATGTGCAATTCTCATCACATCATATCAAGGGTACCTACTTTCAATACGATTTAGGATTGTTGGTAATAATTTTGAGTGCCTAGATGAAGTAGTGTTTGTCAGGTTTCTCCACCCAAGATATTCATTTTACATCCAATCTGTACTGTACTTTTTAGAAGAAAGTCAATACGTGCAGCCCACATTTAAATAAGAAGTTAATGTTTCATCTCTTTGAAGGCAGAATATCATCATAAATTATTTAGAATTTTTCTGCATAGGGTATCAGTCAATTATCTTCCATTCATTCATTTATTCAATCATTTAATTATATTAATATGGACTCCTACCCATTTTTGCACTTAGTTTCAAAAATTATTTTTCAAATACATGTAGGGTAATAATTCCTCTCTTCTCAGCATGAAACACTTTAAAGATGCCCCGCTGAACCCATTACTTATTATACACTGCTCTCACTTTCAACCTAACTATTGATCAGGTTGAAACCTAACACTTTTTCATCTTCCTTGTAACATTTTCTTGCCCTAACGACTTTTTACATGCTATTTGCTTTGCTTGAATACTGTTCTAACTACTCTCTCTGTAGCCCCTAAATATCATATTAAATATCCTTCCTGGGATTTATTCCTTGGCCCAAAGTATGTCAATTATTCTCTTAATGTACCAAGATTTCTATGATAGGCATAAATTATTTTTTCTTTCACACTTTCACATACTATACTCTGTGGAAAGTCTGCATATAATGTAATTAAAAGAACTAATTAGTTAATTTAATTTTCAGTCTAGAATTTATTTTTAAAACTATCCTATATCATAACATATAGCATATATATAAAGTATGTACTTTATGTATATACCATATATATAAAGAAGGTAAATATGAATATAAAGTATTTTTTACATAAATTGAAGTCACTTGCTGAATTTTGGAATTTTTAATTGCTGTATCTTTCTTTATCTGCAAATCATTGCCATATAACAATATGCTTAGCTAATTGAAAAGCACTTGAAGACTTTGATTGTCTTAAGTTTTCCTTCAAGGAGAAGTTAATTTGTTTATTCTTTACTTGGTCCTATTGAACATAGTATCAATGAATGAAATAGTCTCAGAAATGATATTTCACATTGAAATTATCAAAAGGTTTCAAGTACGCTTTCTTTTCTATGCTTACAAAATAAACATAAGAGAAGGAACAATATCATAATTGAAATGAAATCTCAATTTCCATACCTAACATGTACACATACATAAAGTATTTAAATTTTTATTGGAAGCAAGCAAAATAAAAGGCCTGTGTATGTTGTGGCTGCGACACAACAAAAAAATTAAATCTGTCTTGAACTTTCATGATTTTAATTTTATTCCACGCAGAAAGAGAATTAAGGAGGAAATTGTTGTTTCTTTCTTCCTCCTCTTCTTCCTTCTCTCTCACTTCCTTGCTTTGTCCTTCCTTCCTGCCTGGCTACCTCCCTGCCTCTCTCCATTCTTTCAAGAAAGACCGTTGTTATTGCAGATTTTAGATGAGTTTTGAAGCTTAAATGTGCAGTTCCAACTTGATACAAATTGTTCTTTGTGTTTTATTGTATACATTTCTTTTCTGTTTTGGAGAAATTATCTTGAGTATAAAAAGTTTTAAAAAAATGAAAATGTGGTTGAGGGATTTTATCTGATTCTCTGGCCTTACTCTGAGTACCACATCAAGTAAATTTAAAATTATTTTAAAATGTCAAAACTAAAAACACTTCCTATGAATTCAGCACAAATGTAGAATGCCCTTGATTTATTGAAAAAGAATCATTTCTTTATTAAAGAAAGCATTAGTACTCTTTGCCAGTCAAGATAAATGTTTGAGGCTGTGGCCTTCAGTATCTAAATTCAAGGGGCTTACAAGTATGTGTCCCTGTGAAATCTAAGCATATTGAAACCTGAAATACAGAGGAATTTACTGTGCCGAAGACAAAATAGAAAATACCATAAAAAATTGCACATAAAGCAACAGCCAGCAATTTATACAGCATCAAACTAAAAACCTCTCACAACCTCAGACTTAGGGTTATTCTGCCAGGGTCCACATAACTCAGGATAGTTTGTAATACTCGATTCCAGCTATCTTTCTCTTAATCTGTGCTTACAAGAAATATCATAAAATTACACATATACATATATTATTTCATAATGATTGAATTTCTCCTCTCTTTCTGCCACTCTCTCTATTCCTTCTCTCTCTCTTTCTCTACAAAGTTATTCATTGAGCATTCTTCATATTTGTAATGTTTTCTGTTATGCCCTATTATTTATTACTTTTTAACTTTGAAAAGCTAAGCTATAACTTGGCCAGGGAAACAAGAAGCAAAGACATCAATGTCAGGCGAATACTGCAGGATATGGCAAAGACATGATGTGGAACTGAGTGAATCCAATAGCGCTTCTATAATAATAGAGACCTTAAGTGCAGTAGTGTCGTTAATTGACATAGGCTTTCAGCTTTAGGGTATATTCTGATAACAAATATTGAAGTAGCCAAAGCAATGATGCATGAACAGCACCTGCAGCTCAGCTGTGGGTTGAAGGGAAACATAAAATAATCTCTTTAGGTTATGTAAAGAGAAATGTCTCATAATAATGCTTGAAGAATATTTACCTACATCTTAAATGTCAAGGGTATTTTGTTATTATTTATAATTCAAAGCAATATGTCATTTCCAATAATGTTTAACAATAAAAATGATGCTGAAAATTCATCAAGGGTTTTATTTAACATATAAATTTTAGTGATAAATCTTCATCTAGTCTTAAGGAAAACAAGCCAGATTGTACACACTTGTGATATTAATTTATCATATTTAATGATCACTGTTACTATTATCTCACTTCATCTTCACAATACTGCACCTTAATGTAGTTATTTCATGAACATTTTGCAGGTGAAGAATCTATATACAACTCAAAGGGTTAAATGACAGCAAATGTGATTAAGCTAGCATACAAGCCAATTCTCATTGAAATGCAACTGTGGAATTGGTGATTATTAATTTAATATACATTAAAAACATCTAAATTTTAATTGAAAGTTTTATTAAAGCAATTTTTAAGCAATAGATTAACAGGTAATTATGGCTAAAACTTACAAAATAATTCTGAGTTTTAAAGTGATGACATAGGGTACAATTTTCATAGTGAAAAGTAGGAAATAAATTTAAAATATATTTTTTAGGCATGCATCCACCTTTGGGGATACATTTTTAATTTTTGAATTTTAGCTAAAACTGGTATTTAAGTAGCGTGATTTCCTATATCCTAGATAATCTGGGCAGCAGCACAATGAATCACAGTTGGGAAAGGAAATTAACAATCCTAAATCCATGCTGTACCCAGAGATTAGGTGTCAAACATCCTTGAGGAGATAGGATCAGAGACAAATAAAATCAAGCACAACAAAAACAGAAAAAAAGATAATTCGGTCATCTATCTGAAGAACACTGTCGAACAAGGAATTGAAAAAAATATATGGAAAATTTAAATCAAAAAGTAGAAGTAGGGCAGGGGTACAAAGCCAGGGGATATTTCAGGAAAACAGATGGTAGCTCTTGCTGATTTTTGAATTGCTAAACCATATCAGACATCACTTCTTACACAGATCCTGACTTCCATTTGGCATGGGATCTGCATCCTCATCATTTGCAGGCAGAAGTTGATGGAGTATGCTGAAGTACATCTTTTTTGACAAAATGCTTGCATGCAATTATACTGTGAATGGTAGAATTCACAGGTTCAGAAATTTGAAACAAAAACTGTTACAATTTATTACAATCCAGAATTTAATGGATGCATCCCTGCCTCTTGATATCTACTTAAACTTCATTGACCTGAAGAATTCTTTAAGCTACTGTGGGAGTTCAAGCCCTGATTTATGCAAACTCTTGCAGTATGTGGGCTTATACTTTCATTGCCTCCTGGGTCTCCTGAGCACTGGTTTCATCTACCATTATACACTTCATTGACCTGAACATAAATCTCAGCTCCATTTCCAATTTCAACAAAAAATAAAAATCACTCAGAGAAAGAATTTGTGCATGTAATAGATTTTAATAGTTTGCCAAAGGGGCTCTAACTTTTTCCCACCTATATTATTCAGAGCAATTCAGCTCTTCCTACCTTCAGCTCAAGAAGAAGAGAGTTATCTATTTAACAGGAAATATCTTCTGAAGAAGACCACTCTGATGGTAGATGCTTATGCATTCAGGTTTACTGAGGATAGTCTTGTTGATTCCCAGGTAGAAAGGCACATGTAAGAGCAAGGAAAGATAGAAAGGTAGAGCATGCTAGTGTCCCACTTACATCAAGGTCAAAGATAATCACCTTTCAGGTTCTAGCACGTTTGTGTCTGGCACATCCAGAAAAGAGCCAGATTGGGGTGACTACTAAAATACATTTATTCCAGGTAAAGTGCTGTTCAGCTTACTTCTTGTGTTTAGAATCGGATCACCAGTATTACATCTTGCAGTTTTTAATAGTGTCTCAGACCCTTCCTAGGGACTAATGAACTGCTAGTATATCAATTATAGTATTGTCTTCACAAACCTATTGGGGAGGAAATATGAAGTTATTAAAGGGAGTGCTCTACGTGAAGATGTACAGTGAACTGTAAGTAAATGTAAGAATGGTAAGTGGATGGACAGTGTTTTTAATAGGAGGAGAAAAACTGGAAAAATTATTGGCTTTTTATTTTATATTATTTAGAAATATTTATTCACCATTGTACATTTTGCAAATAGTAAGGCACTCAATAAATAATTTTAAATTTAACTATTACTGTTTGAAACAACTGGTGGTGAATGGGTACATAATACAAGGAACTGGCCTTGACCTCTGGCTTCCTAGGTGATGGCAGCACAGCACTGTCATATTGAATAGGAAGTCACCAAAAGCCAATGACAATCTCTTTAATGTTTTAACGGTTCACAATAGATTGTTTAGAATGCTTTACAGTGAAGACAAGTATATTTTGACATACACATAGATAGCTCGGCTATCCATCATAAAGTTTCAGAATTCTACACATATCAAGACTGCCTCTAGATGAGTTAACATCAGACTGGAGTCATTTTGTGCATGTATCCACTGCCTTGCTTTTTCTTCAAATTATAAATAAACCTAAAGAGATTAAGAGTGTGGGTTTAATTATTTTAAGGGGACTGTCTCACCTGCTTCATTGTCTGATACTCTGGTTTCAGAGATAAGTTGCTTGTCTGTGGAGTTTTCTGTTGGTGCACGGATATGGTTTAATGATCCAGGTGTGCTGATTTTCAGATAGAAACAAGGGTATGGCTGTGCCTACCATTGTCTATACCAGATCTTCTCTATCAAGTCTAAGTAATATAGACAGATTAAAATATTCTGGCTGCAGGATTTTCTGGAACTGGGTCACCTGTTGCATCTTTGGTTATCAGATTTTAGAGAAAACCTGTGTTAGCTGTCCAAAATCATGGTTGCATGGGATGGTAGAGCTTTTTCAAGGTAGTTCCTATGAGCCTTAACATTGTCATGTATAAAACCAATTCTCATGCCCAATATATATATTTGATTTACAAAATTATTGTCCTAGATCTGCAGATTGCAGGATGAGGTTATAGAAGCTGCTATTGACAGAGTAGAGGGACTCCAAGGTATGGACAGGTTTTCACAAGTACTTAACATCAAGTCAGAAAGCGTTAGGTTACCAAGGGTCATGACTACTTCCTCATGCTCTCTTCCATACATAGTTTTTATACTTCATGGCCCAGAATAAAGGTGTTTTTTAAATTTTTGCATGAAATGCTCCTTGAATAACCCCAGTCAGAATTTATTAACCTCTCCTCTACAATTCACTCTTTAGATACCGTGTAAATACTGCTCCCATAGTTCTTATCACATTCTTACTGGTATAAATTATTTGATATATTGTCCTCCTGTAACTGAGCAGAACCCTAGGAGGCCTTCTCAGAATAGACCCCCACTCATGTCCTCTGCCTGCCTTTGTCTGTAGAAAAACTTTAGTCAAAGAATAAATTCAGTCAGAGAAGTGAGAATGTGCAGAAAGAAAACAGTTAAGCGAGGCAAAATAATAATACTTTAGCCATTAAACAAAGTCAAGGACCTTTAGTTCTTCCTCAAGGACTATAGATAATATTCTGAGCCATGTCCTTTGAGCTGTTTTGCAGATACTGAAACCCCCATCAGGAGGAAGAAGTTAACTATATGCTGCCCACAAGCACTTAGACCCCAGACCGGTTAGAACCAGATGGTTGATGATGCTGACTCCCAATTACCTCACCACCAACCAATCAAAAGAATGCCCATGATCTGACCACACACCCCACAAATCCCTTCCCTCACCCTGTCTTTATAAACCTTTCCCTGAAAGCCTTTGGGGAATTTGGATCTTTTAAGCACTAGCTGCCCTGGACTCCTTGCTTGGTGCCCTGCAATAAATGCTGCACTTTCCTTCACCACAACCCGGTGTCAGTAGATTGGTTTTACTGTGTGTGGGCAAGTGGACACAAGTATGGTTTGGTAACACTCCTTTTGCCCTCCCATTAGGCATCTAGCAGGGATTTACTAAGTAATCAACAACCACAAACTGTTACTTTCCAAGTTACAGTAATATTGCTATCTGGTTTCCAACTTTCTCAGTTCTAGTAATATTGCCATCTGGTTTCAAACTGCTTCTAATTTAAAAGAGAAGATTTATTTTTTTATATGTAATTCACATCTGAAAATAAAATTAAACAGTCATAATTCTATTGTAAAATGTGAACATACCACGATTTCTACACAACAATATTATATATTTAGGAGATGCTATTAAACAAAAATGCCAGTGATCTTCAGTGTTCATGATAATACAGACTGCTCTTGCTTTTGGCAATCTTTGGCTTTGGATATATATAATAGAAATGATCTAATCCTAGTTGATACTCATTCAATAAGCTTTAAAGAAATAAAAATAGACTTCCAAAAATAATATCACATCCAGGAGTTACACAGATTTCTTCATAAACGATAAAAAATGTAGAAAATAAAGAGAATATGATTATCTATATTCAGGCTACAGAGAAGATTCAAGCTTCACCTAACATTGTTTAAATGGCGGGGGGGAGGGGGGAGGAGAAGAAGAACCAAAGCAAATACTCCCACTTCCAAATATTATGTAATTGATATTTATATAACTTTCGATAAATGAAAGTGACATCCTGTGATTCTGTATGGTGTAAATTAAGAAGGCATGCTTGTAAATCAACCTTGTCTTGCAGCCAAAGAACATGCTGCAATGTATATGAACTTTGCTGTACGCCTGAAACTAACACAACACTGTTAATCAGCTATATTCAAAAATACAATTAAAGAAAAGGTTAAAAAAAACCAGACAAACATGCTGCAGTGTAGGTAATGTCTGTGTCGGTCGTGTTCGCTCTGAGTGAGGAGCACTGTTAGCAACCCTGCGGGGGTGAGAAAACAGCACATTCAAAATCATTTTTAGGCCATGTTAAATTGCCAAGTAGGTAAGTAGAACCATTACATCTAAAAATATTACAGAGATTGAAAGTTTAAAAATGTAATAAAAAGGAGTTTCAATCTGGAAAAATGCAAAGTGATGCATCTATGAAAAGTGGTCATTTAATCAAAAAAATCTGGAACATGGTGATTCTGATGGTAATAATGAGTAGCAAACACAAAATTTTGCAATGTTACATGCAATGTTACTTTGGACTGTATATAATACAACTTTCTTTGAAAAGCTCCATGTGTGTTATTTCTATTTTACCATTAAACTCTAAATACCCTTGTGAAATAAATATAAAATGTTAGTACGTTGGATTAAAAGATGTTACCCTTTTACCCTCTGCCCATAGGACCTGAAACACCCTAACTTTATCTAGGGTCTACTAGCTTTATCCCCTTTGATCTAAGCCAATGCTTTGCAACAATTTTCATTTTGGAGGATGAATATAAAATGTTTTGTTTATCACAGTATATCTAAAATTTGGAAATGCTGAAGGATAATTTTATAGTGTATGTTAATGAAGAGAACAAGAAGGTAGATATTATTAAAACACAGTAGTATTAATTATTTCATTTCTTATTGCATTGCTTATAATACTCCTTTGTGCATTACTTTTTAGTCTCTTATAGTATAGTTTTAAATATATGTAGTTAGTCTGATATAATTATAAATAGACAAATGTCTGTATGTCCTATATCTATTTATCATATAGAGAGAAGTAGAGGGGATGGGAGACAATATCCCTTTCCAAATGTAATTAGAAGCTTATTTTGTGGTATGACTATAGATTTTAAATATATTGTTGATGAAGGAAAAGAATATGAAGGATATTAAAAAAAAACTATAATGAAATGTTTAGTGATAAAGAATGAAGCTTCTTGTTGTCTTTACTTATTTTCCCTTCACCTAGAATTTCTAATTTTTCTTTCCATTGTACTTGGTGCATTTTTGTAACATTCTTCAAAAGCCTTTTTTTAGAACAAAATTGTATGTGAATAGAGTGAAAAACAGTAATAGGTAGGTTAAAAATATATAAATAATCATATGCTAATGCATGTGTATATAAATGATGTATATAGAAGTTCCTTAGGAATAAGGACAGTATCTGATTTTCTGTCTACCTTATGCTCAATGCATAGCACAAGATAGATGACCAATAAGTGTTACTTCATAAATGACTGTATGAATGAATAAATGAATGACATATATATATATATATATCTTTCCGTATTCTTCTTTTCCTTACTATTTTTTTCAAAGTTACTAAATTTCTCGCCCTTCTTAGAAAAACAAATTTCTGCTCAATCAATTTCTTATGTCAATTTATAAATAGTGGTTCTTTAGTTCTTAAGGGTCACCTATTCTATTGCATTAATATATTTGACTATTCTTACATTAATAATATACTAACTTAATAATCACAGTTTTATATCTGATAGGTGAGGAAATGCCTCAGCAATATCCTTGTAATGGTTTTCTGAATTATTTTAAAGTAGATGTTAAAAAATGTATGTGAAAATTGATTTTAATAAAAACTGCATTAAAATTATAAATGCACTTAATAAAATTTCTCATCTTTAGAATATTCAGTGATGAAATTCAAGACATAATTGTCTCTCCATTTTTCTGTATCATGTAAGTTATGTTTTTAATAAGTACAACAGCAGATTTTGTAATATGTTTATTGCTAGAACTTTAATTTCCTACCAAATTATCTTATGTTTCTAATTCATTGGACAATTATTGATAATGGCTATCCATAGATACTCATGTATCTCAAATCCGTATATTTGCTGATTAAAAAAAATTACAAGTTTGGTGATTCAAATTTACTAATTGGACAAAAGCAACAACTATAACCTTGATCATTTAAATTTTTTTTTCAAATTATTGTCTTAAAAATTTCTTTTTTATGTATATTCCAACCATTAACATTTCCGAGGCAGTGTAAAATGACTATATAATGATCCAGTTTAGCATCCTATTTTGTTTCTGAGTTTACTAATAATTTAATATTAATTATAATGTTATATGTTAAACATGAATTCTGATATAATATAGAGGCTGCCAAGTTTTATAATGATTTTTATTTTTAGTGTTACATTTTAGTATAATTCTATTTCTGCATTATTTTAGCTTTTGTCAAAGCAGTTTTCTTCATAGTGAGTGTTCACATAAGTTTTTCTACGGTTTAAAAAATCACCATTAATCAAGTTTGTTTCAACTAGTAGTTATGTAAAAATTCAATTAATATCCTATTTAGTATTTTCTAGTCACAGTGACCTTCATCAGTTCCACAAAATTATTGAAAGCATAAAGATGTGCCCTACTTCATGACTTCAAATTTTTGCATGTGCTGTTCTCTGTTCCTGGTTTGTTTCTTCCAACTTTCAACTTGCTCATACTTTTTCATTTGATGTCTCCTCCTCATCCTTAAGGACACACATTAATGTCGCTCTTCAAGAAAGGACTTCTACTTTGCTTCATTGTTATTTTTCACAGCACACAGCTTGGTTATTTATAAAATAATATATAGTATATGTCATAATATTAAAATATGCATATTAAATTTATGGCTGAATTTATTATTTTCTGCATGTGTTCAAGTTCATTGAGATGAAAGTCTAAGTTTGACTGTTACCATGTTTGCACACAGAAGGTAATAAAGGGTGAGTAAATAGCCAAATCAGTCACAGTTACTTTGTGTTGTTATTTTAAAATGACAAGATATTTTTGCAGTAGGTGTCAAAATTTATTTCAATGGAAAATTTAACAAACATGAATGAAACACAGGTGTAAAATAAACAGTGCATCTAAATGTTCATAGACTGAGATGAAAACTAAAGAAAAAGATCTTAGCAAAAGTAAACCTTTGCAAATTCCTCTGCTAAAAACTAGAGTGAACACAATGATTGATAAATAATAAATTTTATCTGGACAGAAACTGAGAGAGCATCCTAAGTTTATAATACTACTTCCTGCATTTGTTTGCCTGGTATCATACAATTGGATCTCAAATTACTCTAATACCTCCACTACAAGTTATTACATTGTGTTGTGTGATAAGAGAGGGCTTTCTTTTCAGGGAATGTGGCAAACAAAAGTAGAAAACACATTTGCTAAAGGGACTTGGAAATGAAGGATAACATATACAATATCATTTTAAATGAACAGCTGAACTTGCAAAATCATAAATGAAATCACAAGGCACCAAAACAATATTTTAAAAATGGAAGTGTGGTGTGCTTTTGGAGAGTTTGTCATACTGGATACCGGTGAGAACAGGGATTTAACTGACATGCAGGGAAATAATGCCAGGTAGAATGTTGGACTTCTGAACCCAGCATGAAGATGGAATTCTCAAAACAATAAACCATCAGTAAAAGTACGGACTAGAAAAATCAATCTCTATCGAAAGTTAAAAATAGATAACTTGTCTCCTAGGGCTAGACAACTGGGGAAATCAGCCAAGTATTCTCCATTGATAATTACTAATCCGTGGCCTGCCTACAGATGGAATAGGGAATGCAAATTTTCTCTATTTTGGGGCTAGTAAATGTTAAGCCACTCAGTTATTATTATTTTTTTTAATAAAACTTTATTGGATATGATTGCTTCACAGTACTGTGTTAGTTTCTGTTGTACAACAAAGTGAATCAGCCATATGCATACATATATCCCCATATCCCCTCCCTCTTGCGTCTCCCTCCCATGCTCCTTATCCCATCCCTCTAGGTGTTGCAAAGCACGGAGCTGATCTCCCTGTGTTATGCTGCTGCTTCTCACTAGCTAATTATTTTACTTTTGGTAGTGTATATATGTCGATGCTACTCTCACTTTGCCCCAGCTTCCCCCTCCCACCCCATGCTCTCAAGTTCATTCTCTATGTCTGCGTCTTTATTCCTGCTCTGCTACTAGGTTCATCAGTACTATTTTTTTTTTTTTTTAGAGTCCATATATATGCATTAGCAGACGGTATTTGTTTTTCTCTTTCTGACTTACTTCACTCTGTATGACAGACTCTAGGTCCATCCACCTCACTACAAATAACTCACTTTCGTTTCTTTTCATGGCTGAGTAATATTCCATTGTATATATATGCCACATCTTCTTTATCCATTCCTCTGTCAATGGACATTTAGGTTGCTTCCATGTCCAGGCTATTGTAAATAGTGCTGCAAAGAATAATGTGGTACATGTCTCTTTTTGAATTATGGTTTTCTCAGGGTATATGCCCAGTAGTGGGATTGCTGGGTCATATGGTACTTCTATTTTTAGTTTTTTAAGGAACTTCCATACTGTTCTCCATAGTGGCTGTATCAATTTACATTCCCACCAACAGTGCAAGAGGGTTCCCTTTTCTCCACACCCTCTCCAGCATTTATTGTTTGTAGATTTTTGGATGATGGCCATTCTGACCGGTGTGAGATGATACCTCATTTTAGTTTTGATTTGATTTCTCTAATGATTAGTGATGTTGAGCATCCTTGCATGTGTTTGTTGGCAATCTGTATATCTGCTTTGGAGAAATGTCTGTTTAGGTCTTCTGCCCATTTTTGGATTGGGTTGTTTGTTTCTTTGATATTGAGCTGCATGAGCTGCTTGTAAATTTTAGAGATTAATCCTTTGTCAGTTGCTTCATTTGCAAATATTTTCTCCCATTCTGAGGGTTACCTTTTTGTCTTCTTTATGGTAACCTTTGCTGTGCAAAAGCTTTGAAGTTTCATTAGATCCCATTTGTTTATTTTTGTTTTTATGTCCATTTCTCTAGGAGGTGGGTCAAAAAGGATCTTGCTGTGATTTATGTCATAGAGTGTTCTGCCTATGTTTTCCTCTAAGAGTTTGATAGTGTCTGGCCTTACATTTAGGTCTTTAATCCATTTTGAGTTTATTTTTGTATATGGTGTTAGGGAGTGTTCTAATTTCATTCTTTTACATGTAGCTGTCCAGTTTTCCCAGCACTGCTTACTGAAGAGGCTGTCTTTTCTCCATTGTATATTCTTGCCTCCTTTATCAAAAATAAGGTGACCACATGTACGTGGGATTATCTCTGGGCTTTCTATCCTGTTCCATTCATCTATATTTCTGTTTTTGTGCCAGTACCATACTCTCTTGATTACTGTAATTTATAGTATAGTCTGAAGTCCAGGAGCCTGATTCCTCCAGCTCCATTTTTCTTTCTCAAGATTGCTTGCCTATTCGCGGTCTCTTGTGTTTCCATACAAAATGTGAAATTTTTTGTTCTAGTCTGTCAAAAATACCATTGGTACTTTGACAGGGAATGCATTGAATCTGTAGATTGCTTTGGGTAGAATAGTCATTTTCACAGTGTTGATTCTTCCAATTCAAGAACATGGTATATCTCTCAATCTGTTTGTATCATCTCTAATTTCTTTCATCAGTGTCTTCTAGTTTTCTGCATGCAGGTCTTTTGTCTCCTTAGGTGGGTTTAATCGTAGGTATTTTATTCTTTTTGTTGCAGTGGTAAATGGGACTGTTTCCCTAATTTCTCTTTCAGATTTTTCGTCATTAGTGTATAGGAATGCAAGAGATGTCTCTGCATTAATTTTGTATCATGTTACTTTACCAAATTCATTGATTAGCTCCAGTAGTTTTCTGGTAGCATGTTTAGGATTCTCTATGTATAGTTTCATGTCATTTGCAAACAGTGACAGTTTTACTTCTTCTTTTCCAATTTAGATTCCTTTTATTTCTTTTTCGTCTCTGATTGCTGTGGCTAAAAATTCCAAAACTATGTTGAGTAATAGTGGTGAGAGTGGACAACCCTGTCTTGTTCCTGATCTTAGTGGAAATGGTTTCAGTTTTTCACCAGTGAGAACGATGTTGGCTGTGGGTTTGTCATATATGGCCTTTATTATGTTGAGGTAAGTTCCCTCTATGGTTACTTTCTGGAGGGTTTTTATCATAAATGGGTGTTGAATTTTGTCGAGAGCTTTTTCTGCATCTATTGAGACTCATATAGTTTTTATCCTTCAGTTTGTTAATATCGTGTATCACATTGATTGATTTGTGTATATTGAAGAATCCTTGCATTCCTGGGATCCTTTTAATGTACTGCTGGTCTGTTTGCTAGTATTTTGTTGAGGATTTTTGCATCTATGTTCATCAGTGATATTGGCTTATAGTTTTCATTTTTTGTTACCTCTTTTTCTGGTTTTGATATCAGGGTGACGATGGCCTCGTAGAATGAGTTTGGCAGTGTTCCTCCCTCTGTTATATTCTGGAAGAGTTTGAGAAGGAGAAGTGTTAGCTCTTCTCTAAATGTTTGATAGAATTTGCCTGTTAATCCATCTGGTCCTGGGCTTTTGTTTGTTCTAAGATTTTTCATCGTAGATTCAATTTCAGTGCTTGTTATTGGTCTGTTTATATTTTCTATTTCTTCCTGGTTGAGTCTCGGAAGGTTGTGCTTTTCTAAGAACTTCTCCATTTCTTCCAGGTTGTCCATTTTATTGGCATATAGTTGCTTGTAGTAATCCCTCAAGATCTTTTGTATTTCTGCAGTGTCAGTCGTTACTTCTCCTTTTTCATTTCTAACTTTGTTGATTTGAGTCTTCTCCCTTTTTTGTTGATGATTCTGGCTAATGGTTTATCAATTTTGTTTATCTTCTCAAAGAACCAGCTTTTAGCTTTATTGATCTTTGCTATTGTTTCCTTCATTTCTTTTTCATTTATTTCTGTTCTGATCTTTATGATTTCTTTCCTTCTTGTAACTTTGGGGTTTTTTAGTTTTTCTTTCTCTAATTGCTTTAGGTGTAAGGTTACATTGTTTGTTTGAGATTTTTCTTGTTTCTTGAGGTAGGATTGTTATTTCTATAAACTTCCCTCTTAGAACTGCTTTTGCTGCATCCCATAGGTTTTGGGCAGTCGTGTTTTCACAGTCATTTGTTTCCAGGTATTTTTTGATTTCCTCTTTGATTTCTTCAGTGATCTCTTGATTATATAGTAGCATAATGTTTAGCCTCCATGTGTTTGTATTTTTTACAGTTTTTTTCCTGTATTTGTATCTAGTCTCATAGTGTTGTGGTCGGAAAAGATACTTGATATGATTTCAATTTTCTTAAATTTACCAAGGCTTGATTAGTGACCCAAGATATGATCTATCCTGGAGAATGTTCCGTGAGCACTTGAGAAGAAAGTCTATTCTGTTGTTTTTGACAGAATGTCCTATAAATATCAATTAAGTCCATCTTGTTTAATGTATTATTAAAGCTTGTGTTTCCTTATTTATTTTCATTTTGGATGATCTGTCCATTGTTGAAAGTGGGGTGTTAAAGTCCCCTTCTATGATTGTGTTTGTCATTGTCCCCTTTTATGGTTGTTAGCATTTGCCTTATGTATTGAGGTGCTCCTATGTTGTGTGCATAAATATTTATCATTGTTATATCTTCTTCTTGGAATGATCCCTTAATCATTATGTAGTGTTCTTCTTTGTCTCTTGGAATAGTCTTTATTTTAAAGTCTATTTTGGCTGATATGAGAATTGCTATTCCAGCTTTCTTTTGATTTTCATTTGCATGGAATATCTTTTTCTATCCCCTCACTTTTGGTCTGTATGTGTCCCTAGATCTGAAGTAGGTTTCTTGCAGACAGCATATATACAGGTCTTGTTTTTGTATCCATTCAGTCAGTCTATGTCTTTTGGTTGGAGCATTTAATCTATTTACAGTTAAGGTAATTATCGATATGTATGTTCCTATTACCATTTTCGTAATTGTTTTGGGTGTGTTTTTGTAGGTCTTTTACTTCTCTTGTGTTTCCTGTGTACAGCAGTTCCTTTAGCATTTGTTGTGAAGCTGGTTTGGTGGTGCTGAATTCTCTTAACTTTTGCTTGTCTGTAAAGGTTTTAATTTCTCCATTGAATCTGAATGAGATCCTTGCTTGGTAGAGTAATCTTGGTTGTAGGTTGTTCCCTTTCATCACTTTAAATAGGTCCCGCCACTGTCTTCTGGCTTGCTGAGTTTCTCCTGAAAGATCAGCTGTTAACTTTATGGGAATTCCTTTGTATGTGATTTGTTGCTTTTCCCTTGCTGCTTTAAAATTTTTTCTTTGTATTTAATTTTTGATAGTTTGATTAATATGTGTCTTGGTGTGTTTCTCCTTAGATTTATCCTGTATGGGAATCTCTGTGCTTCCTAGTCTTAATTAACTATTTCCTTTCCCATATTAGGGAAGTTTTCAACTATAATCTCTTCAAATATTTTCTCAGACCCTCTCTTTCTCTTCTTCTTGTGGGACCCCTATAATTCGAATGTTTGTGCATTTAATGTTGTCCCAGATGTCTCTGAGACTGTCCTCAATTCTTTTCATTCTTTTTTCTTTATTCTGCTCTGCGGTAGTTATTTCCACTATTTCAACTTCCAGGTCAGTTATCTGTTCTTCTGCCTCAGTTATTCTGCTATTGATTCCTTCTAGAGAATTTTTAATTTCGTTTATTGTGTTGTTCATCATTGTTTATTTGCTCTTTATTTCTTCTTGGTCGTTGTTTAACGTTTCTTGTATTTGCTCCATTTTATTTCCAGGATTTTGGATCATCTTTACTATCATTACTCTGAATTCTTTTTCAGGTAGACTGCCTATTTCCTCTTCATTTGTTTGGTGTGGTGGGTTTTTACCTTGCTCCTTCATCTGCTGTGTATTTCTCTGTCTTCTCATTTTGCTTAACTTATTGTGTTTGGGGTCTCCTTTTTGCAGGCTGCAGGTTCATAGTTCCCGTTGTTTTTGGTGTCTGCCCCTAGTGTGTATGGTTCTTTCAGTGGCTTGTGTAGGTTTCCTGGTGGAGGGGCCTGGTGCCTGTGTTCTGGTGGATGAGGCTGGATATTGTCTTTCTGGTGGACTGACTCTGCTGGTGTGTTTTGGGGTGTCTGTTCACTTAGTGTGATTTTAGGCAGCCTCTCTGCTAATGGGTGGGGTTGCGTTACTGTTTTGCTAGTTGTTCAGCATGGGGTATCCAGCACTGGAGCTTGCTGGTTGTTCAGTGGAGATGGGTCTTAGCATTGAGATAGAGATCTCTGGGAGATCTCTCTCCAGTTGATATTATATGGAGCCAGGACGTCTCTGGTGGTCCAAGATCCTGAACTCAGCTCTCCCATCTCAGAATTTCAGGTCTGACACCCAGCCAGAGCACCAAGACCCTGTCAGCCACACGGCAGTGAATGTGGTAGTCCTCATTATGAAGTCAGATTATGAGGGTCTATAATAGCTGTTCAGCTGGAACAGGCTGACTTGGGAGCACTTTGTCTACCAGGCTATCTCCAGCTACCAGTGGCTAATAGAGTAGGTCTCCGCATGTGCTGCCAGAATCTTAACGGTTTATACAGAGGTCTTTTCTGGGTTTAGTCATGGATTTGGTACAAATGGTCTCAAGAACACCTTAGTCTCTCAAGGTTATGTGCTTGAAACAGCTCCTAAGCCTGAGGGTCTACAAGTTGCAGGAAGACGAGACGGCCCAGAGTGGCCTGCAAGCCATGATTCTTGCCATGAACCCTGCTACTGCTGTCGTGGAATCTGGCTTCCCCCGCTGCTCTGCAATGAGTTATCAGTGAAGCTTTCTCTCTGTACTGATGAGATTCAGGCTACCTGAGTTGCCCAAAGCCATAGAGCGCTTGAATGTTGGGGCTTGGGTACAAAACCCAGCAAATCGGGCTCCAAGGTCTGTGTTATGTCACCCTAAACACCTCAGCCCCACGAGCCCCCTCCTCAAACACACACCGCTGCAGGAAGAGTCTAGAGGAATATTTCTAATCACAGTCAGAGAATTCTCCTGGAGGACAGACAAGAAAAACCTTCCGCAGCTCCTATCCACCTGATAGGATACATAGAGGACTCGCAAGGCTGTGGTTCCTCATGCCTCAGCTGCTGGTTTTGCTCTCTGCTGACCAAGGGACTTTCCAGTTCAGGAGTCTGGTGATCATGGTGTCCCTTTAAAAATAATGAAAAGAAATTTGTTGGCAGGGCCTGTAAGGGCGGGCTGTGGCTGCTCTGGCGTGAGGTGATTGGAAATTGCCTGCTTTGTTTTTTAGATTTCACATAAAAGTGAAATCATGTGGCATTTATCTTTCTCTGTCTGACTTAATTCACTTAGCATAATACCCTCTAGGTATCTGTGTTATTGAAAATGGCATGATTTCATTGTTTTTTCTTTTTCTTTTTTCTTTTTTTTAATTGATTAATTAGTTATTTTTGGCTATGTTGGGTCTTCTTTGCTGCACGCGCTTTCTCTAGTTGCAGCGAGCAGGGGCTATTCTTCGTTGCAGTGCACAGGCTTCTCATTGCGGTGGCTTCTCTTGTTGCAGAGCACGGGCTCTAGGCATGCGGACTTCAGTAGTTGTAGCACATGGGCTCAGTAGTTGTGGCGCATGGGCTTCGTTGCTCCATGGCATGTGGGATCTTCACGGACCAGGGGTTGAACCCGTGTACCCTGCATTGGCAGGCAGATTCTTAACCACTGTGCCACCAGGGAAGTCCCTTCATTCCTTTTTATGGCTGAGTAATAGTCCATTGTAGATTTAAATTATTTTCTTTATTCTTTTATCTATCAGTGGACACTTAAGTTGGTTCCATACTTTGGCTATTTTTAACAATGCTGCAATGAATATAGGGGTGCATATATCTTTTCAAATTAGTGTTTTTGTTCTCTTTGGGTAAATACCCAGAAGAGGAATTGCTGGGTCATATGGTAGCTCTATTTATAAATGTTTGAGAAACCTCCAGATTGTTTTCTATAGTGGCTGCACCAATTTACATTCCCACCAAGAGTGTACAAGGGTTCCCTTTTCTCTGTATCCTCACATGCTATTTGTGTTCTTTTTGATGATAGCCATTCTGACAGGTGTGAGGTGATATCTCATTGTGATTTTGATTTGCATTTCCCTGATTATTAATTATGTTGAGCATCTTTCATGTGCTAGTTGGCCATTGGCATGTCTTCTGTTCAGGTCCTCTGCCAAATTTTTGGGTTTTTTTATATTAAGTTGTATGTGTTCTTTATATATTTTGGATATTAACTCCTTATTAGATACATCCTTTGCAAAAATTTTCTCCCATTCAGTAGGTTGCCTTTTCATTTGTTGCTGAATTCCTTTGATGTAGTCCCGTTTGTTTAATTTTGCTTTTGTTTCCCTTACCTGAGGAGACAGAGCCAGAAAAATATTGCTAAGAACAGGTCTTATGTTTAAGTCTTTAATCCATTTTGAGTTTATTTTGTTTATGGTGTAAGAAAGTGGTCCAGTTTGATTATTTTGCATGTAGCTGGTCAGTTTTCCCAACATCATTTATTGAAGATGTTGATTTTCCCCCGTTGTATATTCTTGCCTCCTTTGACATGGATTAATTGCCATAAGTGTATGGATTTTTTTCTGGGCTCTCTATTCTCTTTTATTGATATATGGCTGTTTTTATGTCAACATCATGCTGTTTTGATTACTATAGCTTTGTAGTATAGTTTGAAATCAGGGCATTTATCTCCATTTCATTAAGGGTTTTTCCTGGAGTTTTGTCTTGTTCTTTCATTTGGAACATATTCCTCTGTCTCCTCATTTTCTTGATTTTCTGTGTTTGTTTCTACAAATTAGGAAAAACCACTACTGCGCCTGGTCTTGAAGGCACAGCCTTACGTAGGATTGTCCTCGGTATAGACTGCATGCACTGGTTGCCTCTGGCAGGCTGGCTGGAGCTAGACCAGTAATGGGCTGGGAATCCCTCAGCTCTTCCCACAGCCCACTGTGGCACAATGGCTGGAGCTGGTGTGGGCCAGGGGCCTGGGATATGCTGGGATAGCCTTGGCAGGCCTGTTAGAGTGTCTAGACCTTTTCCCCCCTGCTCATGCTATCAAGATGGAGGGGGCAGGCAAAAAATGGTGCTCACCAGTGTTTCCAACCCTGGAGTGTGTCCTAGCAGCTCCCTGCTCATTTGGCAGACACCCTAGCATTAGTAAATGGATTTCCTTCATATATAGTGTAGGTACTCTTTAGACCACTGTTTTGGGGTGTCTAGGGCAGGTGAGTCTATTTGCAAGCCCTTCAATGATATTCCTCCCTACTGTAGGTCCTGGGACAAGGATGGGGTTTCTCACTGATACCATGTCTCTGTCTCTCCTACTCATCTCTCTGTGGTTCTGCTATCATTTCTTGTACAGAAGCTGTTCAGTCAGCCCTCAGTTCTTCCTCAGGAGGAAATGCTCTATTTGTAGGTGTAGATTCCCTGTGTCCCTGGGAGGAAGTGAGTTCAGGTTCTGCTTACACCACCAACTTGGACCCAGCCCTCCAAAAATAGCCTCTGTTTCATGAGAAAATGTATTACTTATGTTTAGCAGTAAAGCTACAAGCAGGTCACATTAATGCAATGACAGTATGAAATTATTTGAGTCCTGTTGCTGGCTCTTTGTGCACCTATGTAACTGCCTCTCAAAGCCAATCGAAACTTGTTTTTACCAGGGTCCCTTCCTTTTTGCAGGGCCTGAAGTTCAATTTTTGTCCTTTAGCTCTGAGAAACTTAATTTCCCAAGCTCTCCTCCTCCAAGTTTAGATGTGGTAATTTTGTCAAGGAGAATGTAGACATCAAATGTTGGGCTTTCATTTCTAGTCTTTCCTTTTCTCTGTGAGTGTAGCCTTTCAGGTCCTCACTGCCTTTCAAACCTTCTGATGTTTTTAAGCAGATTAAAAATATATATTTTTCTAGGTTTTCTGCAGGAAGTTTGGTCTTAACAAGCTGGTCCACAATTACAAAGAACAAAATCTTTTAGAGTTTTAATTGTTTGAAAGCTCTAATGTGAGTGCATATTACATTCAAGTCTAGGATTAACCTCCAAATTTCTTTTTAGTCTTTAAAATATATGAGTGCTAGGCATAAAACATTATTTGCTTATATTTGTTTGAGTTACATCTTAACTTTCTATAGAGATGTTCAGTTGGTTGCATATTTCATAGCAGTTAACTGTAAGTCAGATTATGTTGAGATATAAACATTAAAATATAAATCTCAGTAAAACTGACCATCATTATTTGTAAATGTTGGCATTTCATGGTACTGTAAACCATGTGCGTCTGAAAATAGAAATTATGTAAAATTGAAATAGGGATAATAGTCTTGCAAATAAAGTCATAACAGTTTTTTGATGCACAACCAAATGTTAATTCACATTAGATGAGTAATGACCAGTTTAAAATACCAAGAATAGTGAAAGACATTTCACTCTTTAGTATAGCTGCCTATTGCCACAGTGAAAACTGAACATTCGTCGGTACAAAAACCTGTATCATTTAAAAAAAGAACACCCACACATAAATGCATATATTTAATGTAACCACTGAGCTAGCTATGTGTAGAATAGACACAATTACTCCAGTGTAATGTAAATGGAATTAAATACATCCCTAAATAAAATACCTTCCTTGTTGGATTATTTGAAGGTCTGCAATTATCCTTCTTAAGGATTCTCATATTTTAAGTCTATTGTAGTATTTTGCTCTCTGGAAGGGGCAAAGCTTTGCAAGTTAATATTGTTGAAGGAATACTTATCTAATCAACAACATAGATATTCATTTTTATGTGGTAATAAAAATAATAGTTTCTACCATTTGTCAAATGATTGCTTTGTGCCAGAGACGATATATACTGTGCCAGAGACTATACACACACACCCACTATATACAATTGTGTGTGTGTGTTCAGTTTTCTCTGGGACGATAGCCTTTCAGGTGTGCACTGTCTTTTTAGTTATATATATACACGTAAATTTCTCCCAGGGGAAAAGTGTATATAGTAACCCCACACAGAAATCTTAAAATGTAGCTACTATTTTCCACTTTTCACAAAGGAAGGGCAAGAAGCTTAAAATGTTAAGTAACTCACATACTGTAACACAATGAAGAGCTCGAATCCACACCAAGTTGTTATAGGTGTTTTGGACAGTTCAGTGTATCTCAGACTAAGCCCACCTACCACTAGCTGTCAGAAGACAAAACTTCAGATGGAAATATCTGTGAGTTGTATGAATTTTTTCAACTATTTCCATTTCAGTGCAATCCAAAAACAATATAATTATTCTAGATTATCTATGTTACAACCTGATAACAATTCCTGACATAATCTTGTAACCAATTATGGAGGTATTTCTCTTTATTTACAATTGAGTTGTACTAATGGGAAAAGAAAACCAGAGTATTCTTAATCAATCAATAAATAAATAATGAATATGACTGAAAATTTTGGAAATGTGTGAGTCATTGTCTGATATAGTCTATATAGAAATGCCAAACTCAATGAACCTTTCTGTATAAATCAATAGTGTATTAGTATTAAAAGAAGCAATTAATTTCAGACATTTTCAAAAATTATTTCTGTACATGAAATTGATATTAATTGGAATTATATAGGTTTGCAATTTCTTTGCAGTTAACTGTCTTTTTAAAAATTTTGTAGGAATATTACAAATAGTTTATACTTAGTTTTAAATTCGCATATATTCAATATCATTGAAATGAAAATTATTTAAGCCAGTTGCAGGGCTAATGAGAATTGTTTTCTTTTAAGATGAATGTATATATTAGTCTTGTTTTAGAAACACTGGCATGGGAATAGTTAAGTTTGGATGAAGTAGGAATAATAAGAAGTATAAGGCACTCAACTGGGGAATCAGTTAAGTGAGAAAGTACAGTTTTCATGCACTTATCATAAGAGGCCCTAAGATAATTCAGGATCAACTAGGAAGGTTGGGAGACACAGTATATAAAGTTACCACCTTCTTATTTTTCCTTAAGGTCTGAGCAACAGACTCCTGCATAGTGTGATAATAAGGCAGAGTAAAGCCAAAATTCTATTCATCTTTAAAGTTGTTTTATGCAACATTATCTGTTACAGAAACACATGCTGAATTTTTAAATCACTTTCTTATAAAAGTTGTGATAAATTTGACCTACAAGTATAAATTAATTTGAAAAAATATATTCATAAAACTAGAAAAAAACCAGATATCATAACCAAATAAAAATAAATATACTTGCCAAAGTAACATTCATTTTTCTATGCAGCACAAATTACTATAAATTTAAAATACTGAGTTCTAAAGAAGCACCAAAGAGGTCACTTTGCAAGTCATTTTGCAGTTGTGGTACCTAAAAATAAAATTTTAGTGTTTGAAATGTATCATCTTCTAACCCTCTTTTTAACTGCCCTCTAAGTGGCAATCCCTTCATCATTTTATGCAGACATTCAATTTGAAATATAAAATCCACATGTTATTGATCAAGACAAGTAAAACTAGCTTTTACTTATTGTATCTGAGAAATGAATATTAAACTATTTCTGTCGGTTTAATGAAAAAGCTTATTTCTTTTTTTAGCATCATTCAAATAAGAATTTTCCTTCATAGGGATTTGTACTTCAAAAGATCCAGATAAACTTTAAGTCTCAACCTATGAATAAAGAATTCTCCTGTTGAGGTCATGGTGAGATTGACTTGCCTGGAAACTGCCTGCTTAACTGGGGGCAGATGGGCTGAAGCTTCTGAGGAAGGTGGATCAGAAAGTCTTTTGCTAATTGAATGACTTGAATTTTATTAACCTACCAAAAGTAGAAATAAGTATCTGGCTATATTTATGTTGCACAAAATATTTACATAACAGATATTCAATACAATAAATGGTGCCTGTTTGCTAAAGTAACACAAAATAATGTATAATTTCTAAACAAGTAAAAAAAAAATTAGAACAAAGCAATTCAACTAACCCAATAAAATTAGGGAAGAAAATAGTCAACAGTTTTGCATCCTGATAAGAGAGAGAGAGAGAGGTCTACACATGTCAGTAAATATGATCATTGTGAGTAAGCTAAACCCGGCATTAAAAAGGGACTCAGATTTATTCTAAACATAAAAATTGAAAAAGTAAATAAAACTTCAGTAAATACATTTTTAGAGTGTGCGTATGGCAAACATCTAAAACAATACGATGATCATATAAAGCACTTACAATGTTTATAAGTGTTGCTTTACCTATGTTAAACTTGTTTAGTTATATTATCCCCTGAGGAAGGTGATATATGATCCATACTCTAAAGATGAGAAAATTGATATGCAAAGAAGTCATTTGGTGAAGTCACACTACTAATTATCACTGAAGCTAATATTCAAGTCTATGTATTTTTATCTTCAGAATTCATGATTTTCATGACTCTTCTATAGACAATTTTGAAAAAAACAGGTGAAAATAGAAAATTAAATAATAGGAAAGATATAGGAGAAACACCTAACAAAAAAAAAAAAATGTTTAACCATAATAATAGTTTAAATGTAACATAGTGAAAACAGAAAAAGGGGGTTATTTTATGCTGCTGAATTACATAAAATAACAAATATGTTATTATTTAAATGTTTTATTTAAATTATTTATTATTTAAATTATTTATTATTTAAATGTTCATAAACTTCAAAGGACATAGAATTAAAATTTATAATCCTGATAGTGGATTCCTTTAACATAAATCTCTTAGAAATCATCTTATTTTAAAAATAAAAATGTGTTTTAAATAATGCAATTAATATGCTCAGTCATTAAAATTCTTAAAAAATCACCTAAAGGACTTAGCAGCAGATTTGAGCTGGCAGAAGAAAGAATTACCAAATTTATGCTCAAACATAATAAATATGTATATACTATAAAGCAGTATTTATTGTTATGTAATTTTCCTGATGCACTCGAAATTGATAACTAAAAGATAGCCAACTTTTCCATTTCTTTATACATTATTTCTAATTCTTGGGGTATGCTTAATAACGACCTTGGATTTAGGGATGCCCTTGCCCTAATCCCCAATACCTGTGATTATGTTACCCAAAAGTATTTTCTAGATCGAATTAAGATTAGGTACTTTAAAACAGGGAGATTATCCTGATTTATCTGGGTAAGTCAATCTAATTACATCAGCCCTTAAAAGCAGAGTACATTCCTTGAGCTGGAGACATGAGAGATTCAGGAGAAGGGGATATCAGGGGGATTCAAAACATGAGAAGAACTCCACCCAACTTTGCTGGTTTTGAAGATGAAGGGGTAATGGGACAGAGAATTTAGGCGACCTTAGGAAGCTAAGAGGCTCCTGCTGACAAGCTGCAAGGAAAAAAGAAATTCAGTACTGCAACTATAAGCAACTTAATCCAGCCTCAGCCTTAATAAACTTGAATACAGATTCTTCCTAATAAGCTTCAAGAGAAACTCAGCCTTGCTGACACCTCCTTCCCAGCTTTGTGAAACTCTAAGCAGAGGACTTACACTTCTGACTTACAGGATTTTGAGAAAATAAATGTGTCCTGTTTTCAGCCAGTTGCATTTGTGGCTATTAAGGTAGCATTAGAAAACTAACACAATTATTTAATATTTTTTAAAAAGAAAAGAAAATAGCATGTTTAAATGAAGGCAAAGTAAAATACTTCATATATTCAATTCCTATCCAAGCTTAATGTATATTTTTACTGAAGTATAATTCACATGTTAAAAAATCCATCATTTTAAAGGGTGCAGTTTGTGAGTTTTAGTATATTCACAAGGTTATGAAACTATCACTGCTAATTCCAGAACATTTTAATCACCTCAAAAGAAACCCCATACCAGTAGCTGTTAACTCCTCACCTTCATCCCCTCAGCCCCTGGCAACAACTAGTGTACTCTGTCTCTATGGATTTTACTATTGAGCACATTTCATACAAATGGACTCAAAGAATAAGTGGCCATTTTTTCTGGCTACTTTCACTTAGCACCAAGTTTCCAAGGTTTATCTATGTTGTGGAATGCATTAGGTAGAGAAGTTGGTGGGTCATATAGTAATTTTATGATTAACATTTTGAGGAAGTGACAAACTGTAATTCAAAGCGTCTGTACCATTTTATATTCCGACTAGCAATGTATGAGAATTACAATTTCTCCATATCCCCTCATTTTGATATACTAGAGTGTGAAGTGTATCTTAATGTGGCTTTAATTTGCATTTCCCTAAGGAATAAAATTGTTGAGCATATTGTCATGTATTTACTGGCTATTAGTATATCTTATTTGAACAAAAGTCTATTTAATTCTTTTGCCCATTTTTTTTTTAATAGTAATCTTTTATTTATTTATTTATATATTTTTATATTTATTTTTGGCTGTGTTGGGTCTTCGTTTCTGTGCGAGGGCTTCCTCTAGTTGCGGCAAGCAGGGGCCACTGTTCATCGCGGTGCGCGGGCCTCTCACTATCGCGGCCTCTCTTGTTGCGGAGCACAGGCTCCAGACGCGCAGGCTCAGTAGTTGTGGCTCACGGCCCAGTTGCTCCACGGCATGTGGGATCCTCCCAGACCAGGGCTCGAACCCGTGTCCCCTTCATTGGCAGGCAGATTCTCAACCACTGAGCCACCAGGGAAGCCCTTTTTGCCCATTTTTTTGAAGTTGGTCTTTTTTTTTTTTTTTAACATCTTTATTGGAGTATAATTGCTTTACAATGGTGTGTTAGTTTCTGCTTTATAACAAAGTGAATCAGCTATACATATACATATGTCCCCATATCTCTTCCCTCTTGCATCTCCCTCCCTCCCACCCTCCCTACCCCACCCCTCTAGGTGGTCACAAAGCACCGAGCTGATCTCCCTGTGCTATGCGGCTGCTTCTGAAGTGGGTCATTTTTTAATCATTAAATAGCATGGCTTCTTTATATTATTCTGGAAACGATCCCTTATTAAATATATGAAAATATTTTTGCCATTCTGTGGGTTGTCTTTTCACTTTTTTGAGAGTGTCCTTTGAAGCGAAATTTTAAAAATTTTGATGAAATCCAATTTATTTTTTTTTGTTTATTGTCTGTCATTTTGGTGTCATAGCTGAGATATTATTGCTCAATCCAAGATCACAAGTATTTATACCTGTGTCTCCTTTCATGAGTTTTATTGTTTTATCTTTGACATGTAGATTTTTGTTTCACTTTGTTATTTTATGTATATGATGTGAGGAATCCAACTACATTCTTTCCTGTGTTAATATCCAATTGTCTCAGATTCATTTGTTGATAAATGATTTTTCTTCATTGAATCTTGTCACCCCTGTTGAAAATCAACTGACCATAAATGTAAAAAGTTATTTCTGGACTCTCAATTTTATTCCATTGATCTGTACATCTAGCCTTATGCCAGTATCATATTTTCTTGAATAATGTAACTTTGTACTAATTTTTGAAATCAGTAAGTGTGAATCCTCCAACCTCATTCTTTTTCATATTTGTTTTAGCTGTTTTGGGCCTCTTGCATTTTCATATGAATTTTAGGATCAGCTTGTCAACTTCTGCTAAAAAAATAGGCATCTCAGATTTTGATAGGGATCACATGAAACGTATCCTTCAATTTGGAATAATATTACCATTTTTATAATATTGTCTTCTAATTCACAAACACAGGATATCTCTTCATTGGTGTAAATCTTTTACATTTCTTTCAATGATCATAATTTTTGGTGTACAAATCTTACACTTATTTGTTGCATTTATTTCTAAGTATTTTAAGCTTTTTGATGCTATTGTAAATGGAGCTGTCTTATTAATTTCATCTTTGGATTGTTTATTGCTGATGTATAGGAATATAATTAATTTTTTCATACTTGTGTATTTGTACCCTGCAAACTTATGGGACTTGCTTATTAGCACTAATATTTTCCCTTTTTTGTGGATTATTAGTGCTTTCTATATATAAGACTATATTATCTATGAATGGAGATAATTATACTGCTTCCCTTCCAATCTGGGTGTCTTTATTATTTTTTTTCTATCCTAATTCCACTGGCTAGAAATTTCAGTACATAATTGAATAGAAGTGATGAGAGTAGACATCCTTGCCTTATTCCTTACCTTAGAGGGAAAGTTTTCAGGCTTTCACCATGAAGTATGTTATTTGATATGGGCTTTTCATAGATGCCTTTATCAGGTGAAGAAAGCTCCCTGATATAGATATTTCCCTAATATAGACTCTTCCCAGTAATAGAATTCCTGGATGTCAAGGGGTTTTTATCATGAAAGTGTTCAGATTTGGTCAAATGTGTTTTTGAGGTTTATTGAAAGGATCATAAATTTTTTCCTCTTAAAACTACTAATATGGTATATTAAATTAATTGAACTAACCTTGCATCACAAGGATAGATCCCATTTGATCATGGTGTATATTCTTTTATATTTTGTTGGATTTCATTTATTCGTATTTGTTGAGGATTTTTCATCTATGAATCTTCCTTTCATCTAGGTTGTCTAGTTATGTTGACATATAATTGTTCATAGTATTCTGTTTTAATGATTTTTATTTCTGAAGGTTGTTTTTTATGTCTCTCATTCAGTCCTGAATTTAGTAATTTGAGTCATCTGTCCTTTTTCTTCATCTGTCTAGATAATGGTTTGTAAATCTGGTTATCTTTCAAAGAATCAGTTTTTGGTTTCAGGGATTTTTCTCTATTGTTTATTCTATTTTCTACTTTATTTCAGCTGTAATCTTAATTTCCTTGCTTCTGCTTGCTATGGGTTTACTTTTCTAGTTTCTTAACGTGGAAATTTAGGTTATTGTTTGAGATCTTTCTTTTTAAATATAGGTGCTTACAGGTATAAATTTTACCTTCAGCCCTGCTTTAGCAGCATCCTATAAATTTTGGTACGTTTTCATTTTCATTCATCTTAAAATGTTTTCTAATTTCCTTTGTGATTTCCTCTGTGATTTACTGATTATTTAGAAGTGTTGTTTAATTTTCTCATATTTGTAAATTTTCTAAAGTTCCTTTTTTGTTGATTTCCAATTGTATTCCATTGTGGTCAAGGAAGAACTTTGTAAAATCTTAATACTGTTAAACACATTGATACACATTTAATGTCGCAATGCGTAGTCTATCCTGGAGAATCCTTCAAACACGTTTCAGAAGAAGGTGTATTATTCTGCTGCCTTGGGGTGGTGTTCTATAGATATTTGTCAGGTCAAGTTGGCTTATGGTGTTGTTCAGCTCTTCCATTTCCATACTGATCTTCTGCCTAGTCTATTTATTATTAAAAGTAGGATAATAAAGTCTCCAATTATTATTGTTAAATTATCTGTTCTCTTATCAATTCTATCAGTTTGTGCTTCTTGTTAGGTGCATATATGTTTATAATATGTCTGTTTTGTCTTTAGTAAGAATTTTGTCTCAAAATCTGTTTTGTCTAATACTGTATTACTGTAGTCTTTCCGGTCCTCTTTGATTATTATTTTCATGGTATAATATATCCTTCCTATACTTTTCATGGTATATTTTTTCTATCCTCAGCCTACTTTTGTATTCAAATTCAAGTTCAAATCAAATATTTCTTTCTTGTAACTAGGTATAATTGGCTAAATTTTATATATAAATTCATCCTGCAATATTTGTCATATGATTGGAGTGTTCAATACATTTACATTTAATGTAATCACTAATAAGGTAGGATTTATATCTGCCATTTTGCTACTTTTTTCTGTCATATCTTTTCATTCTTCTATCCTCAATTACTGTCACCTTTTATGTTAAGTAGTATGTTTTTAGCATAATATATACATTTATATATTTACAAATAATAAATATTTTTTAGATAAATCAGTGGTTTCCCTGAGGATTACAATTAACATATTTTAAAAAATCTTTTGTATTGAAATATAGTTGATTTGCCACATTGTGTTAATTTCTGCTGTACAGCAAAGTGATTCAGTTCTACCTATACATATTCTTTTTCATACTCCTTTCTTTTACGGAATATTACAGGATATTGGATATAGTTCCTTGTGCTATACAGTAGGACCTTGTTGTTTATCCATTCTATGAATAATAGTTTGCATCTGCTAATCCCAAGCTCCCAATCCATCCCTCCCCACCCCCACCTCCCCCTTGGGCAATTAACATATTAATTTATAAGAATTTAGCTCAGATTAATACCAACTTACTTTGTATATTTTATAAAAATTTTACTACTATATAGCTCATTCCCTCCCTGTATTTTGTGCAAATTGCACCTTTTTATCTTGTATGCACATCAACACAGATGCGTATTTATTGCTCCATGCAGTTGTCTTTTAAATAATATAGGAGAAAGAAGTGTTTCAAACAAAATTCCTTTATACTGTCTTTATATTTACCTATGGAGTTATCTCTACCAGTGCTCTTTATATTTTCATGTGGATTTTATTTACATCTAATTTCTTTTTATTTTAGCCTGAAAGACTCCCTTTAGTATTTCTCAAAGGACAGATCTGCTAATGGAGAATTCTCTCAGGTTTTGTTTATCTGAGGACGTCAATTTCTTCTTCATTTTTGAAGGATTATTTTGCTAGATATAGAATTATTATTTTTTCTTTCAGCACTTAGACAATGTATTCTGTGTTCTTTTAGACTCCTTGTTTTCTAATTATAATCAGTTGTTAATGATACTGAGGAGCCCCACTGCATGATGACTAACTTCTCTCTTCTTACTTTCAAGATGCTCTTTTTCTTTTTTGATATAGGCAGTCTGATTATGATGGTTCTCAGGTAGCTCTCTCTGAGTATATTCTGCTTGGAGTTTGGTGAGTTTCTTGGGTGTGCGTATTAACTTATTTTTATAATATTTGGGAAAATCTCAGCCATTATTTTTTCATATATTCTTTCTGCCACTTTTTCTCCTCTCCTGGGACTTTCAACATATGCCTGTTGTTGTGCCTGATGGTTTTCCATAGACCTCTGACACTCTGCTGATTTTTCTTTATCCTATTTCTTTTTGTTCCTCAGACTCAGTAATCTCAATAAACCTATTCTTAGATTTGGTAATTCTTTCTTCTGCCAGCTCAAATCAGCTGTTAAGTCCTTTAGGTGATTTTTTAAGAATTTCAATGATTGTCCATTTTAACTCCAGAATTTATATTTTGTTCCTTTTTATGATATCTATGTCTCTATTGATAGTCTCTATTTGGTGAGATATCATTCTCCTACTTTCCTTTAGTTCTTTAGACATAGCTTCTATTAGTTATTTGAACATATTTTAAAGATTTAAATATCTCTGTCTAGGACTTCCCTGGTGGTGCAGTGGTTGGGAGACTGCCTGCCAATGCAGGGCACACAGGTTTGAGCCCTGGTCCAGGAAGATCCCACATGCTGCAGAACAACTAAGCCCTTGTGCCACAGCTAATAAGCATGTGCTTTAGAGCCCGCGAGGCACAACTACTGAGCCCACGTGCCACAACTACTGAAACCCACATACCTAGAGCCCATGCTCTGCAACAAGAGAAACCACTGCAATGAGAAGCCCGCACACCACAACAAAGAGTAGCCCCCGCTCACTACAACTAGTGAAAGCTCGTGTGCAGCAACAAAGACCCAACACAGCCAAAAAAAAAAAAAAGAAAAAAAAAATCTCTGTCTAGTAAGTTCAATGTTTGGTCTTCTTTAGGAACAATTCTTGTTGACTGCTTTTTTTTTTCCTATATATGGATCACAATTTCTTGTTTCTTTGCATGTTTTATAATATTTCATTGAAAATTGCATATTTTAAATAATATAATGTGATAATTTTGGAATTCAGAATCCCCTGCTTCCATGTGCTTATTGTTGTTATTTATTTTTGTTGTTGTTGATAATGTTTATTTAGTGGCTTTTCTTATCTAATTCTAAAAAGTTTTCTTTTGTGTGTGGCAACTGAAGTCCCTGCTCAGTTTTCTTAGTGGTCAGCTAATGACTGACAGATATTTCCTCAAATCCTTTGAACCAGTAAGTCTTCTTACCTTTGACAAGAGCTCTGTGAGCATATTGTGACACATCTTCAATGCTCAGGCATTTTATAGTGTTGGCCTAGTCTTCACTTCCTGGTTACACAGAGCCTTGAGGTCATCCACAGTTGAGAGTTTAGAGACGTTCAGGTCTTTCCTGAACATGCCCACAATTCTGGGCACAGCCTTATGCATATGTATGTCCATTCCAGAAATTTATCAAAGATTTTCAAAGTCTCCTATGGATAGAACATTCCCAAGGTTTCAATTTAACTTTGTGGTCACTTTGTTGTTTGACACAACTGTTATTGTTGCCTCAGGCATCTGTTATGTTAAACAATTGCTGTTGGTTACTTTTGACAAATGCCCCCAGGGAAAATGATATTTAGACTCGACAAGCTTTAACTCAGGTCAAATAAAGACAAGCCTCGCCAATCTTTATTTTCCAAGGGACTTCCAAACAGATTAAATAATGCCAGTTATCTGGGAATGGGGATTTGGAAGACTTCCTACCGTGATCTGGTCCTTCCAGTGGCTAGTAGGTTTCTGGATTTCACTACAATTATGGGCCCTTAGTTTTCAATGCTGCTGTGGAGCTGAATAGGAGGAGATAGGAAGAGGGTAAATTAAAACACCACACAGCTCACTATTTATTCTGAGATTCAGCTTTTCTTGAATAAATACTTCCTGGATTGTTGCAAGGTTTTGGTTAATTCCCAGAATTCTGAAACAGTTGATTTAGACAATCCTTTCTTGGGTTTTTATTGGTTTTATGGAGGAGAGGATTTTCAGAGATACTCCTCCATTCCCGCTCCTAAGGTATATTTTAGATATTTACATCCTTAAAGAAAATTGATGGTCTTACATACATTTACTAAAGAGAACATAAATTATATAAACTTTTCTTCAAATATTAAAATGTCTATAGCAAACTATATTTAAAGAAAGAAGAAGAAAGAGATTAGAGGTAAAAATAAAATTAAATAAGCAGAGTATAAAAATTCACTCTCATTTAAATTATATAATAATAGAAATTTTTTTAAATGTAAATTCAAAATGCTGTCAAAGCTGCATTACCTGTTAGGGTGGCAGGCTGAGTACTAGCTTTGCCCTGATGAAAGTATTTTAAAATATACACTCTTTGTCAGCACCACTTTCACACACACATATACACACATAACACTCACCCTATATGGTATGTAGTTAGAGAGAGAGAGTACAAATTCTTTCCAAACAGACTTTAAAGAAAGACTAATATCAATTAGTTTCTGAACTTTGTATAAAGATTTGTGTGTTTCTTTTTTAATTATGTCATTATCCAAAAATTTACAGCAAGTGACAGGATAATGATGAAATTGATTAAAGCCTAAGTAAATTGTCCCTCAGGATAACAGACAATTGCATTCAATTTTGAGATTAAATTCTTAAGAAATTTAATGCCAGCAATATTTAGAATACAATTATTAACTTTATTAAAGTATGGCCCCTAGCTTCCAAATTTTAAATGTCAAGTACTTTTTGTGTCTCTCACAGTAACTCAAAAAAAAAAACAAAACTCGAGTTATTATCATTTAACAATTTCACAGTTCTTTTGTGAACTTTATTTTAATTACAAGCTCTCCTGTGCTTCATAAAATTCTGAAATAGTGACCTAAAACAAGTACACTGTCAGATATTTCTCCAGCAAAGATAAGTCTGAGATCAGCAGAGAATTGCAATTCAAGGTCTGCAACATGGTGAGCCACGTGCAAGTTCCTCCACAAAAGAGGAGAAAACTTTTATAGAGAAAGGAAGTTAGGAGGGCTATAGTAACAAAGAGTCCATGGCTTTTTATTGTATGAATCCTTGCCAGGAAAGAAGAGGAGTCTTCCTTCTGTTGGACTCTGCTATTATTGCAGGGCTAGGAGTTCCCACATTTGGTACCCCAATTCTATTTAATTGAGGTTTCTGTTTATTAATTTAACATTTTCCCCTTTTGATCAAGATCTTTGTGAAAGCATCACTGATCAAGAGCCTGGTTTTCTACTTTCAGAGGATTTTTTTCCCTCAATGCCAAGAAGAACCTTTTCTGAGTATAGTGTCTCATGTTGGAGGGAAAGTGCACAGACTGGAAACTTATTAAGGTCACATTAAAGTAACAAGGAGGGGTAGGAGGGAGAACACTCAAGCACTTTTTATCTAAAATCCATATGTTATCAAGATCTTTGATATTGGAAGTCATCTGAATCTTAATGTCATCACCAAAGGTTTGGCAACAAATTTCCAACAGGTCTGGTACGGATATCCTGAGAAAGCTGTTTCATCAGATATTGTCTGTTTTAATTCCAGGAAATGTTTACTTTCAGGTCACCAGAAGATGTTCAGGTGCAGTCAGGGTTTGGTGCTTTCTTTAGTTGTGTCATGTGAATCCAAGAGTCTATTAATTGGAATTTGGCAACAAAAGGGTTGGTTAACAGTAGCTGGTAGGGGCCTTTCCAGCACGGTTGAAGAGAGCCCTTTGGGAGAAGTCTTTTCCAACAGATGTAATCTCCAGGTTGCAAGGTGTGATGCTTAAGGTCTTCCTCTCCTGAGGGCTCATTGTAAAAAGATTATGCTACCAAATCATGGTTATTTTTAAGAGAAGCAATTAGACCTTTGAAATATTGGAGTATATCTTCTTTTATCAGTTGTGGGTCAAAAGAAGCAAGAGCCAAGTGCATTGTGCATCCTGTGACTATCTCGAAGTGTGATAGTTTATGAGTTCCAAAATGGGTGGAGTTCAGATTTAGAATGATCAACAGCAATGCTTTGGGCCAAGGTATTTGAAGGGCCTCTACAAATTTTGCCAATTGAGTCTTAATAATGCCATTAGTGCATTTGATTAAACCAAAGGATTGAGAGTGGTAAGCACAGTTAAAATGTGGTGTGGCAAAACTGGCCAAACAGTGCAGACTTGTTGAAGTACCTGGCCAGCAAAATGGATTCCCTGATCATTATGAAGTTTGAGAAGAGTTCCCCAGGGAGGGATAATCTTTTCCAAAAGAACTTTAGCCACAGAAGAAGCAGTAGCATGTCTGTAAGCAACGGCTTCAGTCCAGTGTAAAAACATACCGACCATGACTAAAACATTTCTATCCATGAGACAGAGGAAGTTGTATGAAATCCATTTACCAGAACTTAAATGGCCCATTATGCAGTTTAAAATGTCCAGGAGCAGTATAAACAGGCTTCCCTGGGTTGTACTTTGGGCAAGTGGGACAAGTGAGGTAGGTACATTTTGCGGCCTTGCTAATGTTTCCTCACCAATACTGATTAATGAAGGCTATAATTTTGTCAGTAGTGCAATGATTTAGGTGCATGTACAGTAGTGAGGAGTGGGAATTTTAGAGTCGCTAGTAGGACAGGGTTGTCATTTGGTCCAAACCAGACCTTTCTCTTTTTAACAAATCAACAATTGTTGAATTTCCAATCTTACTTTTTCTTTTCCAAGACCAATTGTTGGCCTCCTCTAGCCAGGTTTTTTTGTTTTTGTTTTTTGTTTGTTTGTTTTTTTAATTATCACTTGGGGAATTAACTATTTGGACCATGACAGAGGTTTGGCCTCTGTCCCTTTAAGTGCAGCATTCCTCACAGAAATATCAGCAAGGTATAGCTTAGCTTAGCTTTCAGAAAGGCAAGTTAAGAATGCTCCAGGATCTAACTACAGTTAAAGTGGCAGGTAATAGCACTGCATCCAATAATTCCTGAACATAGGGGCTATTTTAAGTTTTATTTCAGCTAGAAGTAAGAAAGCCCCATTGCTTCCACAACATTCCAAAACCATGAGCTATTCTGAAAGCATATCTAATATCAGTGAAAATATTGACAGTTTTGCCCTTGGCTAACGTACAAGCTTGTATAAGAGTATACAATTCATCCTGTTGAAACGAAATAGTCATAGGTAAAGATGCTGCCTCAACAACATCAAAAGGATTTGTAATAGCGTACCCAGCACAATATTTGCTACTGTCACCTTTTAAATAAAAATCATCTGTAAACCATGAGAAGTCAGCATTACCCAATGGAATTTCCTGTAGAACATCAAGAAGAGTCAGGAAGCGGTCAGTCAGCATTAAGTAGTTGCGAGGGACTTTGTCCGTGACAGAGGGGAGAACGGTAGTTGGGTTAAGGTTATTACACCATAAAAAAGTTATGTGAGAAGCAGTAACAAAAGGACTTCATAGGCAGTGAGAGAGCTGAGAAGAAACATTGAGTGTGATGAGAACTTAGGAAATATTCCATTGTACGAGGTACAAAAATGGTTAAAGCAGATACCACAATAATTTTCTTGGTAAACTTAACCAAAATAAGTGTCCATAATAGCTCTAAGGCAAGGGGTCAGTATCCCTGTGTCACAGGGTCCAGTTGCTGGCTATAACACCCTATGGGTCGATGGTGGTCCCAGGGTATTTGGGTGAATACCTCAAGGGCATTTAATTCCTTTTCATATACAAAAAGGAAGAAGGGAATCTGATAATTGGGATGCCCAAAGGAAGTGGGTACTTCAAACTCTCCTTTAAGACCTTGAAGGCTATGTCATCAGGCTCTTCTCATAAAATTGGGCTGGGGTTCTTATGGTTTAGTTTACCATATAGAGGTTTGGCAATAAAAGAGAAAATTTGAATCCAATTTCGGCAATAACCAACTAGCCTGGGGATACTTCAAAGTGGCATTTAGGTTTGTTTTCTGTACTTAGGTGTAGTTTTTGTTCTGATATCAGATGTCCTAAATATTGAACCTGAGTTTGGGCAAACTGCAATTTTTCTTTGGTGACGTTATGTCCCTTTAATGCTAATGTCCCTTTACAGCTGTTTTCCTGTGAAGAAGTTTGAGAAAGGGAACTTTATATCATCCATATCGGCCTTCAAGATTTGTTAGAAATAAGAAGGACTCTCAGCAAAACCCTGAAGCATTGCTATCCAAATGAAAGCAAAAGACATTGGCTAGTTTCATCAACCGGAATACTAAAGAATGCACTGCATAAATCAATTACAGTGAAGAACTTACTTGCAGTGGGAATGGATGCTAGTAAAAGTTGAGGATTAGGAACAACAGAGTGTCGAGAGAGATAACAGTGTTATTTATTGCTTGGAGGTCCTGGACAAACCTCCTCCCTTGACTCTTTGGTTTTCTCACAGGTCAAAGAGTAGTGTTACAGGGGCTAGTACAAGAGATAATGAGGTCTTGAGCATTGTAATATTTTACTAAGAGTTTTATACTTTGAAGGGCTTCTTTACTTATAGGGTATTGATTAATTCTAGGGAGAGGTCTTGACGGATCTACTTGAATCTTGAAGGGAGGTGCACTGTGAATTTTGCCAATATCAGGTGGAGATTTTGCCCATAAGGAAGGGGATAGCTGATTCAATAGGGACAGATAATTAGTGTTTCCAGAATCAGCTTTAGTACTGTCAGGGATGGAACAAATAAAGGGCATCAAAGTTCATTTAATTCACCTGGTTGGTGACCTTGATGACTACTGTCAAATTCTAGAGTATTTCCCCCATTTAGGAGGAAGGAATTCCATCATAATACTTCTATAAGAAGTCTCAGACAAATAAGTGGTTGGGGCAGAGGAACTAAGGAGAAAAGGGTGTGTATCTCTCAAAGGACCTAAACAAAAGGGAATTGTTTCTCAGACAGAAACCTCTGGTGGTTCATTAGAGATCCCCACTACTTGAACTGTTTCAGTACTTTGAGGCAGGGGCTGTTTTATAGTAGTGGGGTTGAGCACCAAGAGTTTGGCTACAGTGCTGCAGTGTCATTTAGGACTGGAAGAGATTCAGTCTCAGTCTGTAGAAATGTTTCTCCAAGCCAATTAAGAGGAAGGATTGGAAGAGCTCCTGTAGGTCCTCAGAGCCCTCATCATTGGGAATTGGGGGGAAGTTGAAAAGGCCGGTTAGGGACTTCCCTGGTGGCGCAGTGGTTAAGAATCCATCTGCCAATGCAGGGGACACAGGTTCAAGCCCTGGGCCGGGAAGATCCCACATGCCACAGAGCAACTAAGCCCATGCACCACAACTGCTGAAGCCCGCGCGCCTAGAGCCCGTGCTCCGCAACAAGAGAAGCCACCACAATGAGAAGCCCGCGCATCGCAATGAACAGTAGCCCCCGCTCGCCACAACTAGAGAAAGCCCACTGGCAGAAACAAAGACCCAATGCAGCCAAAAATGAATAAATAAATAAATAAATATATTTAAAAAGAGAAAAGAAAAGGCTGGTTAGAGGGCTGAAGGAACCCAAAGTGCTTAAATTTGTAACAATCACTTTTTCCAATGTCCTGAATCTTTGCAAAAATAGCAGAAGCTAGCATTGTTTTGGTTTCATTTTGGAGACTTCATTTGCTGGAGTTGAAGATGTATTCTGGTGGTCTTCCTTTGAGGTGACTCATCTTGAGTGCAAGAGAGCTTGTTGGCCAGATTAATTAAATCTGGAGTGGGCATAGTTTCCCATTCCATCCTTGTCCTTTTTGCTAGAAGGGAAAGATCCTGGTTCAACCCATTAATAAACACAGAGTTAAATGTTACCCAAGTGGAATCAACATCTGAAGGAAGACCAGAATTTTCTTTTAAAAACTCTGAAGAGGATTTTAATAAACAGTTTCATCAGATTTTTGTGTGCAAGCCTGAATTTTGTTCCAATCAACAGGCTTTGGAAAAGCCCTAGGAATTGCTCTATAAAGTTGCCTAATGTTTGCTTGAGCCTGATGATATAATAAGTTAGCAGACTTGCCTCTGGGCTGTAATTCTAAAGATCTTTCAGGATTTTCCAAGTTAGTGTTTTTCATCCAAGGCTGGGCCTTCCCTTCACTGACAAGCATATAAACAAGATGATATAAATCAGAGAAACAAAGGTGATAATTTTGAATGTCTGTAGGAAATTTCTCAGCAAGACTGTGAGGATCTTCAGATACTTTGGGAAAATCTTTGACCGTGGCCCACAATTCAGTTTTAGTCCAGGGAATATAAGAAATTAAGGGTTTCATGGATGGATATTCAGAAGGCTTAATTTTAAAGTGACAGTTTCTGACTAGTTCAGAGGAAAAGGAAGTGGAGAGAGTTTCAGAGAAAAGGAGAAGTCTGGCTAGAGAATTATTTTGTGGGAACTGAAGGTATAGAGGATGTATTGATGGCATAGAAGAGAAGGAGGAAGATCGTGTCAGGAGTCTGATTAAGAGGAACCAGCTGAGGGAGAGACAAGATAGCACTGGAGATGAAGCCTGAGATAAGGAAGCCAAGGAAGAAGAGACTGAGGCTTCAGGAGCCACTTCATTTTTCTTTGCTTGTTTGTCTCAGTGAATTTTAAAATCTTGCTTTGCAGAAAGGCAATCTTAGACTCCTGATAATGTTGAGAAGCCTCAAAATATCAATTGAAATAAGCTCATCACTCAGTTCTGGAAATTTTTGAGCTTTGTAGTACAATTCAGTTTAAAGGAAATTAAGTTTGGGTATTTCAAAATTTCCTCATAATGGCCACTGATATTCTAAATTGCTTTTTGTCAGGTTGGCCCATTTAGTTAGAAATGCATATGAGAAAGGGTGGTGGTTTTCAAACATAAAATCGGCCAGATACCCTGTAGGGGGGCACCCTAAAAATATTTAGAATACTAGGATCCCATTTCTCAGAGGTTTATCTCTAGAGTAAAGAACAATTTTCTAACAGCTGAAACAGCTTTCATCACAAACAGCTCAGTTCAAACCAGGTTTGCAAGTACCAGCCAATTCAAAAGAAACAGTGTGGTCCTGGAGGAGCAAAGCTGAAGGCATTTTCAGCCATTTTCCAGAGAATAAGCCCTTTCAAAGGATTAGGTCAAAGGCTGAACCAGTACAGTGTCATTTAAAGCAGTCCCGGGCTTCTCTGGTGGCGCAGTGGTTGAGAGTCTGCCTGCCAATGCAGGGGACACAGGTTCGAGCCCTGGTCTGGGAAGATCCCACATGCAACTGGGCCCGTGAGCCATAATTACTGAGCCTGCGCGTCTGCAGCCTCAGCAACAAGAGAGGCCGCGATAGTGAGAGGCCCGCGCACCGCGATGAAGAGTGGCCCCCACTTGCCGCAACTAGAGAAAGCCCTCGCACAGAAACAAAGACCCAACACAGCCAAAAATAAATAAATAAATAAATAAACAAATAAAAGATTACTATTAAAAAAATAAATAAATAAATAAATAAAGCAGTCCCTTCCAGAAGGTATTGGACCAAAGGCATTTCTAGCCAGCTTCAGTTGAAACAGTCTGATCTCAAGATCAGACCAAAGTGCCAAATGAGTATTTATACACAGAATAAGGCCTTAATCATAAGGGTAAAACTTTTAAACAGATCCCAAAAAAGCATGGAGTGGTTCGGATGCAAAGAGGTCATGGGTTCAGATCCAGAAGAAAGAAGTACACAAGAAAGTAGTGAGTGACAATGGGGTCAATTGTGAGTACCAGACCCTTGCTCACCAGCCCTGGAAGCTTCAGGAATCTTCTCTGGTCCCTGTACAGGCCACCAAATGTTGACCCGAAACAAACAGACTGCAAGATATTTCTCCAGGAAAGATGGGTTGCTTTGGGATCAGCAGAGAATTGTTAATTCTGGGTCTGCAAACATGATGAGCCATGTGCAACTTCCCACATGCCAAATGAAGAACACTTTTGTTGAGGGGAAAGGAAGTTGGGAGGGCTACAGTAAACAGAGAGTCCATGGCTTTTCACTGGCTGAGTTCAACCAGGAAAGAAGAGGAGTCTTCTTCATATTGGGCTGTTTTTGTCTCAGGGTGTGAGAGCTCCCCCTTCTGGTCTCCCAACTCTGTTTAATTGAGGTTTCTGTTTGTTTCCAAATTTTACAAAAGTGATATTTAATATAGTGTTTTCATGATGGCTAAAATAAGGTACGAATATTTAAATATCTTCAATTTCATTTTTTTCAGGACCTTTTACTTCTGTACCCTCTATTTCTGAGCATACCAACAAAGGGATTTGCTTATTTTTGCTTCACATTGTTCCAACATCAACAAGTAGGAAGTTGTAAAATTGGTCTTTGTGCAAGTCAGTTTCATTTAATGAAATGTTATATGAAGTAGAGTCTATATATTCTGATGTGCAAGCCTACTTTGTATACTTAATCCACATTTTATTGGACATAAATTGCATTTGACCTCTTTGATACACAGACTTTTCCTCTGTATAACCGCAATGATTTTGCCTATCTTCCTGTTATTAAGGGAATGGAAAAATTACCTCTACTTCAATGCATCTAAGACTAAGTCTGCCACATAGCAGTTGTTAAAGAAATGTTTGTTCATACTGGCTCTAATATAGGCTTACTTTTCCCCATGGATCAGCTGCCAAACATGAACTACAAAAGGAATTCATGTTCTAATTCTCAGTTCAAGCCTAATTTTTACTTTAAAAGCTTATGTTTGTCTTCTCTACTCCCCCATCCTTGTCATAATTTTTAATTAGAATTATTTTTTTCCTAACTTTTCCAACTAAGTTTCTTATTTAAATTTTAACATTTCATTTCATGTTTTTTATAAGCCATTTTTGCTCGTTTGGTTTGGCATAAATTAATACTCAAGAAATTCTAACAGCAACACCATCATTATTAAGTATTACAATCCTGATTTTATAGGTATGAAACCTAAAGTACAGAGAGGTTTAGTAACTTGTCCCAGGAGACACAGCCTGTAAGTAGTGGAGGTTGGATTTCACCCCCAGGCAATTTAAATAAATATGGTCTACTATCCTATTACAAATATAAAACATTAAAAAAAAAAAAAACCTGTAGCACTCTGTTAGAGACAAATGTCAGAGGAGAAAGTAAGAATGAAAGGAAGATAATAAATGTAGGTGTTGGGGATCGAGTACAACTATAAGCAGTCAAGGCAGGGAAGACCTCACTGAATATGTGGAGTGACATTTTGGTAAAAGCCTGAAGAAAATGCAGATATCTGAGGGAAGAGGTTTCTTGCAAGCACAAAGACTCTATGCAGGCCTAAAAGTTCTGGAGAAGGGTAGTGTAGGTGAAGCAGGTTTATTCCTGGGGGAGATAGAACACGTTCATGCTTGACATGGCCAAAATCCTGATCATCACATTAAAACCTCCACCCATCGTCTTGATGCTCTCTCCATCCTTCCTTTTGTTCCCAGTCAATAAATGTATTCATTCTTGATTCTCTTCATTTCCTTATGAACAACAGTCAGTGCATCTGGAAATCTTGCTACCTTCAAAGTACACCAAGAATCCACCCACTTCTCCCACTTCCTCCACCGCTACTCTACCTACCACCAGTTCAGTGATTCTCTGCAGTTGGTCCAAAACATAGTACAAGGTGGTCCTATTAAAACATGTATGAAATCTTTTACTCCACTTCTCAAAACATGCAATGGCTATTCATTGAATTCAGAGATGGATCCGAGAATTTGTTCTTACTGTCACTGTTGTGTTCTGCTATTGATTGTTTGCTTTACTCTCTATCCTACTAGTACCATGTGGATAAATTGAATTTGAAAAAAATCATATTTATTAATTCTGTAAATTTTCAGATATTTACTTTAAAATCATGAATTAACTCTTCAACTGTATATAATCTGCTTTTTTTTTTACCAAGTGTGATGATGAATTTTATGAGTAATTTCATGTATTAATTTAGCTAGACTACAGTACCCAGTTATTTAATCAAACACTAATCTAGATGTTGCTATGGAGGTATTTTGTAGATGTGGTTATGATGTGGTTTATAATAAATATGTATTTTGCTTTTGTCCATGGTTCCTGGCTCACAGGTCCCCAAACTCTTGGAATTTCCTAAGCCATAAGAGCAATGGGAGCATCTTTTGTTTTAATATTTGATCTTTTGTCCTTAGTTCTTGAAATCACTCCAGAGCCATGTAAAAGTGAAATGGGTGTCTTGTTAGGCATGATAAGTCCTTTTCAGCCACACTTGAGTTTATGTTAATGAGCTGACTTTTGGAAAGCTCTTAGGTAACCTAAGGATGGAGGCCAGTAGCTTCCATGTGACTAGAGGGTTGGAACTTTCAGCTCCATCTCCAGATCTTTAGAGACTGAGTTCCATCACCATCAGCCAATGACTTAATCAATCAGACTTATGTAATAAAGCTTCCATAAAAATCCTAAAACTAAGAGGTTTAGATAGCATTCAGGCTGGTGTATCAGAACTCATCCACATCCTGGGAAGATGGTATACTCCAAACTCCACAGGGTCAGAAGGTCCTGTGTTTAAGACCCTTCCAGACCTCACCCTGTGTATCTCTTCATCTGGCTAGTTATTGGTATCCTATAATATCCTGTGTAATAAACCAGTAATCTAGTAAGTAAACTGGTCTCCCAAGCTCTAGCAAATTAATTGAGCCCAAATTGGTGGGCCTTGGGCCAGCTGGTCAGAAGCACAGGTAACAACTTGGACTTGTGATTAGCGTCTGAAGTAGGGAAAGTCTTGTAGGACTGAGCCCTTAACCTGTGGGATCTGACACTACCTCAAGGTAGAGAGTGTCAGAATTGAGTTAAATTCGTAGAATACCTTGTCAATGTCCACTGAATTTGGAAAATTGCTTTGTGGTGTTGGAAAACACACATTAGAGTAGTTAATATCTACAATCAGTTGTCTTGAATTAAAGGAGATTATCCTGGACAACGTGGGTCACCCTCATCCAAACAGTCCAAGACCTTAAGAACAAAACTGAGGTTTCTCTAAAAAGAAGAATTCTGTCTAAAGACTTTAGCATCAAGCCCTGCCTGAGTTTTCAGTCTGCCACCCTACCCTACAAATTTCAAACTTGCCATTCCCACAGTCACTTGATCTACTTCCTTAACTGTTTTGCTAGTTCTGATTCTCTGGACAATCTGATAGGCCACTGTTTTTATTTCTTTTTCTTATTCTTTCCCTTTTTTTTTTTTTTGGCTTCCCAATTCTTGGACAGTTTCTTCCCAGAAAAGTCTATAGGACTTCCTATGTTCTTGTTCTTTTTGTATGTTTGCACATTTCTTTCTATATTTCCAAAGATATTAGCTATATTAATTTTTATTTTTTATGATTACTTTATTAAGTTTTTGTTTTTTCCAAATAAGCGAGTCTAGGAATCTCTATTTTAATGTCGGCCTTCTTAAGAAACCTGGTGAATTTTAGAGGGGTATCATCTTATATTGCCCACAATTTATAATGCTTAGGCTCCGCAATTGACAATTCCACACCAAGAAGGAAACACTCAAGGTATGTGAGACCAAGTATGGAGTCAAGCATGTGCCACAATACTAGTCTTTTAAAGAGGTCCTACCTTGAACACCAGTTTCCTTGTCATTATGTCCTGCATTGTAAATTCTCCCTGACCAAAGTGCTAGATCTAAGTGATACCAAAACCCATTTATGTAGAATACTTATGAAATGCCTAGAAATTTGGTTGGTTTTGCTGCAAGGGAGTATAATCCAACAAGGATGAAATATATTATCATAATTTCTTTTATTGCAGGATATAGAAAGCCTCATACAAACTGGATTTAAAAAGAAAGGTAATTTAATGACCCGTAATTTGAAAACACAAGGCAGGATAATGGTAAGTCTTGATCTATCAACTTAACAATGTCATCAATGATCCTCTCTCTTTCTCTTCTTCCTCCCACTGTATCAGCTGCATCTTTAGCCTGAACCCTCTCACAGACACAAGCAAGCTCCTAATACCTAAAAGGAATACATGCTTCTTTATCCTTATCCAAATGAAAAAGTAAAGCTTTCCCCAGTATTGCAGTGTCTCATGGATTGTTCCCCCCAGTAGAGATGATTAACACTAAATGTAATGGCTCAGCTTTAAAAGTTTATCCCTATTCCAATCACCGTTGGCAGGGATATGAAATGGATTGTTTGGCTTAGTATGCATGGGTCATACGTTCTATCCAGGTCCAGTGAGTGAAGTCCAGTTTCCCCTAAATCAAATACATCTTCAAATGTTGGCGATAGGGATGAATGCTAAGAAGACAAACAAAAAATACCTTTATACTGAAGTAAAATAAAAACAACAAAAAAACAGAAATTACCCCCAAATCTTGAGACATAGTGTTATCTCGAGGATCAAATAAACCATAGAAATAACAGAGATGTAGGAATTCATTTAACACAGCTGAAATGGGGGATGCTAATGCCAAGTAGAGTCTCTAACTTTCTATCTTCTGTCTGTCAACTTCTTTCTGTTCTCTCAGTTATGACCAGAATTTTCCTCATGGCATAATACTTAGCCATTCAAAACTTCCAACTTTAAAATAAACTTTATTAAAAAACTTTATTAACTATATAAATGAGATTAACTGCAGGTTTAGACCCAATATCTAAAACCTTAGACAAAAACTCACTAATCCATATTATAACTGCTAACATCCCTCTTCCAATCAAGTGTGGTCATGGGCGTTGAGAGACATAAAACAATACAACTCCAAAATGAACTTAATGATTAGACATAAAATAAGCCAGTAATTAGAATAAGAATGGCTACCATGCAGAAAATCCAGAATATGTCTACTCTAACCTAATATTAATTGTAGTTAACTATCTGATTCATCCATTTTTTAAAATTTTTATTTATTTATTTATTCATTCATTTATTTATTTATTTATTTATTTATGGCTGGCTGTGTTGGGTCTTCGTTTCTGTGCGAGGGCTTTCTCTGGTTGTGGCGAGCGGGGGCCACTCTTCATCGCGGTGCGCGGGCCTCTCACTGTCGCGGCCTCTCTTGTTGCGGAGCACAGGCTCCAGACGCGCAGGCTCAGTAGTTGTGGCTCACGGGCCTAGCTGCTCTGCGGCACATGGGATCCTCCCAGACCAAGGCTCAAACCCGTGTCCCCCGCACTAGCAGGCAGATTCTCAACTGCTGCGCCACCAGGGAAGCCCTGATTCATCCATTTTTAAAGAAAAATTCTATTTGTATTCTCACCAGTATTACCCACAGCCTATATTTACTTTCCACTGTGGACTGACATACTAACATTAAATTACATTTAGACTCAGAAATGTTTATCACCTATCAATTTTTTCTTTTATGCATATCACTTTATATATACTTTAACTGAATTAGTTATAACATTGACAAAATAATTATATTTTATTTATTTTTCTAACATGGCAAGAATTATGTTTCATTCATATCCATTTGCAATGCTTAATAAGGACTAAATAAATATTTGAATTTTGCAAATCTTTCCAAAGCTTAACTATCATCCTTTATCAAATTCCATGTATCAGTCACAGTTATAATACTTATTCTCCTGTATAAATCCCAAATCTGACAGGTTTTTACATGAAAATTATAAACATATAACAATATATGTTTTAAATTAAATGTTACTTTTTCATTCTTTGTACATACATTTTTTGACCTAAATACAGATGAAAGCATTCCAGAGATTCTTCTTTTCTCATGATTCATTCTGTCAATTTTCTCTCTATGCTCCTAAACTCCATAGCATATCCTTTACTGTCTGATATTTGGATGACTATATACCCATATTCTTTAAGGGTCATTTAAAATAATTAAGCACATATCTTTCTCACAGCTGCTCCTCTCTCCTTTTCTATCTTGAATGCCTTCTTAACTTTTTTCTACTTTTGTCCTTCCTCCGTGTTTTCATTTATACCCGAGAGATATACTCTTTATAATTTTGACTAATATTAAGAGAGAAAAAAAATTCAGGGCATATCATATTCAAACTCTTCAATTCTTTTTTTGCCTGTTCTTTCTATTACTGCTTTTCTGTCTTTCTTGGTTCTGCCTGGCTGATCCTCTTCCAAGCTTTTGGACTGAGTGTTTGAATTGCTATTATGTTTCCTGGAGGCCCTCACTCTTCTCCAGTGAGGCTCATTTGTTTCTTTCAACAATCCTTGAAGGTAGACAAGGTAGGCAATATTAATCTCAAGTGAATTCTGAAGTACTGGTTGGAGAAGTTGAGGCACTGAAAGCTCACGTAGAAAAGGTAAAGGAAAGGCTACAAGCATGTTTTAAGCCTTATTCGTAAGTGACAATGAATAGCATTCTAGGAATAATATCTGATAAAATCTGGCAACCAACAACCAACTGGGTTTACTTGAGAGAAAAGACTGAACAGCCTATTAGTGTAAGGATTCAAATCCAGATCATTTCAAATCCAAAACACATGCTCTTTTCACTACATGACAGTTTTTACAGTTAGATGCTCTTGGCAGACACAGAAATAAATGTATCTTGACACACACTAATCATGATTTGATATAGGAGGGGTTGAAGTAGTGTGGAATCATGATTCATTAAAATCCTAAAATCATCCAGAATATCTCACAAACACCAAAACATTTTTAAATTCCACCCTGCCCCAGTGAAAATGAAAAAAATTTAGGCTCTATTTCACTCAATCCTTTATGTGATTGTCACTTTTATTGGATTTAAAAAATAAATACTCAAGTTAAAAACATTATCCTGAGTGCTGTGTGTATGTTTATGTGTTTGAATATGACTAAAACAAGGGAGAGTGCCTATAATACCAACTTCCCTGATGTATTTATTTAATGTTAAAGTCTTTTTCTGAACATAATAGAGACTTTGCTTTGTGAACGAGACATTAACTCTGGGAGCATGACAGAGTAATGGTCAGGAAAATGTTGGTATTTAATCAAGGCCATCTCCTCCTTAATATTTGTTTATTCCCTACATTTTATTTTGTGTGTAGTATGTTTGCTTTATTATTATTTATTAAAAGTCTACACTGTAGCTTGGAAACTGTAACTTAGGTAAAACATGTAGTTCACAGGTAATCTTTAAGTGCTCCAATACACCCTTATCTCATTTCTTATGGCCATAGCTTGAGATACACTGGCATGAGGCTCAATAAATATCAGCTCCACTCTGGATTTTAAAGCACTGACAATCAGTCTCTCTCCAGGAGTCTGAGTATGTGACATACAAAGAGTAACATAGAGATCAGAATGCACAAAACTGCACAAACACACAAAGAGATACCAACAGAAAACAACAAGCAGTAGAAGCAGCAGTCACGAGGCAAAACAGTCAAGAGCAAGTAGTAACCGCGTTAGGAGTAGATGAAATTACTCAATTCAAAAAGACTGCACATGAGCATACATAAGCAGTGTAAGCAAAAACAGAGTTATTAAATGCCATGAAGGCAGAGCTAGAATAAAGAACAGAGTATATCTACTTGGGGGAGACAAGTTAAACATGAAAGGAGTGTTGTATGTCAGCTGGGGATATAGTCTCCTTGAGTTAGAACCCTACAGCCTCAAGCTTCCTGTTCTTCCTCATTTCCATGAGACTTTTAATAATCTGGCACTAACTGAGATGATCAGAGCCCTCTTTCTTCCAAGCAGTCTTCATGAACTCAAGTAACACAATAAAATACCTAAGAAAGTGTATCTTTACGAAGGAAACCAGAACTTTGTCAAATGTCATTCCAATCTCTAAAGCCATGCAGATTACATTGTCTAAAGGAAGAAATCTAAAACACCATGATGCAAATGGATTTTACACTATCTGAGATGTTTCAGGTGATTTGGGTTTTCTCTAGAATATTCAAACAATATAAACAGAAATTGTAATGTTGAGGAGAACTGCCAGTAAAATGTAGATAAACAGTGCTATAATGTATTACTTTCAGCAATATGGGTATACTCAAAGATTAATCAAAGTCCTAGTTAAATACACATGCTCACAGGACTATTTTTTAAATAATGAACATAAGAAAAAAGTTGGTCCATGAGAAAAGATTTACCATTTGTGTTAATGTTCTCTAAGAGATGCTCAATTAATATAATTAGCACCTGCTTTCTGAGATACTTATTCTTCAACCTCTTAAATAGGTAAAAAAAAAAAAAAAGTATGCAAATGCATTGTACAAATGAGTACAATGCCGTGGACAAAATATTCTCTTTAGAAAGAAATATATTAACATGATTGCTGTTTGCCACACATAACTCATCAGAAGTATATCAGAATATTTTATGAGCTACATATGTCCTGCTTTACAACTCAAATGCACTGCTTCTCAAATTAGTATCTGAAACACATTACTGTATTTACTCCAATAAACACTTGAATCCAAAAGAATTGGGGAAATACAATAATTTTAGTATGTATTATAGGCAGCATAAATATAAACTAACTTCCACTGATATATGGTTAGTTAAAATAAAAAATATAGAGAGAAATGATTTCTCCATGTAGAAGAAATTAGCTTTCTGCTCTACATTTATGAATCAGAAGTAAGACTATCAAATTTTTTTTCCAGCCATTAGAATATCTGTTGATTTTAGCATTTATTTTGAAGCAAGAATAAATATCTTACTAAATCGTTGCTACACATGGTCACTTGAACATTATCAATTCACAGGTAAATTTAGGAGTCACCTATACTATAAATATAAGCCATTAAAACATCAGTTATAGATTGTTTTTCAACAGCTTTATGTTCATCTGTAGCATATTTATTGTCTGGTCAGTGAGAAGATTAACTTTTCTAATATATTTCAGTAATATAAGAAAAAAATTCCCAGCCTTATTAGGAGAGAATTCTGCTCTGAGTTTGGCACTTTCTCTATCACCCCACTCAAATGGAAAAGCCCTAGGTCCTTCATCATAAGCCTTCATTACAATTGTTATACAAACAATGATCTTAAGCTTCTTAGTATTGTCTGAGCATTGTTTTCCATATTTGCTTCTAAGTCTCTTTGGCATAATTCTACAGATACATAATTTTTTTATTGTTGTTGTTGTTTTTATTATTAAGTGTAAGACCTGCATTTGTTCCTCCATGTTTCATTCAACAAGCCTAAGTCCTCATTGAATCTGCATTCTGTAAACCTGTGATACCAAAACTCTAAAATCAGAATCCTGTGAAAAGCTTCTTATAAGATTACTGTATCTGCCCCCAGAGTTTCAAATTCAGTAGGGGCCCAAGAATTTGCATGTCTAAGAAGGTCCCATCTGATGCTACTGCTGCTGGTCAGGAAATATTTATTAAAATGTTCAAGAAAGGTAAACTAAAAGCTACCCCTAAGTTTAGTACTTTGGTCCAGTTAGTGAACTTGTTTTTAATCCACATAGCTGTTCTTGTATCCAAGCAACCTAATCTATTCTGAAATGACGTAAGTATATGTAATACAACTTCTTAAAAATCTAAATAGAATGCCTTATCAAAACCTCTCTTTAATTGTGCACTTTTAACTATTTCTGATTGATAAATGTAGAAATATCATTATTACTTACTTATTGAATCATTTTACAAATTTATAGTAACACCAATTTTTGATGTTTGTAATTCAGATGTGAAATGAGTTTAAAGATACTTTTTGTTATGCCCATATTCACTAAGAAATGTGTAAAAAGAACAGAAGTAAAAGCATGTTCAAATTACTTTTTAGCATTTTTATATTTGTCCAGTTATAAAAAGCAGGAATAAAAATATGCATCAAAGTAACAAGGCCTAGCTTTAACTCCATATAAGAATTTCAGTATCCGTGTCCCAAACCATTCCCTAACTATATCCTTTCATATGATTTCTAGTGGTCAACTACAATAAATGTAATTGTACTTCAACTCTTACTAATACTTTGTAACTTCTCCTTAGTATAAATCCTCCATTGACTTTATTTATATTTGAATTTTATTTTATTTTTATACAGCAGGTTCTTATTAATTATCAATTTTATACATATTGGTGTATATATGTCAATCTCAATCTCCCATTTCATCCCACCACCACAACCCCACCCCCGCTTTCCCGCCTTGGTGTCCATACGTTAGTTCTCTACATCTGTGTCTCTATTTCTGCCTTGCAAACAGGTTTATCTGTACCATTTTTCTAGATTTCACATATATGCATTAATATATGATATTTGTTTTTCTCTTTCTGACTTACTTCACTCTGTATGACAGTCTCTAGGTCCATCCACTTCTTTACAAACGACCTAATTTCATTCCTTTTTTGTCTGAGTAATATTCTATTGTATATATGTACCACATCTTCTTTATCCATTCATCCCTTGATGGGCATTGAGGTTGCTTCCATGGCCTGGCTATTGTAAATAGTGCTGCAATGAACATTGGGGTGCATGTGTTTTTTTGAATTGTGGTTTTCTCTTGGGTATATACCCGGTAGTGGGATTGCTGGGTCATATGGTAATTCTATTTTTAGATTTTTAAGGAGCCTCCATACTGTTCTCCATGGTGGCTGTATCAATTTACATTCCCACCAACAGTGCAAGAGGGTTCCCTTTTCTCCACACACTCTCCAGCATTTGTTGTTTATAGATTTTTTGATGATGCCCTTTGTAACCGATGTGACGTGATACCTCATTGTAGTTTTGATTAACATTTCCTTAATAATTAGTGATGTTGAGCAGCTTTTCATGTGCCTCTTGGCCATCTGTATGTCTTCTTTGGAGAGGTGTCTATTTAGGTCTTCTGCCCATTTTTGGATTGGGTTGTTTTTTAATATTAAGCTGCATGGGCTGTTTATATATTTTGGAGATTAATCCTTTTTCCATTGATTCTTTTGCAAATATTTTCTCCCATTCTGAGGGTTGTCTTTTCGTCTTGTTTATAGTTTCCTTTGCTGTGCAAAAGCCTTTAAGTTTCATTAGGTCCCATTTGTTTATTTTTGTTTTTATTTCCATTACTCTGGGAGGTGGGTCAAAAAAGATCTTGCTGCAATTTATGTCAAAGTGTGTTCTTCATACGTTTTCCTCTAAGAGTTTCTAATTGTATTGATTTGAGTCCTCTCCCTCTTTTCTTTTTCCTAATCCCAAGAGTCAGATCTCATCGTACTACTGTTTGCCATAAATAGTGTGTGTGTGTGTGTTTGTGCGTGTACTTTTGAGTGAGACATTTTATATGGTGAACGTTAAATAAATTCAACTGCTCATTGCCTTATTCAATTAAAGCAGCTGTTGAGTGAATTAGCAAAAAGATTGTTACTATGCCAGTATCAGTTCTTACACTTAAAATGCAATGCTAAGTTTATCACACAGTGATATCAATTTTAAAGAGACATTTTTCCACCATTTACTCCTCTATTTATTAGATGTGTATTCAAAACTCACCCCATGGCAAGTACTATGTTAGGGATGCATGGATGAACAAAAGGTTCTTTTCGGCATAAGCTATAGATTTTGGGACATATGTTATTTTTCAAAACTGTACCCAAGAAATTGCTGAGTCCTTATTATGACTAATTATAAACCTTTAGAGGCCTTTTATTCATCTGAACGAAGCTGTAATACTTAAAATAATTTTGGAAGGTCTTTTCTTGAAATGTCTTCAGAGCTGTGATACTTTATTCTGGATATTCTGAAAATTCAGAAAAATCTCTCTTTGGATTTACAGCAGACATTTCTTTTTTAGTGGACACCACTTCTCATTCACACTGCCTACTTAACAATAAATGCCTCTTGGCACAGCTGGATTTGATTTGATTAGCCTGGACACTTAACGTAAGTAAATCAATCCAAGTCCGTTCTGCTGGAATTCTAATTCAGGAAACTGCTGAGAAATGGATAATAATATCACCTGAATTGTAAGTTTAAAAGTATGTAAAATCAGAGGTGAAATTACTCATGGGAATAATAGAGAACAGCTGGTCTTTTTTACCAGGTGAAGGAAGGGAATAGAGCAGATGCACATGAGAAAGGAAGTAGCTCCCTGGGGAATTACGCATCCCTGGGATAGGATACTGATATTTGAATTCTAGAAACCTTCTCTTGACTTGAGCCAGTTTATGTTTTCCTTGAAATTAAAAGTTTATTGAATAGAACAAAAAATATTTTGTTTCCTGAAAACAGCTGCAAATAATGTGAAACAAAGTTTGCTGAAGAAAAATCTGTAATCAAACTGCTTATGGTCCAAATAACCTTTGAGGTTATAGATAAAGCGATCCCTTATACTCCCGGGTACAATATCTTGAAAATTGCTATCATTAAGATGAATTTTAAAAGTTAGATTATAAAGTATTTTAATGATTCTTTTAAAAATTTCTAAGCAGAAAGAAGAGTTGCAACATATTTTGAGAAATGGCTTTATTATTAAGTAACTACAGATTTCTCTCAAAGTGAGAATAACTCATTCGTGTATTTTGGAATGCTTTTTAATCCAAACAAAACTTACTGGTCTAAAGATCTTTTTTTATATGCAGTCTCAGAGGCTTTGGTATTACCCATTTTCAGCTCTTAATTATGGGTAATCCAAAATTAAGAAAAAATGCATTATGTTCTAGAATGTACAGATAAAATTCTATTTTGAATCAAACAACATTCACCATGAAGTTTTTCATGGAAAGAAATGTTTATCTTTTTCAAAAGAATATATTAAAAGTTGCTGAATTTCCACCACCTGTTCCTGACAGCTATTTCAATGTAAGTAATACATCACAGGGGTGATGGCAATCTGATGATGTATTGGAACTATACATCATTGTGGTGACGGCGCTTTAATGACAGATGAGTAATACATCTTCAGGTAAAGCTCTCAAATTTAGGCCTGCCTGGAAAATAGAGTTTCTGGAAGAAGAAAACATCTTATCAACTTTATAAAAGAATGCATGTAATAAAACATAGTTTGCTAAATCAGAGGGCTGTAAGTTAGGAAGCAGAAATAGATGTCTTAATGTCCATAACCTTTTTCTTCCTTAACATGTTTATTGCAAGCCAAAAATGCCTTTTGCATTAAAAGGTGTTCCCATTTTTTGTCTTCTTTACACTTCATTTATTCATCATTTCAACATGTATCATAGTGTATTTCTTTTTCATTTTTTTCCTTGGAGCTGGAAGAAATTTCTTTTTAGCTAAAAATACTTAGAACCAGTCACACCCTTCTAAAAACTTCCTTACGCTATAAAGGTGGAGATTTCATTTGCCACTTTATTTCTGCTTTTTCTATCTTTAATAAACTGTTCAAAAATGCATTTCTTGGGGTTTTAATTTCTTTAAGAGCTTAAATTGTTTTTTATCTTCACATGGATACAAAAAGCTGTAATCTTTGGTTTCTTATACTCATTAAGGGGAAAATTTTTTAAAAAAGATATCTTTGGAAAAAAACTATCAATATTCTGCATTTTAAAGAAACATTATCTTCTATCTATATTAAAAAGTAAAAGCACATTTACAGTATACAATCTTTAACATTTTTAAACTGTTAGAGACTGTTGAAGTATGTATTTAATTTTGAAACTTAGGGGAAAAAATACTAAAAGATGCATTTCAAACATGTAAATTGAAGTCATAATAGCATAAGTCTCCAATAATACTTAACGGGACTTGATAAAAGTTATAAAATGTGTTTGTTTGTTTGTTTTAATTTATATTTATTTATTTATTTATTTTTGGCTGTGTTGGGTCCTCGTTTCCGTGCGAGGGCTTCCTCTAGTTGCGGCAAGCAGGGGCCACTCTTCATCACGGTGCGCGGGCCTCTCACTATCGCGGCCTCTCCTGCTGCGGAGCACAGGCTCCAGACGCGCAGGCTCAGTAGCTGTGGCTCACGGGCCTAGTTGCTCCGCGGCATGTGGGATCTTCCCAGACCAGGGCTCGAACCCGTGTCCCCTGCATTGGCAGGCAGATTCTCAACCACTGCGCCACCAGGGAAGTCCCTAAGATATTCTTTTGTAAATAAAAGCTAGTTTAAGTTTGTTGGTTTAATTAAAATAGACATGTCTTTAGAGTTATCAACATGAAATATAATATTTTAATTTCATCTATGTTTACAAATGTGTCAGCAAGAAAAATAACTCAGTATGATAAAATTTTCATAACTAATCTAAACATAATTGTTAAGAGCAAGTAAATTAAATAAATGAAAGTAGGATGAAAAGTTATTTGAAGTGAACTCTTTAAATAAGTTTCCCAAATCTTTTCAGCAACCAGAAACCTTAAAGTTTTGTTAAGATCAAGTTAAATGATGGAAATTTATTGAAGATCTAGATCATTTCCAAGTAAGACAAAGTAGTACAACATTCATTACTGAACATAGGTTCATCTACTTTTGACTTCTTAGTGGAAAAAAACTAAAGATAAAATTTGGGGCTATTAGTAAACATGTTTGTTGCCAAGCTGAAAAGATCTTCTATGAGAAAGCACATGTTTCTAGAAATTATAAAAAGTATTTATAATTTTGTCAATCTAAAGAATGCTAGTGTAAGAAATAGTCCACAATTATTTACTTCCTAAATTGTCACTAGAAATTAAAGTTTCTAAGAGTTAAGGATTCTAATGTAATTAAAGCTACTGAAAAACAAAAAAGGAAACATCATATGCAAGAAACTAGAATGTGCTTTTGGCTAAGAAAAGTATGAGGGATAAAGATGCATTTTTGTTAAGGGAATGAGAGCAACTTTGCCTAAACTAGAACTTCTGGGTATGAAGAACAAACTAAAGGTATACAAAATGTTGAAGAGAGAGAGAGAACTTTACCTTGTGTAATTAAGCTGGCTAAAATTTAATTGTTATTATACAGATTTAAAAAATTAAGCTTTAATATGAATAGTGGACTTAGGTAAAAGTACAACTTAATTTTCTTTTATCTGTTGAATAGAGAAATATTGTTTCATATTGATCTGTGATCCCATTTAGTCAAGTATCCAAAGCTTTTGACATTTTTGATACTCTTCCCAAAAATCAAATTCTAGATGAAGTCTTGACCACAAATTAACTTTGAGGTCAAAGTTTTCCAGAGGGCTTCTGTAACATTTCAAATATTTTATTTGTTAGATTAATTAAGGTTATGACATGTTAAATCACATGGGAAGCATTGCCAAATAAGACTAAGTAACACTAAGCCTTCTTTATGTTGTTTTTGTATAAATATATAAGTGTTCTAGAAATTGTGTGAGATTCCTAGAAATATGATATGTTCTAGTACAATGTTATCACCTGTAACTCTAGTTATTATTTTAAAATGTTGTATGTCATCCTCTGGGAACCCAATTAGAAATGGGCAAAATGACCTTCTTATTGCTATTCTCTTACCTTCTACAATTGCTGTCATCAAAATTGAGGCTCATACTAAAAGCACTGGACCTGAGTATCAGGGAAACACCCTGGCTGACTTTCATGGAAAAGCAGCAGCAACAGTATCTATAACGATTTCGGCAGGAATGGCATTAATTCTGCTTCTGCAAAAAATGACCCCCTTACTGTCAGACTTTTGCCATCTTGATGTCCTTGCAACAGTGCAAAAGTCTGATTCTGAATCAAATGAATTAAGATGGGTAAACAATGGCGATACATTAAATGAACAGTTGGAGCTATGGGAAACCCAAGACAACCATTTGGTTCTTCCTGCTCCCTTGCAAAACCCCATTTTTCAGTTTTTCCATTTCTTCACTTACCACAGTGCATTAAAACAAAACAAAACAAAACAAAAAAACTACCTTTCTTCCTAGAGGCCTCAGATCTCCTCCCTCTGGACTCTTTGAACACCTGCAGTTGGAATTCATTCAACTACCACGTAGTATGAGTTATCGGTATGTTCTTGTTATTGTATCTATGTTTTCTGGATGGGTGGAAGCCTTTCCCTTCCACAATTCTGATGCCCTCTTTGTGGCAAAGAAACTTAGAGAATGTGTTTCCCACTTGAGGTATACCTTCCACAATCTCCAGTGATTAAGGCACCCATTTCACTGGGCTAATCATACAAGTCTTAATGAAAATCTTGCAAACTTCTTCGAATTGCCACTGCTTCTGTTACCTTCAACCATCAGGCAACTACATGAACTGAGAAGGATGCTCTAATTTTTTTTTGCAGACTTAAGGAGACTTTTTCTCTTAAGCTATCTATGACTTACAGTAGTTTGGTAAATTACACCTTTGTGAACAAAGGTGGAACATTTTTTTATCCCCACTTGATTCCTCCAGAATTCAGAAACTCTCAATATTCTTATTTTCATGACAATATATTTGTTTGCATAAGTTCAGTAAGAATCTATTCTCTTTGTAACAGGGCATAATTAGAAACATTGGTTATATTACCAAGGTTCTGACTGGAATGTCATATTTGAGAAAGATATGCATAGACTCAGATATGCCCAGACAGCTTCAAGGAACTGCTTGGAAAAAATAAACCCAGGAACTTGCTTACTAGGTTTTGGCAAAGCAGTCTTTAAAAAGAATTTATGCTCAATTACCATTCTTGCTGCATTTATATAAATATTCAGGTCAAGTTTAATATAAATATATTAGTTTTATCTGATTATCTTTAGTAAAACATGGGGGTAATTGTAGAGAGAAAAATTATGTCTTCACCTTTGTAGGCATAAGATTCTAGTCCTGTTAATTGTCTTTGAGATTTTGTTATATACCTGTAAACTGAACTGGATCGTAAATTCTTCTACTTTCCTCAAATGACTCACCAAAATAACAATTCCAATTTTCTCCTACCCTTCTGTTTGGGATCACTAAGAATGAAGGCAGCCTTCCAAGTGCTACTGTAAAGGGTACCTTACCAAGTGCTACTGACCACTGACACTGTTGTGGAACTAGAATGTATTGAGCCTTGGGTACACATCTCACAGCTAAGGAAGGCTTCACCTGACACCTGATTCTGTACAAATGCTGGAGACCTCAAACTGACAAAGAAGAGAAGTAGCTGACATCCAGGTAAACTGCTTCTGCCCAAGATGCTGGATCAAGACTTACTACTTTACCTAAACAGGAAACCCTCCCTTTCTTTTCTTTCTTTCCTTTACTCTGGAATTGGCCTGGAAAGATACCACCGTTGTCTGTATCCCTCAGACCATTGCAAAGGGGGCTAACTTTTCAGATTGCTGGATTTGTCATAGATTCTGACCTACCTATAATTACCTAGATCACATTTGTCCCCACTCTCTAAGAAATCTCAGGAGCAGCACCCATCTTTGCAAAGCATTCAGGATGACACTTTATTTCAGGCCAGGAGATTCTCTTCCCACATGTGCTAAAAACCTGACTGACCCCTGGGTTGAATGGGTAAACACAGCAATCCCTGTGAATAAATCCATTCCTTGGTTAAGAGTGGATACAAATGAGAGTATAATCAGAAACCTCTCCTTAACTCTTGAAGACATTGCAGATTCTGTTGCTAAGACATTAGCTGCCCAGCAAAGATCCTTAAACTCTCTGGCCAAAGTTGTTCTTGAATATAGGATAGCCCTTCATTATCTTTCCGCTGAAAAAGAAGGTATTTTTTTTGTGGCCAACACCACCTGCTGTGCCTAGATTGACATTTCTGGGGAAGTTGAAACTTAGTTAAGTAAAATCATTAAGTAAGCCACTTGGCTTAAAAAGATGACTCAGCAGGGAGTTTCTTTGATTGGCTTGGGTCTTGGGGACCATAACTTCAAAGTACACTCCAAATATTGGGAATTACTCTGTTTATTGTAATCACAGTAATTCCACTGGCACACTGTATTCTGTCAGAAACTTTAAACAGATGTTCGCGGTGGCTAACCACCGATCTCCCTAACACTGGAACATCAGGATGGAAGCAAAGAGAATGACTGATTTAACGTTTATGAACCTAGAACCATGACCTGTGAATGTCACGGGGATTAAGCAAAAATGTCATGCCACACCAAGGATCAACAAGCTGTAGAGCTGTACTGAGAGTGAAGCTAATACCTCAAATTTTGATTATACCTCTCAGTTAGCCTATGAATTTTGATCAAAGGGGGAGAATTTTTAAGAAAAATCACAAGCCCACCAAACCTAGACTTAATACCTAACCTAATTGTGGTTTCGATCTTCTCCAGAAATGTAATCTTAATCAACCATTTGGAATTTTCTGGTCAATGAGGTTATCTGTCACATGAGCCCTCTCTATACCACTCCAAAGAAAGAAGAAGCTATCTGCATGATAAAACCCATGGTGTTCTGCTGTTCCCTTCCCCCGCAAAAGAAGATGTTCTGTCCTAAAAATAATCCATTCTTTTTCTTTTGCTAATAGCTCTCTTGCCCCATCCTTCTTCCCATTAAAACCTTCTATTCTGTATAACCTCTTGGAAAGCCCTTCTAGTTACTAGATGAGGTACTGCCCAACTCATGACTCATCTATTAAAGCCAATTAGCTCTTCTAATTTACTCTCTTGAATTTTGTTTAACACACTCAAGTGCCTGATGTTTTCTCAAAATTCCAGAATGCATTTTAAAACATTATGACTTTAATATCATATATGCATGTATGTATAAAATTAAGGATCATGCATTACATAAATGCAAAATCTTTCACATAAAGGCTATCATTTGGCAATATAAAATATAATTAAATTCATAAAACATACTTAGCAAAGAGTTAAACTCAATGAGAAGTTTCTTATAAAATTTATTATGAAAATTTAATTTTGTAAAAAGTTGGGTATTACTAAGGGTCGAAAACGCATAAAAATACAAAAAAGTGCTCTATCACTATATTCTTCAAACTTTTTAAAAAAATTAATGTATGATAAATGTATTTTTTTATTTTTTACTTCTTTACCATCAAACTCTTGATCAATTTCTTCATTGTTATAGAAGGCTGAGTAACAGGACCATATAAGATGTCCATATACTAATCTCTAGAACCAGTGAATGTTCCCTTAGATGGCAAAGACTTTGCAGATGTTATATTAAGAATCTTGATATGAGGAGAGTATACTGGATTATTTGGTGGGTCCCAAATGTAATCACCAGTGTCCTTATAAGAAAGAGGCAAAAGGATATTTCACATAAAAGGGTAGAAAGCAGTGTGATCAGGGAGGGAGAAATTAGAGTGTTGCAGCCACAAAATAAAGAATTCTGGCAGCCACCTGAAGTTGAAAGAAACAAGGGACAGATTCTCCCCTAGAACCTCCAAAGGGAGTGAGGCCCTGCTGGCAACTTGTTTCTCGATATCAGCCCTGTAATACTGTGTTCTGACTTTTGTACTTTTTATATATACAGTTCACTTAAGGACATAGCATAAATGATTTATCTTGTGTCACAAACTCCTTATCTCATTGCAGACTCTACAACAGGTAGTCCACAGACCACACATTTTAAAGATATTCTGCCACTTCTCTTAACATTAATAAAACCTCATTTTTGTTTCTTTAGTTTATTTCCATCACTTTTCTTTATCCTCAAACAAATGAATGTCATTTAAAATCTACAAATTTAAAAGCTCCTCACTTTTGCTTTAAAATTACTAATGAAAAATCTAAAAAAGAATAACAATAGCAACAATTTCATTTCTTATACTTTTCTACTCAAAGATACCTTTATTTAAGCCTATATGCTACTGATTACCTTTAGACAGTCTCCCAAACCTGGGGGAAAATTTCATTGCCAGTCTTATGTTTACTCAATTTTGGAAAAAGCCAATTTTGTTGTTCAGATGAAAGTCAACTGTAAATAAAATATGCATCTGTTTAGTAGTCTTTCTGTTTTTCTATGTCCAATGGATTAACATATTTGGTAATATTACTTTCAAATAATTTTGTAAATAAATGTTTTGTTTATTATAATAGGGACCTCTCAACTAAACTAATATTCATGGACACATATATATTTGATTTTATATTATCCAAAGTATAGTAATTAGATTTATACATCTGACCTAGAATATTAATATTAAACATTGTAAATTGCAAGCATCTCCCTATTAATGGAATAAAAAGCTGCTGATAGTTGTAAATAAAAAGCCAATATGTGTAGTTTATTTATAATAATATGAATTGAAAAGAAATGCAGTGTATTTACCTAAAAAGGATGTTATGCATTTACATCCAAAAGTGTGGTTTATTTATTGCCAAAGATGATGTTTCCTTTACCAAATATTTATTTTAGATTCATTTGTATAAATAATGGCTTCTCTGTAGCTACATATGTGTATATGAGGTAAGAAGAATCAGTAGCCTTGAAATAAACTGATATAAAAAATATTTATTCAGAGTCAGTTGTAATTTAAGTAGTCTGTTATGATTCCTAATACAGTCATTGTGATTCTTCTTTTCTGTAAGCTACCAATGGGATTATTATTTCCCTGCAATGAATCAATTTTTATAGCTATCAGGAACTTATTCAAATATTTCAGATCGGATTTTTCCCCCTATTTATAAGCACCTTTCTTTATTCAGACCAAATTGCTACTGGCATTTATCATTTGTGATAGAAAAAAAGACCTACCTTTTTTTTCCCCTTACAGATAATGTGTCTTAGAGACTATGCTTACATGCACAAAACAATTGAATTGTTTGAACCAGCATAACTAGCTTTCAGGCAAAGTATCAAATCTACAATATAGGTAAACATAATCCATATGCAGGGATGGGGAAAAAAGTTAACTTTACAACTACTAACCTAGCGGGACTTGTAGAGTAAGAAAAAAATCCTCTAGAACATAGTTTCTACGCTATACAAATAATCTTCCCTTGTTTTATGAATATTGCATGAATCATATAAATATTTTGCAAAAGAATATCCCTCAGAAAATATAGCAAGAAGTACTACAGGAATCTTCTAATCCACTAGCAGATTTATTAGAAAAGCTATCTTTAGGAAGGAATCTATTTGAGTTCTTTCTCCTCCAAGTGTTGGGCATTATCTTAAGTGGCAAACCCATGATTTTTACTTGCTTACTACGTACAAACCAGGAAACAGAACATGGTATAATACATTTCAATTTATATATGGAGTCAAGAAGTTTTTCTTATTTTATGTGTATTTAATGTATATTTATTTTATGTAGAATTAAATTTACTTCACTTGAAGTTGCTTATCTGTACTGGCATCTCCTTGTCCTATTTTATATTACCTGATATCTTCCATTGTTGTAAATAGAAAATAATATTAATCAAACAACTTTCAGTAAAACTCAATGTTTGTACCTGTTCAACATCATAGCCACAAGCACCATGTGGCTACTGAACACTTGATATATGACTAGTTATAATTGAAATGCACTGTAAGTGTAAAACACATATTGGATGGCAAAAACTAAATATGAAAAAAAAAAGTATGTAAAATATCTCAGGAATATCTTTTGATATTGATGACATGTGGAAATTATAATGTTTGAGATATTTTTGGGTTAAATAAAACAAAATTATTTTCACCTTGTTTCTTTTTATTTTTTAAGGTAGCCACTAGAAAGTTAAAATTATATACATCACACTCATTATATTTCTATTGAATGCAGCTATTTTGTATCATTAAGCAGTTTATAAATTATATGCAAAGAAATGTCCCATTTAATCATCATTAAATAAGGAAATCAAAATTCAATGAGGTTAATTGGCTTGGCTAGCTCGCCTAACTCATAAGTAAATAAATCTTCTGTCTTCAAGTCTTTTTTTATTTTCCCAAATTATTTGCAAGGTTCTTAGCTTGAACATTGTTTAGGCAACAGATGGCAAGAGTTGAAGGCCTGATAATTAAGGGTTTTTTCCTTAAATTTTTTTTATACTTTCATAAATTAAAGTATTAATTGTGATCTGGTTTACTAATAAATCAACTAAAAAAAGCTAAATTTAAATAAAGTTGACATAATAAAAACAATTATTATTTACTGATCTGGCTGTTGGTAACATGGATATGATTTTACTTCCTGAAAACTTTATTGAGCTCTTTATGTTTTTTGCTCTGGTCTATATTTGTGTTGCATATTTTGGGAGTTTATTAAAAATATTAAGGTCATAGTTTCAGAATCTAACAAACCATAAAATTAGCCATGAAGATATTCCTTTGATGATGTACTAAGGAATTTAACTCCAGATAATTTGGTACACATAAGTCGACAATATCTGGTAAACATTAAAAAGTCCCATTTTGGTATCAAGTAACTAAGCTTCTTATGATAGTTTTAGGAAGGTGTAATAAAAACATGGTATAAAATATCTGCAAAATATCAGTTTACAAAAGCATACAAAAGTTGATTTGGTAAAATTGGAAATAAATAGCAAATAATAGTAAAAATATTTTGAAATTATATAACATTATCTTCAAATTTATTATTTCCTTACTAAATTTTCTTACTAAATATGACTCACTTTTTTTAGTCTAAGTACACATTATAATTTGTATTACCTTTATCTTATACTTGTATATAAATTTGAAATTTCATTAAATCCTTTAGGAAAACAAGCTCAAATTTCAATGACTAACTAAAAGTTAATATCTATGATTCTACTGATAGAATTTTACATAATCATCTGCTGTCATCACTGTAAAAATGTGTTGGAATAGTGCAAAATCATGGATTTTGAAGCCAATCTTAAAATTATCTGATTTCATCATAATTTGGCTCACATTGATTGATGGATTGATAGTCTGGAGAAAATCATAAATGGTGGTATGTTTCATTGTGTTGGGATTAAAGTCAGTAAAGGATGAATTATAAAACTAAAGCAGTTTGTCTTTCCTTTGTGTAGAGGTTTTAGAATCCACCAAATTATTATCAGTCTAACATGTTAAATACAGTAGCCAAATCAAACAAACTTACTGTTTCTTTACCAATATTCTCTATTAAAAAATAGAATTCATAATTTGGCTTAACAGATTAGACTAAAATATGTCAATTTTGATTTAAGTATTTATCAGTAATAACTAAGTATACAGGATGATAAAAGGTTTTGAGTTTGCATATGGGTAGTAAAAATTCATTTTTAAAAGTTTGTGTCCATTTTAGTAGGCAATGTTAGGTAACTGAATTTTCGCTTTCTACTCAAGCTCCATTTTGCCAATGTAGAAATAAGAAAGAAAAATGTATCTATATATAAAACTCATTCCTTCTTCAGATTGGGATTTTAAAATGCTCCAAAAGGATTTCTTACTAAGCCAGACAAAAGACCATTAAAACTGGTATCATATGGACTGGAGATAGAGATTTCCATGACAGTTCCCAGGACAATACTTCTATTTAAACCATTTGGGGAGTAGGTGGCAGAGACAGAGGCATGGTCTTCATTAAGAGGGAGGGGAAAAGAGATAATTTCTGGAGGGTACAGGTTTTGTAAGCCTCCTCCTCAGATATCAACATGGTGGGCAAACTCCAATGAATCTTTCAGGAAACATCTCAGTAGGAAGTCAGATACTGCAGAAAGGGACCTTGACATGTTCTAAATCTATTTAAAACTGTATGTTCCTATATATGTTAGTTTTAACTTTGTTCATTTATTTTCCCTAATGCCTTGGAGTTAAACACTAAAAAGGGAAAGGGCTTTGTAGTTTTCCTAAGGGACTGGGGACCTCAGGAGAAAGCAACTACTTCACAGCCAACTGAGGTAGAAAGGAGAAAACTGTTGAAGTGAATAGGTGATGGTAGTTTGTAACATTATTCAAAAGGTGGTGTAATTTACTATTTAAAAAATTAGACTTAATACAAATAGGGAAACATCTCTATGGCGGTAGAAATTACCTCTTATCTATATCTTGTGTTGAGTTAATTAGCATTTGAAGTATCTTTATAATATCTGAACATTCTAGAAGGTGATTGCTTAATATTTGAAATTCTATTAGAAAGCAACTAAATGAGACTTCGTTAATTCACATAATTGACCTTAGAGATATCTTGTCATTGGTGAAATGAGTGGGGCTCAAAATAGAAGCTTATTTAAGAAGATTATTCAGGTCCTGCTATTCTTTAGTGAATGAGATATATAACAGCAGATAAACTCAGTAGTTAGTACCATTGGGATAGCAATCAAGATTGAGAACATCGGTTCTGCTACTTTAGAGAGGACGCTGCTGCCTAAAGTATCAAAATACAGTTATACCTGCCTACTTAATGTCATCATGGTGAAGGCAAGGTTGTCCAGGGCACAGAATGTGTCTTCTTGAAACAACAGAAGAATTCGTGTGATTGTTTCTGTGCCTGTTTATGTAAAATAAGTATTTCCACATTGGGGCAGAAATTGGATCTAAGATTTTCTTTCCTTACCACTTAACATTTTCTGAATAGGTAAATCAGTTCAGGTCATTCTCTAACATACTGTATATTGGACTATACACTGAACAAATGAAGGTAAAGAGGTATAATACTTATCCTCAAGAAGTTCACCATTTGGCCTAAACTGCCGACTTTTTTCTTTTTAAAAATATCCTTCTATACACAGAATTAGGAACCCTGTACCCATTATTCAGGCTAAAGAATAAATAAAAGAAAAAAATAAAAAAACAAAGAAAGAGAGGAAAGAAGGAAAGGGAGGAAGAAAGAAAAGTTAAAGGCCTTTGCCTAGGACCTGCTGTAGTTTAGTGTAGCTTTCGTCGAGCCCAGTGTCCCAGTCTTCAGATTATTTATCATCTGCTCTTATTTGATTTAGTTGATCTTCCTGAACTCAGAACTCACACTTACTTAAGATTATGGTTTTTCATATATCAAAAAGGTTAGTGCTAATACAGTTCTTCCTGATAGTTCATTAATACCATACCCTGATATGAAAAATAGCTGGGTTTGCTCAATACATATCATGCATTCTCTGGTCTTTCTTAATAAAAGGCAGTTGACAGTGAGGGAAATGAACGCAACCAAAATAACATACAATATCTATGTAAGGTAATTATCAATATGTTAGTAACAATAGATAATTTTCAAATAGTTCTGATGCACCATTCCATTGTAAATATCAAATAAATAAATAAATTTCAGTAATTTTGTGATAAGTAAAATGAGGCTCTGAAGTCCTAAGTGCCCAGATCACATGCACAGCAATCAAGAGACAAATCTAGGATTGGAGAACTGTTTCTTGCCTCCAAAAATTATTCATTTTATATATGACTATGTGACCAAAGGCTGACTTTTTGTGTGTCCCAGAGTCCTTGCTATTATTCACTCAAATTATGGCCATTATTACAAAAAAAAAAAAAGCTCTCTCACACAAGTTATCCAGGATTTAGCTAAAGAAACAGACTCTTACTACATATTTATATATTACTTCTTCTATGTACATCACCAATCTAGCTAGTATAGAAATTTATAGCATGTCTTTTCATAGCCAAGACAAATATAGGATTGACTCATAAAAATAAAACGCAGTTAAATTTTAATCTTTTTTCTAGGAGATAATGCAAGTGCCTAAATATCAGCTCAGACATTCCTTCCAATAGGCCTTCATTAAACCATTCACGCAACTGTAATCTTCTGTAGGATAAATATTACAGCTCCCAATGTCAAATCTCCCTTCTCCTAACTCCTTTCCTTCATGTGATCAATAAATATCATTTAATGTCTATCATATACCTCGTGTTACAAGCAGGTGTCACAGATACCCTGATAAATAATCTGGGCAAAACACACCATTGCTTTTTTGCAATGAATTCATATATTGGATTGCTTTGGGAAACACACATCTGTAATATCTCTCAGAACCAACCACTCATGACAAAATCTCACATCCTCATATGGCATCTTCAGAGCAAGCAGTGTAGCTAAATATTTAGTGTTAATATTAGTAATACATTATGTAAATATCACAATGAAAAGAGTGTGCTAACTGCAGAAATGTATAAATTTTGATCCTCCAAACTAGGCATTGTACTTGATATCAAATCTTGAATACTTACAAGTACTTAGAAAAATTAAATATGAATAAGATACTTAGGGGTTTTATTTCCTATTAGAGTTTTTTTTCCCCTCCTAAATCAGCAAGAACAAGTGTATTAACTTCCATAATGTGCATTATTTGTCTCTGTGAAATGGCAAATGACACTGGAAATAATCACCTTTTGATTGCCAGAAGGTTAAGGTACCTCTCTGGCTAGAACTTTTTCTTTTTAAAAGTGTACATATATTAAGAAGTGAGCATATAACAGGTAATTCATAAAATGAACCCCACTTATTTGCATTAGTTAGAAAAAAGATCAGTCTGAATTAGTGACATGTCTAAAGTGTAGGTTTATGAATCTCAAATAGAATAAATGAAAGTCTACATAAGGGAAAAAAAGTACTTAAAGAAATGGCCTTAATAAATAAATATCTTAAATTAACACATTAATAACTGGAATGTGAAAAAGAGGGATTTGAGTGCTCTCTGTGCTGGCAGAAAGTTTGGTGTCTTATATAACACCATCTCCCTTAACAATACTGTTTGCAAACATGTGTTCTTTGAACACCTTGACTTCATTTGATAGTGATGCTACTTTTCCCCTTTGCTATTTCCCACTTATATATGGAAATCTGCCTAGTTCTCCATTAGTTTACTTTCCATTACACGATTTTTGTTGCTTACTTAATGCATCCTGATATGTTTTCTGACAATAAAAAAAAGATACATCCCAGGGCAGGATGAGGTAGGATGTGGCTGTCAGCTCCAAAGAGAATTAAGGAATTCAAGCCATTAGCCTTCCATCTGAATGTGTTTCCTCTCTATGCATAAGAAGTTCATAGAGTCAAAATGATACTCATGGAAATGTCATCCTATCTTAGTCACACTACATGCAGCAAGATTGGGGTTTTGATTGAAAAAAACAGACAAGTGCTGTTTCTGGTGACATTTCTAGAATTGCTCCCAATTGATTCTCAAAACGACTTTAAGTGATCTTAGGTGCATCCCAAAGATGAATTGCAGGAAGTAAAGTTCTGCAACCACACCTCTCCATACTTGTGTTCCTACATGTACACTATTTTATTTATCGTGCGTTGGAGTTGTCTTGAAATAATTAAGAAAATTGTATGTAGAAACATTTTCAGAAATATTATAATATCACACAGTTATTTTTAACAAATTGTCAGACTGAAAGAATGAACTCACTAAGAATTAACTAAAACTCATTGATGAAATGAATTGGCTCAAAATAGTAACAGCTGATGATAGCAAAATGTTGGACTTCTTGGTGTCAAGTCTGTCCTTAATCAGTAACCAGCAGGTAAAACTTTGAGAAAACACTGAAGTAACTAAAGTTTCAGCATCCCCATCTATAAAATGACAATAATAATAAAGCCTTTCTTACAGGATTGTTGCAACAATTAAATGAGATTATCCATGTAAAAATTCTTACACTGGTATATCATGCATGATTTAAAATCATAAATAGCAATTATAAGACTGATATCCGGACCTCATTTCTATCACCAACACCTTATGTGATTTAGTCAACATGTTTAACACGTCAATATGTTTCTTAATTATTCCTTAATTATTTAGCTACACCTTGATCATTTGTTAAGCTGATTTATTTGAGAGCACTGTCAGAATTCAGTAACTAAACTGTAGTAGTGATTAATGCAGACTATTTCCCCTAAATAATTAAAAAACAACTCCACATATGACACTTCGCAGACTTTCATCATAGAATACCAAAACATAGTATAAATTAATCCTGTAGGTCACATATGTTACTATGAATATCTAGAAGAAAGGTGTTAGAACTCCCAATAATCTGTGGGGTATAATTCAGGAAAACTAGGAGTTACTATCTTCATTTGTGCACAGAGGGGAGAAGAAGCTCTCTTTGAAGCAAACTAAGGTGACTTTTTTCATTGCTTTTGTTACTGAACTTCCCAGTAGAAATAGGAAGTAGAGTTTTCAGCCTTGTTCAGGGCTCAAGGTAATGATGAACATTTATACAGTTGACATTTGGTGAACATGTGCATGCAGTTTGAAACACTATAGAAAGAGAAGTAGGTATATGTATAGTCAGTTCTAATGCAAAATGCAATGCATTATAGTGTAGATAATGGCAAAATGCAATCATCTTTAGTATCAACAGTTTTTTAAGGTGTGTGTATAGGTGTATGTTTGTATTTTGGGGGAGTGGTTAATTTATGGTATCAATTATTTGTCTTTTCTACTTTAATCTTTTAATGTAACATAGTAATACCTTAATAAACATAATAATGTTGAAAATTTCACAGAATCTTAAGATAAAATTTGCTTGGACATTTGATTAATATTCTGTTAAATTTGCTTTGTCTCAATATTTAATATAAGCTTTTATAAAAACGTGTAGCAGAGTTTGCCATATTATTTAACTTTGGTGTAACTGATCTCCTTGCTAAGATTTGTTATCATGATTACACTAGTCTAGTTGAATTAACTGAGAATATTTCAGCTACTACATTAGTTTAAAATGTTTAAAGAATATAATCTCTTTCTTAAGTGTGTGGTGGAACTATGATCAACCTGGGGATAGTTTTTTTTTTCATTACCATTTAAATTTAATGTTTTCTACTTGGTCTAAAACAAATTTTGGCATTTATGTTTTCCTTGAAAACTGATCATTATAGTTTTCAAATATAATCATACAAATGATATTAAAATCTCTTAAATGCTTAAAACTGAACAGTATATAGAATTAAGTTTTTATTATTTCTGGTGTATAGTCATGTTTTCTATCTTTTTGTTTCCTTATTTAGCTTGTTGATGTTTTACTAATTTTAAACAGCTTTTATGTATTTATTATGTAAAACCCGAAACTGATTTTTCTTTAGTCTTAGTATTCTGTTTTATCTTTGTAATTTTATATTTTGGAGTTAGATTTGTATACTCCTTATTACTCCTATGTTAAAAACTTAGTAGAATCACTTTCAAGTTTTAGTCTAATAAAATTTTGATCCTATGTAATCTGCTCTTAAAATGACTTTACTGTATCCCCTGAGTTTTGATATGCAGATGTTATTTTATGTCTGACTAATTTATAATTTAAATTTCTAAACTGTGAGTTATTCAAATTCTATTTTTACCCTCTAAATGAAAAGAACATTGGTTAACTATATTTTATTGTTATTTTCAAATTATATTAAATGGTTTTCAATCTGTATTATGTTTGTAATCTAGAATATGCTAGGTAAAGCATTTCTTTTTAGTTTTTGCTTTTCTCCTGTTCATTCTTTTTAATGTGTCATTTTATTTCTAGGATTATCTGTTTTTTAATCAGGGAATTTCATTCATATTAATTGTGATTAACGATATATCTGGATATATGTATAGTATACTTTTATTTGTTTACTATAATCTCCTTTCTGTAACATTTCTGTCTTCTTTGGATTGGTTTTCTTTATGTTTGTTTTGTTTTTTCTTTTTTTCCTCTCACACAGGGGTGATAAAGCTTTTACTTAAAGGGCCACATAGTAAATATTCTAGACTTTTTGCACCACATTTTGTCTGTGTCACACATTTTTGCTTTACAAACCTTTAAAATTATAAAAATTATTGTTAGCTTACAGGCCATAGTTTGTTAACCTCAATATCCTATTTGTATTTTAGCATTTACCTTTAAATTGTAATACTTTAGTGTTTTAAATTTTAATGTTTAAGCATAATTTAAACACTTTCTTCAAAAATATATAGTGAAATATTCTCTCTCTCTTCTCTTCAAAAATAGAATTTTGCCATTCTTTACTATCTTTCATTTCTCCCTCTACCTCTCCAAATTCCATTTGAGATTATTTAGAGATTTAGGATCCTGATTGTTATAAATTAGATATTAAAGCATATTTTATTTATATAGCAATATGCATATTTATTGTATAAACACTTATACAGCATTTTCTATAGTCCAAGCGCTATTCTAAGTGCCTTAAAGGTATTAACTCCTTTCATTTTCATAATAATAGTTAGCTTTTATTGCTTTATTACCAATTTACAGATAAGTTGAATGATTCACTAAATACCAAACAGCTACTAGTAGAAGCAGGATTCAAATCCAACCTGACTGGCTTCAGAGTACATTCCCTTACCATGTAGACTTAACTGTATGTATTTTCAGTTTCCTTGCTTAGCATTATTTAAATCCTTCCACTGAGATTCTCACCTTCCTCCTTTCTATTTTTTACTGTCCACCTTCCTTAATTTATTTTGAGAAGATCCATAGTAAATGTTGTCTATATAGTTAAAAGTCTTAGACCATCATTATTTACCCTTGTATTAGGTGACACTGGGGCAAAGACTTCTAAGTACAAAATAACTTTTTCTCTTTGTTTCAAACCACTGAAGTGATTGTTTGAGTATATTCTAGCATGAATTGTTCCTATTGAGAAAATTACTTAAATGTAATTCTTTAATTTTTAAAATTTTATTGTGGCAAAAACACTTAACGTGAGGTCTGCCATCTTAATAAAACTTTTAATTGTACAATGTAGAATGGCTGACTATAGGTACAGTGTTGCAGAACAGATCTCTGTAGTTAATTCATCTTGTTTAACTGAAACTTTATGACCACTGATTAGTAACTGTAGTTACTCTTGGATATCTTTTTGTTTGTTCCTTTTTGTGTGTCACTGTTTTGTCATTACTTTATTTGTGGAAATGCTTTTGAATTTCTCTTGAATCTTGTCTTCACATGATGTGGCTAGTATGGAACTTTAAATTTGAATATTGGAATTAGAATTTCTTTTTGCATAAACTGAAGAAAATATGCGAGAATTTTCTTTTTGTTTAATTCCAATTTCATTTTATTCTGGTTTGTCATAGTAATGCTTTCTTTCTCCTATTTAAAAATCTTAATTGGTTGTTTTCTGTACTTTTTTTCAGTTAGATATTTAGTTGTTCCTTTATGTTTCTTTATTTCTTTCTCAAATTAATGCATGTAAGATACTGATTTTCCCTCTCAAGAGATCTGGCTACATTCCATTCTCTTTGTTTCATCCTTCTCTGATAATAAAACAAAATACATAAATTGGTAGTGATACAGACAAAAAGTACAGCTATATATTGAACCAGCATAGTACCACAAGCAAATATTTTCCTAATTTTCAATAAAAAAATAAGAGTGAAACTCAGAAATTAGAAACCAAAAGGGCTGGTAGAGCCATAGCAAAAGTAAAAAAAAAATTTATTTTTCCTCTAAGAATATTATATCTTTTATCATTCAACATGTTCATTTTTATCTTCCCTATTCTGGTGCATCTTTTAGGATTCAGCCAATAAGATAATATTTCAATATTTGTCTTAAAAAACAATATAGACAAAAATTCAAAAATCAGAAAAAAAGTGAATATAAATGGGAGCAGGAATAAGGACACACCTGAACTCTAGACTTTTTTCAAATTCATACTGGCAATGTAATTTTGGTCAACTGTATATATTTTTAACATCTTCAGAGTGGAAGTAAAAGTCTTTAATTATTTCAATCATTACTTGTTGGACTTTGTTTCTCTGCTATTGAAGTATGCATTGGAGATACAATGATGGCCAAAAAGATTATTTACTTTGCAATGCACTGCTTTTTAGTTTGATGCAATCTCACTTGTCCATTTTTACTTTTGTTGCTTGTTTCTCTGCTATTGAAGTATACATTGGAGATATAATGATGGCCAAAAAGATTATTTACTTTGCAATGCACTGCTTTTTAGTTTGATGCAATCTCACTTGTCCATTTTTACTTTTGTTGCTTGTTTCTCTGCTATTGAAGTATGCATTGGAGATATAATGATGGCCAAAAAGATTTATTTACTTTGCAATGCACTGCTTTTTAGTTTGATACAATCTCACTTGTCCATTTTTACTTTTGTTGCCTTTGCTTTTGGTCTTATCTCCAAGAAGCTTTCCCCTGTTTTCTTCAAAAGTTTTACAGGTTTTGGTGTTCCATTTAAGTCTTTAATCCATTTTGAGTTGATTTTTGTATATGGTGTGTCATGATGGTCCAATTTCAATTTTCTGCATGTGTATATTCAGTTTTCCCAACATCATTTATTAAGCAGACTATCTTTTCAAGGGTGTTCTTGGCACCCTTGTTGAAGATCTGGTCTCTCTATTCTGATCCATTGATCTATGTTTCTGGTTTTATTTAGCTTGAATATGGTAATCATTTCATGATGTATGTATACATATGTCAAAAGAGAGTGCTGTACACCTTAAATATATACAATTTTAATGTAAAATATACCTCAATAAAGCTGGAGGGGAAAAAGAACTTAATAATAAAATGGCTAGTATTTATTGCTTTTTAAAAATTAGATTTGCCATGTTATGGAACATAAAATACAGGATGAACATCAGAAATTACAAAATACTTAAAGAATCTATAGGTGTAGTCAAGAGAAAGACAACATGACCTTGAACTTAGGGAGAGCTTTAGGCTGATCTACATGAAAGAAGGGGTAAACAAAAGACGGATACTTTCAAGAAGTAGAATAAACATGGGAAAAAGAAAATTAGAGAGTGACATTTTCAGGGACTTGAAGTAATTCAGAATTGCCAGAATTTACAAGGTAGTTGGAAAAGAGAGAGATGCCACAGAATAAGAGATAATAAGTGAAAAGTTCTGGGAGAAAAATTTAAGTAATAACAACTTCAATTGACTTTACAATAAAGGCAATAAGCAAGATTTTAAGTAAGATAGAGGCAGAATTATTAAGATAAAGAAATAACAAAATTGAAAATTATAATAGTAATCATAGTAAAGAAAATATTAGCTTTAGTAATTGAAACCCCAAATCACCCTCTTGCAAAGATTATTAAATTGGGACATTTATTAGAAAATTTGATCATGAAAAATATAAGCAATACAGTAGTTGTAAAACCAAGAAAGAAGACATGAGTGCATTTTTTAATATATGTGTACTTATATTGATTTAATAAACTATTGTTGGGAGGCAATTTGCCAAGAGCTTCTTATACTACATATCTGAGTGCGTTGAGATTACAAAGCTCTGACAACTCTTTCATCCAGGTCACTTTTTTCTCTGAATGTTTGGGCAACCAGAAATCTTGAAAACTGAGAAATGTCTCTCTCGACAAAAAGCAGAGTTGAAGGATTCCTGAAGCTCAAGATCACTCTGTGTGGAAAAGTCCCTTAGTGTGCAACATACTGCCTAGGCAGGCTTTATCTGACCCTCTGTGTAACCTCCTGAGACTTGGGAGCAAAGGAAACTTGCACAAGTTTCTGCCATTCCTAGTACTGGCTGTGCTGTGAATAACATAATTATTTGTCTCTGACCGAGAAATTCCATGTCTTTGTCAGTATCCATGGAATCGTGACATGCTGACTCGCTAGCTTGCATGAGGGGTAAAATCCATCTCCTTGTATTTATATCAAATTTGAAAACATAAATAAACTGTTTAGTATTCTAGAAAATGCAAAATTCACTCATTTTTGGACCTTGACATTTTTGGAGAATTCTTCACATTATTGAAGAATCTTAGTGACAAGATTCTTCTTTATCCACAGGGGTAAAGAAGATTAAGAAAAAGTATGCCAATTCATTATATTACAATACTGCAAGTTTGAGAAGGAATAAACAAGGGTGAACTCTACAGATCAATCTCAATTGTAAACATGGCTACAAAAAAAATAAAATTATCAGTTTAGTATACGAATCAAATAATGTTATACAGGACACATGCTCTCAGGTAATAATTCATAAATTCTAATGCTGTTGAAACAACTTCTTATGATTTTAATATCTGAATTCACTGGAGACATAGCAGAGAGTTCTAGATTAGAATCTGTGAACATGAATTACTATTCATTATTTTCATATATTTATTAGTTTGAAATTTTAGTTCTGGACTTTACTAAAAATATATTAGATGGCTGACTTCTTGAGAAGAGTCATTTTCTTTATATTGACAGCACCTAGTATAATGTCAGGCATTTGGAAAACTATTAGTAAGCATTTAGTATTAATATGAGAGCTTTATTGAAAGTCTACTATGGGGCTTGTGTTTTATTGAGTCTGTTGGGCACATGTTTTCATATTCACTGCAGGAGACATGGAAAGTGAGGTCCAGAGAGATCATGTAAACTTGACTTACTCATTTGCAAGAGGAAGAGTTTATATTGGTATTTTCTATTTTGCAATGCACAGTTTATCAATATTGGCTAAATATTGTACTAGCTTTCTAATGCTGTTGTAAAAAATTACCACTAATTTAGTGGCCTAAAACTACTCAAATTTTCCATCTTAATATTTTGTGGGTTAGAAGTCCAATGTGGGCCTCACCCAGCTAAAAATCAAGATATCAGCTGGTTGCTTCCATGTCTTGGCTATTGTGAATAGTGCTGCGAAGAACACAGGGGTGCACGTATCTTTTTGAGTTATAGTTTTGTCTGGGTATATGCACAGGAATGGGATAGCTGGATCATATGGTAATTCTATGTTTAGTTTTCTGGGGAACATCCATACTGCTTTCCAAGTGGCCGCACAACTTATATTCCCACCTTTTCTCCACACCCTCTCCAACATTTGTTACTTGTAGACGTTTTAGTGATGGCCATTCTGACTGGTGTGAGGTGGTAGCTCATTGTAGTTTTGATTTGCATTTCTCTAATAATTAGAGATGTTGAGCATCTTTTCACATGCCTATTAGGCATCTGTATGTCTTCTTTGGAGAGATGTCTATTTAGGTCTTCTGCCCATTTTTCGATTGGGTTGTTTGTTTGTCGGCGTTACCAGATGTAAGCTATTATATGTAGAATGGATAAACAGCAAGGTCCTACTGTATAGCAAAAGGAACTATATTCAATATCCTATGAGAAATCATAATGGAAAAGAATATAAAAAAAGAATGTATATACATATATATAACTGAATCACCTTGCTGTACAGCAGAAATTAACACATTGTAAATCAACTATACTTTAATTTAAAAAAAAGAGCAAAAATTAAAAGATATCAGCTGGACTGCATCTTTCTGGACAATGGAGAAAATCTGTTTGCTTTATATTTAAGGTTTTTGAAGAATTCAATTGTTTGTAGTTGTAGGACTGAGGCCCTCATTTCCTTGCTATCTGTCAACTGACAGCCCCCTATCCTATCTTCAAAATCAGAACACTGGTTTCCTTGTTACCCCTTGTATCTCTCCAGTCTCTTCTTCATCTTTTTTCTCTTACCCTTCTTTGTTCTTCTAGCTTTAAGGGCCTATATAATCATATTGGTCCAACAAATTATCCTCCTTATTTAAAAGATCTGTAAACTTACTTCCATCTGCAAAGTCTTTTTTTTTTTTTTCTTTTTTCTATATAACATCATATTCATAGATTCTGTGGAATAAGGCATGGATCACTATTTTGGTTATCACATGAGTTAAACTACCAAATTGATTAACTTGAATAACTTAATAAATTTGTATATTTTTATTTGAATAATTTAACTTATGTACTGAATAATATAATCCAGATTTATTTTCTGGTAAATATATATTCTATCAGAAAAAGAAGAGATTATCATTTTAAATTTATGAAAAGACAGTTTAACCATATGGTATATTAGGAAAATTGTAGGTGGGAACTGTTTCTAACCATAAGAAATTTCTTAATAACAGAGAATTTTCTTTATTTATATTTTAATAAACAAAATTAGTAAGCCATTTTATTTCAAATTTTAAATAAAAATACATCAGAAGTTTAACTTAAGATATTTGAAGTCATTTAATATTGATAAGGACTGGTGGATATTATTGCAATGAGAAAATTTGCAACAGCATTGTTTCTAGTCCATATTTTAGTTTAACACATTCCAGTTAGTTTTCTTTTTGTGCTTCCCACTGGGTGATTTCATATTTTTCTCATTTTATTATAATTTTAACTTAATAATCCTGTTCTTTGAGGTAGACTCCAAAGTAGCATTCTGAATTTTTTTTTTTAAAGCGATCTTTCTCTGTTTCTTCCCAAGAATTACCACTTTTTTTTTTTAAATTAATAGCTACTTTATTTATTTATTTATTTATTTATTTATTTTTTAGCTGTGTTGGGTCTTCGTTTCGTGCGAGGGCTTTCTCTGGTTGCGGCAAGCGGGGGCCACTCGTCATCGCGGTGTGCGGGCCTCTCACTATCGCAGCCCCTCCCGTTGCGGGGCACAGGCTCCAGACGCGCAGGCTCAGCAGTTGTGGCTCACGGGCCCAGTTGCTCCGTGGCATGTGGGATCTTCCCAGACCAGGGCTCGAACCCGTGTCCCCTGCATTAGCAGGCAGATTCTCAACCACTGCACCACCAGGGAAGCCCCTGAATTTTTTAATACAAAATTTCAGTAAAATATTTTCTGCATGCTCTTGAAAATATATATTTTTTAATGGGCGTAAGTTTTGTACCTTGAAAGAAGAGTTACTTCACAAAATTTCTGAATTCATAGGTGCACTTTCATATTAAAATTTAGAAGGTAAGGAATGTAAATTAACATTACTGGTACTTATAAAGTATTTTAAGCAAATTATAGACAAAATTCCTCAAATGAGATAACAAACAATTTTGTATCTCTAGCTATTGAAATTTAAAATTTTCCATTTTACACATGGCAGGGTTTTTTTCAATTATTAAAAACAATAGAGAGTAATAATATCTTGACATATAGTAGAAAATTAGTATTTTTTAATAGATTTTCTGTGTAAAATCTTTAATAAAAATGCAATAATAATAATAAACCCCCAAATATATTCTGTATATATATGGGAAAGTTCAATCATATCAAGATAGTAATTCACCTCTGATAAATCCATGAATCCAAAAAAATTTTATTAAAATCATTATTAGGGATGTTTAAGATGGCTCTAACATTTATGTGGAAGAGTAAAGATTTAAGCATATCCAATAAAATGTTGAAAAAATAAAAGGGAAGAATTGGAGAAGGAAGAAGAGATGGAGGAGAAAAATTAGAGAAAATGAGGAGCAGGAAGAATTGAGGACTGGCTCTATCTAACAAAAATTTAAAATAAAACCATATCTGCTCTCTTATATATGGAATCCAAAGAAATAAAACAAATGAATGTATATAACAAAACAGAAACAAACTCACAGATATAGAAAACACACTAGGGGTTACTAGTAGGGAGAGGGGAGGAGGGAGTGACAAGTTAGGGGTAAGGGATTAAAAGTTACTAACTACTATGTACAGTATAAATAAACTACAAGAATATATTTTACAACACAGGGAATATAGCCAATATTTTATAACTATAAATGGAGTATAACCTTTAAAAATTGTGAATCACTATGTTGTACATCTGTAACATATAATATTGTATATCAACTATATCTCAATAAAAAAATAATAAAAGCAAAATAAAGACATTTTAAGATATGCATGACCAGAAAACAACAATAACAATGACAAAAACCACATCCAACAAATTGATTAAAATGTTTTTAGTGAATCAACTTGGAGCCCACTGTAGCTAGGAAATAAAGGAGCATAATAGGAAACAATGTTGACTATAAACAAATACTTAAATTTTATAGGCTATGTTAAAGGTCCTATATTTTTTAAGTGCAATAAGAAAACTTTGAGTTTTATGTGGTAGTTGGTGTAACATGAAAAAATACATATTTTTAGAAAGATCGTTCCATCTATAGAAGGACAATAGTTTGAGGAGGAACAAAGTCACTTGAGAGAAACCAGTTTTTAGGTTATTGTGGTAGCATAGATGCATAATTATAGTAATTCCTTCAAATTAACCAATGGATCCAATGCATTTATTCTAGGGTTCTCTGACTGAGTATTGTCATTGGAGATTTCTGGATTGTGGTATTAAATGCATGTTGAGTTTTGTATATGCTATTTTTACACCAATTCATCTCTGTCCAAGATTCATTAACCAATATGTCTCATTTCTTTCGATACCACTCATTAAGAAATGTTTGACACAGCCAGTAGAAGTCACTGAAGATGACAACTGAATCTAGTGATAATTTGATATTAGCTGAGACCCTATTACCAGTATTTATGCCTATTTCTCTTATTAAGGAAAAATGAAATAGTAAAGCTCATTGAATACACATATTTGCCCATAGAGATGATTATTTTAGGATATTCTGTGAGCAGTATATATTAAAGAAAGGATGATAACTTAAACTACTTACACTTACTGTGATTGAATGAGAACTATATCTAGGAATTAATCAAATTTCATCAACTTGTGAAGTCCAATGAATCTTTCAGAGCATGGCTTTCAGGAAATAGTCAATATTTAAAAAGCCAAGTGAATGCATAAGCTGGATTAGGGATATAAGTTTGCAGACAAAAGTGCCTATAATCTTAAGGCTACATAAGATTCTTTTGTTAGAGGCCATTATTGAGAAAAGTATGCATAGTTAGAAGCAAGATAGGAAGATCAGGAGAAGTTAGTGCATATGTGACAGTCTTAATTCCTTAAATTTGCTTTAAGTTTCACACAAAAACCTGTACGTGAATGTTCATAGCATCTTTATTTATAATTATAAAAAATGGGAAGCAGCCAAGAGGTGCAATAGCTGAATGGAACTAAACCAAAGTGTGGTATATCTGTATAATGGAACATTTTTCTGTGATAAAAAGAAATGAGCTATCAAGCTGTAAAAAGATATGGAGGAAACTGAAGTGCATGCATATTGCTAAGTGAAAGAAACAGTCTGAAAAATCTGTATATTGTATGCTAACTATATACACTCTGCTAATGGAAAAACTGTAGAGAGAGTAAAATGATCAATGTTTGCCAGGAGGGTAGGGAAAGGAAGGCAGAAGGATAAATAGGTGAAGCACAAGGGATTTGGGGGGGTAGCAAAACTATTCTGTATTATAACCTAATGTTGGATACATGGCATTATGCATTTGTCAAAATTCATAAATAAGTACAACACAAAGAGTGAGCCTTGATGTAAACTATGTACTTTAGTTAATATCTTAACATTGATTTATTAATTGTAACAAGTGTATCACATTAATACAAGATGTTAATAGTATGGGAAACTATGTGTTGGGATGGGGTAAGGGGTATATGAGAACTCTCTATTATCTACTTAATTTTCTGTAAACCTAAAATTGTTTTAAAAAATAAAGCCTATTAATTCAAATACAAATAAAACTGAATTTTAAAGGATTGTTTCAAAGAAAGGATTGGCCACATAATACTATGTGTATTTAACCAGGGTAAAGTGAGAGCTTCTTATTCATAGGAAGAAATTCAGAGGCAGAGATTTAAGTTGTCCATGTCTCTTGTTTCCTTCTTTGTGCATTGCAAATAAAAGCGCTTGACTAATAAATGAACAGGTCTAGAGACAGTTCAAATACTTTCTAGTTAAGAGGATATACTGTAGTTATACGTGTGTGCATGTGTTCACATGTGAATGCATTTTATTGGTGTATGTTTCTATAAGGCAACAAAGATATAAATATACACCATAACCAGTATGAAATCACAGATTAAATATCTATTATAGTCTTAGTTCTAGATTCACAGATATCATGATAAAATAGCTAAACTACTTCCTCTGGGTCAAGTTTCTATGCTCAGCATGAATGGATGTACATCCCTTTTGATGAGTCTGCGAAAAACTAGTGAAATCCTTTTACGGCTTCTGCAGCATTTGAGAAAAAGGCATTTGTTGATGCGAGTCCTGTATCCTATTTTCACACAAGCTCACCTCTGTAAAGATTCAGTAGCCAAAATATAACACGAGTACACACCCCATATTTGAAATATGACAAATATGTATATATAAATTGAATAATATTTTATAAATAAAATATATTTATATATAAATATATTTTATAATAATATTACATATAACCATATGTAATATTATATATATAAAATACCCCTCCATCCCTTCCTATGTTAGTCTCTAAGCTTGTTACAAAAATGGAAATGCATTTCTTTATGACAACTTCTCAATATCTAATGGTCATGTACCTTATTTTTATATCAATTTTCCTCCATGCCCAATCATAAGAGAGAGAATGTTCTACCCAAAGAGTGAACAATTTTGACAATTCTGTTGCTTAGGGATGGAGGCTACTTATTGCTCCAATGTGCTCAATTATGGGTGGCGGAAGAAAACCAATATGACAGCGTGTGAAGCCAAATAGTTGGAAAAGACATAAAATATCTTCAGCCAGGTTTTTTAATCCCTGTAGTGACAAGTAATGAGGGAACACATCATATTGCCACAAACTTCATTCATTTACACATACCTCTGAGGCTGGCTTTAATATCAATCCTTTCTTCCCAAATGAAAAAAACCAACCAACCACAAAAAAAAAAAATTCCTCAACCTTGTTTTCTATCAACTTCATTTTTCTTGAAGAGGAAAAAGTAAAGGTGGGAAAAGGGCTGTACAAGGGAATAAAGCATACTCATTCTTGCATTCCAAGCTCAATGCAGTCTACTCTCATTATCAGCATGAAGAGTGGCTCAGTATAATACGGCCTCTTGCTAGCAGAGTTCTGAAGTGAAAGAGGTCACTGAGAAAAAGATCAGGCTAATTTAGCACTAATGCTCCCACCCTAGTGAGTTAGGGGGTGGGTCCCCAGATAATCACTCCCAAATCCAGGCCCTCCCCAACACAGTCTGCCCTAAATCCGTTAGGATCAGTCTAATTACACCTTTCATTCTTGTTTGTAGTAACCATAAGAAACCTCAGACTCAGTTACCCTCATCTCCCCAAATCCAATCTCCTTTAAAGCTCTGGAATTCCTTTCTTCCCCTTATTCTATTATTTGAGTTCCTGACAACCTTACACTGTGCATGTGGAATTATTTTACATTCTGAGATTAAATTCTTCTCTGACCAATCCCTTCAGATTATTTTTCTGATGAAACATGGGTCTCCTCTGAGGACATAGTTTCCACTGCTGGCTTCTCAACTGATACCTGTTTTTGCTCCTGAAGCTCTCATACGTGTGAGCCTAAACATTTTCTTCAGGATTTATTCCTAGTTCCAGACCTTTATTTCTCTCTTCCCCCTTAAAGACTTCTGGCTTTGATGCTCATGCATATTATCAGATTCTTTGACCCACTAACCCCCACTCTTACTAACATCTACAACCTCCTGGTTCATTTCCCCTTATTTCCCCTCATAGCTCAAAAATTTTAGCACTGGTTTCAATACTACTCCTGCCTTCATTCTCTGATGATCATTTCAACCAACCTCTGACACAATTCCTTGAACTTCATTTCTCCAAATTCTTGTCTTCATCTTAGCTATAATCTTTCATGGCTTTATACATAGTCTAGATCTTGTGATTACCAATGAATGCAACATCTCCATGATCTGAGTTTCTTGTATCCTATTATTTGATCACCACCTCTTCTCGCTAATTCACTCTACCATCTTTCCCTGAACAAACTTCAAATCTATTAAAACTTCCATTCCATTGATACCAACTTTTCATGGTACCTCTTTCACTTGATGTCTTATATTCTCATTTCTCAGGTTTAATTCCATGCCCATTAATGAACTCAACAGATATCCACTACGAGCTAGGCACAATTTTAAGTGCTCTGTATATATTAGTAAACAAAGATGAAAAGACCTCTGTCTTCATGAATCTTAAATTATAGTCATTCCCTTGTATGTATCGTAGTGTATCAATCAGTTTGAGCTAAACTATGCTGTGATAACAAATGACTCCCAAATATTAGTGACTCCCCAAAACAAGGCTTTAAATATTACCTATATTTTACGTAAATTGTGAGTTACCTTAGGTTCTCCTCTATCCAACCAGCATCAGTTTATATCTTGAACTTGTCTATCATGGTGGAGAAAGGAAATATGGCACATTGATGCAACAGCCCTAAAAGATCCTACCATTAATTTGAATATGTCATTTCCACTAAAATGTTATTGGCCCAAATAATAATGTGACCAAGATTGAAAGTATAAGATACCTAAGGATGAGGACCACAAGAAGGGGTCTAACAGACTTTTGTCCTTTCTCAAGAGTCAAACTTACTTGGCAAAACTGTAGCCTTAGCTAATTCCAATTGTCTCTGGTTACTCTCATCTGCACCCACACTGCTGGACATGACGAGAGGGAAAAAATATACCAACTCATGAACTGGTCACCAAATGGGTGACCATAAATATCAAATGGGTTACTAATAATACCAAGAAATGAAACAATAGGTCTCTCTTATGAGTTGAATTTGTCATCCCCCCAAATTCATAATGTTGAAGTCATAAACCCTAGTACCTAAGAATGTGACCTTATTTGAAGATAGGATTTTTACATAGATAATTAAGTTAAAATGGGGTCATTAGAGTGGGTCTTAATCCAATATGACTGATGTCCTTATAAAGAGGGAACATTTGGACAGAGAGACACAGAGATGGAAGATGCCATATGAAGAACACAGGGAAAAGACAGCCATCTACAAACCAAGTAGAGAGGCATGGAACAGATTCTTCACTCATAGCCCTAGAAGGAATCAACTAGGCAGACACCTCAATTTTCGACTTCTAGCATCCAGAACCGTGAGACAATACATTTCTGTTGTTTAGGTCACCCAGCCTGTGATACTTTGTTATGGCATCCCTAGAAAACTAATACAGACTCTAAGATGTTCACCTGCTTATTCTCCCATCTCACAATACCCCCTTCTTCTCACCACCAGTAACACATACTCCATTCTCAGCCTGATGATGACTTCAGTGAGATGATGATTTCACTTCCTACTACTCTAAGAATATTAGAGTCATCAGAAAATACCAGAAGATGCCTTCTTTCTATAAAATACACTCACCCAACAACATCTGCATAAACATATCTGCATTATTGCTGAATGTCAGAGATGGAATATCTTTGCTGCTATTTAAAATAAATCCCTTCATTCCCCTCATCTCTTCAAGGGTGTCACTTCAGCAATCCTCCTGAGTCCTTTCTACATAATAAAATCTTCCCTCTCTACTGTAATATTTTCATTATCACAGTCTTTCATCAATAAGAGATAATAATATTTTATCTCACTTTCCATATCAGATACAACACTATTTCTTTGCTTGCATTTGCAGCAAATCTCCTTGATATTATTGACAATTCCCATTGTTTCCAGTTCCACCCCATTTCCTTTTAAATTTGCTCAGATCAGGCTTTCTTACCTACTGTTATATTACAACTACACTCATTCTAGTGGACAGAACATAAAGAAATCCTCATAATCCCTGCCTTTTAATATTTATGTCCTTGTGTAATCCCTCTCCCTTCTATAGGTGGGAAATGTGACTGTCTTTTAACCATTACAATATGGCAAAGGTGATGGGTTGTACGTGATCATGTTCAAGTGAATATGTAACAATCTCAGGGAAGCCTTTTGCTGTGATTCTCTCTCCCTTGATGGCTGGGATGAAGCAAGTGACCATGTTAAAGAGGCTCACTTGTCATGGAACTGGGGGACTACTTCCAACTAACAAAAAACTGAGAGTAGCCTCTGGCCAACAGCAAAAAACTGAGGCTCTCAGTCTAACAGCCCATGAGGAATTGACTTCTGACAACAACCACATGAACTTGGAAAAGATCCTTTCACAGTTGAGATGGGACCCAGCTGTCACCCTGATTGTGTCTTTCAGATAATAACATGTAGCAGAGAACCTAGAAAAGTCATACATAGATTCCCAACCCACAGAATCTGTGAGATTAAAAAAAAAAAGTGTGTTGTTTTAAGCTGCTAAGTCTGGGTTAATATTGTTTTACAGAAAAAGATAATACTTGTCCAGGTCACTAACAACTGCTATGATATTAAATCTAGTGATCGTTTCTTATTATACCTCTTACCTGCTCTATCAGCTGTAGTTAACATGGTTTATCACTCCTTTCTTCTTCTACTTTTAAAAAAACATTTTATTGGAGTATAGTTGATTTACAATGTTGTGTTAGTTTCAGGTGTACAGCATAGCGATTCAGTTATACATATACATGTATTCATTCTTTTTCCCATATAGGTTACTACAGAATATTGAGTACAGTTTCCTGTACTATACAGTAGGTCCTTGTTGGTTATCTATTTTATATATAGTAGTGTGTGTATGTCAATCCCAAGCTCCCAATTTATCCCTCCTCCCAGCACATTTCCCCTTTGGTAATCCCAGGTTTGTTTTTGAGATTTGTGAGTCTGCTTCTGTTTTGTAAATTAGTTCATTTATATCATACTCCCTTCTTTTTGTTTACTTAACTTCTAGCTCTGTCACGTCTTTGCTTTTCCTCCAATGCTCTGGTTGATATTTCTCAGTCTCCTTTGCTGGGTCATTATTTTCTTCCCACATTTTTAATGTATGGATTTCCTTGGGCTCTACAATAACCTTGCCTACAATATAGGCAATGACCTATATTTCAGTTAGAACTGGTGGTCTTCAAGGTATTGAAACTCAATTCTATCTTTGGTAAAGATAGATTTATTATCTCACTTTTTTATACATGGGAAGGACAGAAGTACAGCTGGGCACAATGAGAGACTAGATCCTAATCCAAAGTCATTATTACTCTTCCTGTCTTTCTCTCTCTCTTTCTCTGGTCTTTGCTGCTTAGCTTACTGTCTCACTGCATCTTTTTTTCCCCCAGTTCTGAGATCATTTTTTCCTCCTAACTTCAGTGCCAGATATGCATGTTTTCTTCCCCTAGAATCTGTGTAAAAAAGCCTAGGAAGGACTCAGATAGTCATATCCTGAATGCCGGCAAGAGGAAGGTCACTCAGAAAATATGACTTTAGTTATGAGGTAAAGAGAAGTTTCATGACATAGGCATTGCATTATTGGAAAATTAAAAAGAAAATAGGAGAGAAAAGGATAAATAACCATCATACCACAGTAAATTTGATTAGTTTTTCTCATCAAACTGCTTAGACAGATTTGAAATATGCTTCCTGAAATCTAGGATAATACTAATTACAAAAATAATAGTAATTATTTTATCTCACTATGTGTATGAACTCTGCAAACATTTTACAAGCCTCTCATGGGATCCTAAAGAATCCTTAAGGTATAGATACTATTATTATTCTGTTAGCACATAAGGAAATACAGGTATTTTCCAAAGGTACTCCTGTTATTAATAATTCAACCTGATGTTTAAATATAGGTGGGCTGACTCCAAACCCATGTGTTATATATTAAAGTTCACTGAAGGTGTGCATCTGATGGTGCCTGTTTCTTTGTTTATGGGAGCAGGTGCCTGCTGGCAGTTAAAGCATGTGCTTTCATGTCAAAGAGTTCTCGGTTTTGGAACAAGTCTTATGATTCTTAACTCTGTAACCCAGTCAACATTGTTTAGCCTCCTCTCTGAGCCTTAGTTCCCAGTAGGAGAATTGGGTAATGGAGTAATAATATCTACATTTCAAGAAGTAAATAAAATAATGCACTTGTAGGCTTTCTTGGCACTAGAGTGTTCACTAGTAACCATTATTATTGTGAAAGTTAAGATGTCAGAGTCACTTTCTCCCAAGCAAGTGCATTTCACTCTCTCAGTCTTAAAAAATAGAATTAATTTTAATCTCTATTATGAATTTTGAGGAAATCACAATTGAACACAGACTGATACAGTAAATGTTAAGAAAACTGAGGAAGCAGAGGATAAAAGCAACTTGGATTTTTATGTCTATTTATCAGAGCACTGGGAACCAGTTATTTGAAATCAATCAGACTGCATTACATATCAATTCTCTATCCACTTGAAACTATTACCTTTTGACCTCACGGTATCACACACTAAGTTATGAAGTAACTTTTCCTTACTCTTGACTTCGGGTTCAACCCTGTAACCTAATTTGGTCAAAGAATAAGGCAGAAATTGTGACAGGCCGTTCTGACTGTTGGTCTCATCTTTTACCATTTTCTCTCTTATGCTGCTGTTGTTTCTATATATAAAGTGTCAGAGCTAATCTACTTGACCCAAAAAGTAGATGAGAGACATGTTAAACAAAATCTGACCCCACGCCAGTAAGGTGAGCAAGCCTACTCAAGATCAGTAGACCTCTCAGCTAAGTCCAACAGTCAACAGTCAGCCAACCTACAGGCTCATAACAATAAATTTTACTTTCTTTAAGCAGCTATTTTTTGGGTGGTTTGTTGCATATAATTTCTTATGAAAAATAGTATAAGCTAAATCTCTACTAGGTAGAAAGACAGATGATAGATACAGTAGATAGATATAGATGTAGAGATCTATAGATATAGGGATATACACACACATATATTTATAAAATCAATGCATAGGAATATATGTTACATATATAAAGAGAGTGAGAATGGGGGTATATATAATACATTATATTAGCATGGTTAGTTACTTAAAGTCACATCAAAAGAACAATGTTTACCACACTTAACAGCTTTGGTTGGCTCTCTAATTAAAGAAGGATTTTTCCTTCGGTTAGATTGTGTTCAGAATACAGTAGGCATTACCTCCAACTAACCAATAGTCATAACCACTCCATTATTAAAAGTCATCTCTTACAAATTCAACTTCAATCAATGATAAATTATTGAAGTTTTATTAAATTATTGACCTTTGTTCAGACATTAAAATTTTGTTCCAGAAAGTCACTAGCTATGAAATTTGGTTTAAAAGTTTCTTATTTTTAATAAATTCCATTGAAGCCTCATAAACACTTTTCTTCTTTGCATTCTTTTGTGACTGAACTAATTAAGCTCAAGTAACTGTATTTTAAAAGATTCATATGAGTTTGAGACCCTCATCTTTGCTCCTTAAAAGTAGTGTGGGAGGATGGGATGATTTGACTAATTCATTACATTTACAAATCAGTAGTGATGGAGTGGATTACAGATTGATGATCATGTCTTTAAGCAGAACACATTTTGTTTAATTCTTTCATCTGTTTGTACTGGCTGATTATGTGTGAGGAGTTTTATTCTTTTATTTCAAAGGCTTGTCAATGTGTGGGATGACAGTACAGAGGAAGAGAGCAGTTCTTTATAATTGCTCTCAGCACAGAACACTCCTTTTGTGCATAGTTGGGATCTGGAATAATTTGATCCTCACTGCTTCTATCTAAACAAATTTAGACAAGAAAATAAAAAATATATAAATAAATACACAAACACACCAGTGTTTTAACATGGTTCCCCTTAGTGCAATATGATTGACACTAAAATAAAAACATAGGTATCAATGAGTTGGTTTAAAGGATTTTTAGAGAACAGACCAAAAATTTTGGCTAAATTTTTTTTTGGCTCATAGTGACTCAAATGCGAAGGTTTGCTATATAAATAAGATCTATTTAATTTAGAGTTCTATAAATACTTATTTTCAAAAATTTAGATAAAAAATAGATGTTGCTACTCATAGTAAATATTCATGATATGATTAATTTTAACACCCTCCAAATATATTTTCTTCTTATAAATTCCTATTTGAAAATAGTCTTCTAAAGTTCAAACTACTAAAATCACTCTATTATTTAAATTAATTTTAACTTAAAGTAAAATAATCTGTGTATGTAAAGTATATATAGATATAGTTTCATTTATTAAAATAATTTGTACAGTAAATGTGTTGTGAAATAAGAGATCTTAATTTAAAACTACTATAATTTTCTAGACATCAGTGTATCAATGTAAAAAAGCAAGGCTATTATAAAATTTCTTTTCTATTGAAATATTTTTTCCAGGATAAGAAATCAGTAATTTTCAAAGTTTACGATGCATCCAAATATCACATATGTCACATCTGATTCTAAAATGAAGATAAAAGATATTTGATTTCAGTCTTGCCCTTAAGTTCAGTTCTTTGTGTCATCCTCATTCTTCTGGCTTCTTAGCATCAGGCTATGTGTTTTATCTATTTTTCAGAATAATTTCTCTTTCTGATACCCCTTACTCACTTAGCAACTGAACAGTAGCAGCCAGCTCCAGGCTGATGCCAGATCCAGTCTTAGCACCACGAGTAGCAGAATTAATAGTCCTAGGCCTCTAGTTATCCAAAATCTTTAATGCATTCCAGTTGGATGTATTCTTACAGATTAATAAAGAATCCATTTATTAGGAAACAGGTGGAAGTTCGTATATGGCAAAACAACACAAGTAAAATTATATATCTAATTCTCCATTGGTATACATCTTTTTAAGAGAATAAATCTCCAGAGCTTGTGCACCACATTATATCTTTTGATTTTTGTTCTGGCTTATGAGTATTATTTTACTTTCTTCTTCAGATGTTTTCTTTTTTCTTTGTATGTTTCTTCTTTTGTATGTTTCATGTATCATATGTATTTGTTTGCAGGTGTGTGTTTATTCAAAATTAGTAAATGCTATAGAAAAGACTATACTCAGAAATACTCTTTGGAATATAACTTTGAATTTTGAGTGTCATCATAAAACCCCAAATATTTGAAATTTATTTATTTGTCCCTTAAAGTAATTGTTTTACATGAGCTATACTTTGTTATGTCCATAAATTATATCTAGAATAGAGACATACAGTTCTTATTGTTTCATTCAGGATGATTTTACATGCAAGTAAACACAAACCTGGCTCAAAATGGCATAATTAGCATGGGAATTTATTGAGTTATGTTAGTATTTTAGAGAGGAATTCATAGTCATTTTGAGGTAGCATTAACTTTAAAGACTTGTTATCTTCACTTCTTTCTGTCTTGCCTTCAGCCCCAAACTGGATCTTTGTGGTTGCACAATGATTGTTTAAATTTCAGGGCCACAAGATAAACCATCCAAATCTAGAAGAAACAAAAACCTCCCACCTAAAACTTGAAGAAAGTGTAGGTCATCACTTGCTCACTTGGTTTACCTACTCAATCAGGAATTTATCACTGTGGTGATGCAGCTAGAAATATGCTGATGGGCTGTTATAAGACGACTCATTCCTGAAGGTCTGGACGTGACCCATTACGAGTCTATAGGTGGCAGGGGATATGAGAGAGCAAAGTATATAATTATTTTAAAAGTGAATAATTGATAATTATAAGCAATACTTTATAAGTGTTTCAATGTATTAACTTTCTGCTGTATAATTAAAAAATATTAACTCAATGGGTCCTGTAAATAAGTCCTATGTCATAGATAATATGAAAAAGAGTTGACCTAGAGATTATTATTCACTGTTATTCAATATAACCTATACAAAAATTCTGTAAGAAATTTCTTTCAGATTTAGGTGCTGGGAAAGCTGCACTTTTTATCCTGAGGTATGAAATGTATTATTTTTCCTGATAAACAATAAAAATCATTTAATTGATTAAATTTTCTATTGCAAGAACCTCAGGAACAGATTTGGTGTTAAACATTAGCAACCATGTGTAAAGCAATTATACTCCAATAAAGATGTAAAAAAAATAAAATAAAAACCATGTGTGACCCTAGTGCTTAAATGTTAATATTATAATTTTCTTCCAGTTTCAATCATCCATTAAAATGCTATTTTCCTATTAAAGGATATCTGGGTTTGGAGAGCAAGTGCAATAGCCTGATTCAGAATCTCTTTCTTACCCTTCTAAAACAATGATAAAATTAACAAGAGCAACACATGTTTTCAACATTACTAGAAGACAGAGAACACCACAACCCTAGGGAATCTTTACATAGAAGGAAATGGAAAAAAAATCCTATCTGAACATCAACCACCATTCCATGTCTGTTCTCAGCCTGTGGGTACAGTGAGCAAGAAAGGGGATGCTGGAAGGACTGCACGACAAAGAACAGAAGGAGAAGAGGAAACACACAAAATCATTCTCAGAAAGAGAAAGTGAAATAATAAATATAAACATACTGAAGACAGAATGGGAGTTGTTAGTTCATAGTATTCATAGACTAATGATTTAGTCAGTTTATTTTATTTAGTTATGGACTAAGAGATTGAAAATGTGTGGAACCATAGTGCCAACTTTGGAGATGCTGTGTTTCTGGGGAAGAATCAGAAAAGAGATGGCATACCTTGGAGAAGATATAGTGAAGAAAATGAAGGAAATAGAGGGGGAAATTAAATATCCTACATAAATAAAAGAGAAAAGACAACACCAATTTTTTTTTCCTTTCTCTCCTCACAATCATAAAATTAAATTCACAGAATCGGGCAGAACTGACAGAAGAAGGAATAGCAACTAGGAACCCTGCTGGTTCCTAGTTTATTTTTTCTAAATAAGAAGAAAAAATAGAAAACTTCAATATAAAAATGCAGAAATTCAGATGCTGCAAAATACAGATTTTCTATTGGTAGAAAAGCTCAACAATAAATGAACCATGAAGCTGAAGAAAACTCACAGGACATTGAAAGTTAAACTAAATATCCTAAAAGATTATATTAGAAATATGAAATGTTGGCTTGAATAAGAAATACAAAACCTAAGAATATGTATGTGTACATATATATATATATATATATATATATATATATATATATATATATATATGGATTAAAGAAAATAAAAGGAAAGTTGATTCAAATCAGGAAAGAAGTATATGTAAAAGACAAAATCATATAAAAAATGAAGACAAAATTACAGAGTACTCAAGATAGAATAGATCTGAGTGAACCCATAATAAAGAATATTGAATCAAGGCAGGAAATTAATCAAGATAGTAAATCTGAGATTTATAGAAACAAGTATAAAGGACCAGAGCAAAAGTGTTTGAGATGGAAGACAAGCAAAGGTGAATATCTGTATTATTGGTTTCCCTGAAGAAAAAAATCAAAATAATGGACCAGAACTAATATTTCAATCTGTAATCTACAAATATTTCCAGAAGTAAAGGTAGACTTGATATATACAGTCTGTCTTGTTATATTTGGGCAGCACCATGCTACTTCTTCTGACCAACGTACTGTGCATGGAAGTATTTTGGGAGACTTTGGGAACAAATAACTTAATATTTTTATAATTTTCCATGACTTTTTCTCCTGCCCTGATGATCCTGAAACCTCATATTAAGATATAAGTGCAAACATATCAATGCCTCTTAAAATAACAAGCCACCACATGAAGGAGAGTTGAAGAGAGATTTGTTTGGACACATTTTGAAATTTGAAGGAGAACTAAACTTTGTTTTACCATACCACTGAAATTTTGATGGTTCCTGTGGCAGCATAACTGAACCTATTCTGTCTGATACAATTATTCTTATTAAAAAATACAAAACAAGCTATGTTTTGTGAAATAATATATGTAAACAATAAATTGTAAAATAAGTATTAAACTCCAAAATTGATGAACTCTGGCCTATTGCATCAGAATGCCTCTGGGCAAAGCCTAGAAATTATTTTTAAAAGGTTCACAAGTTCAGGGCTATGGCTGAAGACCTCCTTTACTGAAATGAAATCTGTACATAATTATGAAAATGTTTCAGTGAAAATCTGTTTCAAAACAAAATATATGAAAAATTTATCATTACAGAAATCGTTATTTTTCTTCTCCAGAAGATAATTTATTTTTTCAATGTGATTCCATATCATCACGCATGATTTGCACCTGTTGATGTTTTGCAAAATTCTTCGTTTCTAAGATGATTGCTTTGTGTAGTTTGCACTTCTTCTATTTGAATTTGCATCATCCTCTGAAAAACTACTTGTTTCTGAGCTAAGGTTCTCATTAAAGTTTTCATGGCTGATTGCAGTTGATGTGTACCATATAATCACAAAACTTAGTCACATAGCTTGGAACAAGTATGGCATCTAGTCTTTCTTAGAAAGTAATTAGGTAAAATTTAGCATCTTTAAAACGAAGATCTCCTTTTCTTAAAAAAATGTTCTTTTCCACCTGTCTTCAAGTTCATTTTCATGTAACATTTTAGCTTTTTTTTATTCCCTTAATGATTCTTCTTTCTATGTTCTTCTATTTTTATTTATTTAGACTCAGCATCCTCAGTAACTTCTGCAACTTTAAAAAGTATATATTTTCCCCTGGAACAATACTTTTTATGGCTTATGATCTTAAAATCTGTCCTTATTGCTTATTTTCTTTCTCATGAGAATTCTCCTTATTGATAATATTGTCATTTATAGATGGTTTTCCCTTATAGTGACTCAGAATAATATTACTTTTCATCCACCATCTCATACCACATAAGATCTAGTTGCTCTTTTAAGAAAGATTTTCTCTTCAATTCATTTATAAACATGAAACATACAAGGCCTACCATGAGCCTTCTATGTTGACAAGCAATTCAAAAAGTTAGTTATAATGTTGTGCAAAAGGAGTATTCAGAAAAGGCTGGGTTGGCATGGAAAGGTTGAATACCTGTACAGGGTACTTTACAGTATGGTAAAGACACTATTCTTAAGAGTAATTCATGTCTTATGCTATCCATCATGCAATTTCATATCATTACTAATGCATTGTCTTCTTAATGATATATTAAATTAAAAATTCCACATGTTTTTATATACAATGGAATATTACTTAGCCATAAAAAGGAACGAAATTGGGTCATTTGTAGAGACGTGGATGGATCTAGAGACTGTCATACAGAGTGAAGTAAGTCAGAAAGAGAAAAACAAATATCGTATATTAATGCATATTTGTGGAACCTAGAAAAATGGTACAGATGAACCGGTTTGCAGGGCAGAAATAGAGACACAGATGTAGAGGACAAAAGTATGGACACCAAGGGGGGGAAGTGGCGAGGGTGGTGGTGGTGTGATGAATTGGGAGATTGGAACTGACATTTATATGCTAATATGTAAAAAATGGGTAACTAATAAGAACCTGCTGTATAAAAAATTAAATTAAATTAAAAAATTTAAAAAAGAAAAAAAGAAATTCCACATGTTGAATTGTTAATCTTCTGAAGATGCCTATGATGGCTAAAAGCTATAAATTTTGCAACGTTTTATTAGTAAGCCAGTTGTTATGGCTTAAATTGTGTCTCTCAAATGATATAATGAATGCCTAACCCCCACCTCAGAATGTGATCTTATTTGGAACTAGGGTTGTTTCAGATGTGATTAGCTAAGATGAGGTCATTCTGAATTCAGCTGGGCCCTTAATCCAATATGACTGGTGTCCTTATGAGAAGAGAAGAGATACAGAGATAGAAAGACACACAGGGAGGATCCCATGTGATGATGGAGGCTGAGATTGGAGTTACATAGCTGCAAGCCAAGCAATGCCAAGGATCGTCCCACAACAGAAACTAAGAGCAAATGACAGATTGTCCCCTTGAGATTTCAGAGAGAACACTGCCTTGCCAACAACCTGATTTTGGACTTTTAGCCTCCAGAACTGTGAGAGCCTGAATTTTTTTTTAAGCTTCACAGTTTGTGGTACTTTGTTACAGGTGCCCTAGAAAACACAAGTTAATGATAACATTTCATCTAGTTTGGGTCACATCTTGCTCTGAGTTTTGGGGCTACAGGCCCCTCAAAACCCATTTGTATTGCAGCTTATCCTATTTTGCTTTCTGCTTTTGTTTTGAGAATATCATAAAAATTTGTTAGTAATATAATATGCATAGCTTTACTTCCCTAAGCATGAATATTGAAAACTCAGCTAATACATAGCAATATAGTAGACTAGGCACTGCCCATTATGTTTTGTTGAGCATCTTTTCTAATTGGCTAATGCTTATTTCACACTTGTCATTAAATATTTCTGCTAGCACTCCTAGAACACATCATTAAAATTGTCACCTTTAAAATTAAAGAACTATGCTAGTTACACGACCACAAAATATTCAAGAAAAGGTGGAATTTACAAAAACAAAAAAACCCCCAGTAACTTAAAGAAACAACCTTCTGGAGTGGACTTTCAAGTAACATCAGACTAACCTGGAGCCAAACATTAACTGCATTGTGACTATAACTATTGAAAATGCCACTTGTACTTTTTAATATACATTTAAATATCTGTGAAATCATAAATGTACACCAGCAGAAAAACTCAAATCCCCTATAAAGTAGTTTGTAATATCCATGATTATCAAGTATTGAAAAAATTATTTCAATCAGTATCTTGATTACAGGTGCCAATGAACCACAACAGAATTGTGAACTGGTAGTTAAAATAGTTCCTTGATATGAGAGGAATAAAACATTTTTACACAGCCTGTTTTATGTTATTGAAAGAGTCACCTTTAGGGCTTTTAAATGTGTTTAATATTGTTTGACTTTACTGTTGGTTTGGGTTTTCCAGAAATGTTCGGAATTATGAGTTAATGCATATCAACATAAAGAAGTTTGGATTCTTGATTTTAAATGTCAGGGAAATTCTTTGAGTCTTCTCACCCGTTATTTTCCTCATGATTATGGCAGTTAGCTGTGTGTTGGAATAACTCTCCTGCTGCGGTGTTAATCAGACGAGAGAAGACCCTGCTGGGAGTTGTGGTAATTACACTGGGATGGTTCATCTCTTTTTGAACCCTCTCTAGGTCTTCATTTTTCCTACCAGCAACAGTGATACTAATTAAAAATGGATGTTAATTATAAAAGTTTAAAATATCCTTCCTTACAAGTTAGTATAATTTTTTCCACCAATGAAAGAGATGAGTTTTTACATTCCTTTATCTCTTTTGTCTAGCTCCTTGAAATGGAAAAAAAAAGTTTTAATAAGACTATTTTGGTAAATGACAAATCTTCCTTTATAAAGGATGGTATTTTTTTATCCTCGTTTAGCCATATTTTGGGCCCTCAACCCTTCTCATTTATTAATAAGTAAAACTTCTATTAACTTTATGGCTTATAAAATTGGCATGCTGCCTACTAAAAGAGTAGAATGTTTACTGAGGCTTTGAAAACCAATCTTTATTTATAGAGGGTTACTAAATATCAACTAGCTGTTGTTTTTTCTAGAATGACAAATGCAAATAGAATTAGACCTTAATATATATATATATCCATTGAAGTGTTTCATCAAGACCTCTTTTTTTTCACTGAAATTTATAAAATACCTGGTGTTTCAAATGAACATGAATAATATTTATTAATAAAACTGTGTCTCTGAAAATAATAAAATCAGCCTTAAAAAATCACAAGTGATAAGCTGGAAGATTAGGGTTGACATATACACACTACAATATATAAAATAGGTAACTAATAACGGCCTACTGGATAGCACAGAGAACTCTACTCAGTACTCTGTAATGACCTATATGGGAAAAGATTCTGAAAAAGAGTGGATATATGTATACGTATAACATTCACTTTGCTGTACACCTGAAACTAACACAACATTGTAAATCAACTATACCCCAATAAAAATTTTTTAAAAAGAAAAAAAAAAAAAAGAGGTCAGAGAGAGAGCACTCCCTAGCCCCTTCTCCCATGTAAGGACACAGTAAAAATCTGGAAGAAGGCCCTCACTAAACCATGCTGGCACCCTAGTCTCAGACTTCTAGTCTCCAGCTCCGTAAGAAATAAATTTCTGTTGTTTATAAACAAAAAAAATCACAAGTGATTGTGACCAACATATGTTAGTCATAGATAATGGAGAAAATTGCTAGTGAAATTGTGCTAACAGGATATGAATAGGGACATTATTATAAGAAAATCTTGTGCATTTTATATGTTAATTTAAATGTGAAGCAGTAATTCAAAAATTGGAACTATTGGTTGGGCTTTGATTTAAATTTTTTTTTTACTTTGCATAGAAAGTATTAAAATGTTCAGAAAACATTCTCTGAAGAATAAACACTTCTAACTCATAAGCACTAGATAAAGTTCTAGCAATTATTCCATGAAATCTGGGACAAAGAAGCTAATTGAGTGTATTACTATAAAACTCTAGGGGGAGAAACAACAAGTTCAGCAGAACTGTCAAAGGTTTAGAATATCTCTACCCTTTATAGGATTAATCTCTCTGGAAGTACAAGATCTGAAGCAAATAATGAAAGAAAAAATCACATTTTAAGTGCTAATGTGACTGAAGAGGTTGTCATTTTAAGAATAACCATAGCATCTTTAAATATTAGATACTCAAAAACGTTAGGGTTTTCCATTTAATCCTTCATCAAATTCTTCTAAAGTACACTTACATATTTTAAATCAAATAGGTTAATTATTAATATATTGTTTAAAAATAAATCTTATTTCACAATTTTAAAATATTTAAGTACTGTAACTAAATAATGTCAAGTGCAGCATAATTTCTTAGAGATTTTTGATATCTAAATTTATTTAGCTCTATGATCACTCCTGTTGATTCTGAGATTCCTTAATTTTAAAATTCAGAATATATATTCAGGTTAAGAATACATAATGCAGATTTAATCTGTAGACATTGTTCCAATAATGAACAATTTGTGATGTCTTGATCTTCAATTCCCTACTAGACTTACAAAAATGGCTTTGACAGACATGAACTCTAAGTGGTACTAGTTAAAGAATTCCAATTCAATACAATTTCAAAGGCCTAAAGATATGGGCCTTGTACTAGAGACATAATACAGCATACAAAAACTTGAACAACAAAGTAAAACTTTTGGTTTTCAATTATTTATCCAACTGATTTTTAGGAAGTTAATTAATATATTTGAGTCATAATTTCCTCATCAAATTTGTTATGAGAATTCAATGATGTAATTGAATTTAGTAATGTAAATGAATTTATATAATCTATAATAACATTTAGAAATCCTATAAATAGCTTATATCATTCTGACTTTACCAAATATTTCAATATTTGATATACTTGTGAGAAATTTGAAGGTTCTTTGAAAAAAATAAATCAATAATATGGTTGCATTGGAAAATATGTTGGAGAAATTATTTGGTAACCTGTGGACCAAACCTGTATGAGCATGTTATGATGGAACTTTCCTATAGCACCTCTTGACTAACTAAACGTTCAATTTCTAATGACTCATTGTTTATAAAATTCCAGTTATAAAAATCACACCACTTTATACAAGTGAAATTATATTCATGGGTTGCACCATTACAAAGTCATTGGTAATATATACAATTACAAAAATGTTGACTATAAATCTTCAAAACAAAACAAATAAATATTCCTAATATTGATGAAGCAGCTCAATTTCTCTTTCTACCCAATTTAAAAGAAATACTGCAGCATTCTCCTTGCAGTTGCCATATGGATAGGAAAATTTTTACTAGAGAAGGTCCACACTGAAAGTGTATGATGAACAATATGGGTTATAAATAGGGGAACTTTTCCAGGCATTCATAAAGTTGATCCTCATTGTTCATGGATTCTGTATTGTGAATTTGCTAACTTATTAAAACCAGTTTGTACCCCCCAAATCAATACCTGCTGCACTTTTGTGATCATTTGCAGACATGCACAGAACTGGAAAATCTTGAGTCGCCCAATGCTTAACATTCACAGCTGAGGATGAACAAGGTGATGCTCTGCCTATTTTGTTTCAGCTCTCATATTTTAAACAAGTGTCCTTTTCACAGTCTGTTTAGTGCCACATTTAGGGCACAAATGCATTTTTAGCACTTTTGTGTTTTTTGTTAGTGATTTCACTGTTTAAAATGTCCCCTCAAGCATAGTGCTGAGGTACTGTCTAGTAACTAAGTACAAGTAAACTACAATTTGCCTTCTGGAGAAACTAGGTGCATTAGATGGTCTTAATTTAGACATGAGTTATAGTACTGTTGGAACATGAGTTCATTGTTAATGAATCAACTATATGTGTGTATGTGTGTGTATTTTGGTGTATGTGTATATATATATATATATATATATATATATACACTTATATATACTTATATAATATATATGTATATATAAATTATATATGTATATATAATTCTATGTATATAAGTGTCTATACACAAAAACACAAATATATGTAACAAAAGGTTATGTACTTATTGGCTGACAAAAATGTTGCGACCAGAGGACCTAACCATATATTTCCTTTAAAAGCAATTGTTCAGTATTTGCTAATTCTATATTCTCCGAGACTGTATAGAATATAATTGTCGTGATTAATGAGAATCAACTGTATTTCCCTACCTTGGTCATTTTTTATTTGTAGAAATACATTAATTTATTACCTGGTATAAAAAATGGATAAGTTCCATCAATTGCACTCCTTGGTATTGACTTAAATAAGTTGACAATTTACATCCACACAAAAACCTGCATATGAATGTTTATAGCAGCTTTATTTATAATTGCCAAAGCTTGGAAGCAACCAAGATGCCCCTCAATAGTAAATGGATAAGCAAGCTGTGGTACACATCCAGACAATGAAGTATTACTCAGCAATATAAAGAAATGAGCTGTCAAGCCATAAAAAGACATGGAGGAATCTTAAGTACATATTGCTATAATTTCATCTGAACATGCTACATGTTATATATGATTCCAACTAGCTAACATTCTGGAAAATATACAACTATAGAGACAGTAAAAAGTTCGGTGGTTGGCAGGGGCTCACGGGAAGGGCAAGAAGAATAAATACATGGAGCACAGATGATTTTTAGGGCATTGAAACTATACTGTACGACACTGTAATGTTGAATACATGTCAAAACCCATAGAATTTACAGCACACAAAGAGTGAACCCTGATTTAAAATATGAGCTTTAGTTAATAACAATGTATCAATATTGGCTCCTTAACTGTAACAGGTGTAACACTAATTCAGCATGTTAATTACAGGAGTGGACTGGGGTGGGAATGGTGGAGGTGAGGAGGAAATGAGGACCCTATACTTTCTGCTCAATGTTTTCATAAACCTAAAACTGCTCAAGTAATAGTTTATTAACTTGAAAAAGAAAAAAAAATGGATTAGTTAAGCTTCTTAGGTTCAAGTAAGTTAAGCCAAGTTTAGCTAATTTAACAGAAATAAAATAGGGATTTCAGAGAAATAAGAGTTCAGGAAAAATAGGTTTTGAGGTAACTTAAAACTGGAAATTATAATGCAGAATTATTGCAGCATCCACAGGTACAAATACTGTTCTTCCTGCTGCCAGCATAGTTGCTATCGGACATTGAATGCTGTGACACACAGCCATCCCAGTGCTATCCCTGGAAACTTGAACTTGTTGCCACAGCTGCTAGCCACAAATAGGTGTTTCTGCTGTGCCTTCTTTTTTGTGTCCGGACTGAAACTTCATGGCCTGCTCAGGCAATGAACTGAGTCTTGGTCTAATGTCTGTACCCTAGTCTTTAAGGAGACTCTGCCTTCAACTAAGATGAAGAAATCTCCACACATAGCAAGGAGGTTCAGATTTTGAGCAGCCAAAAAGAATATTAACTTCATTGCAATAACAATGTATTAATAGAATAAGTAATATAAAGATATTGTCAACATAGTACTTTTATCCATTGTAAAAGTTTAGTAGTTTATGAACTAGCAAGAAACAGTCATGTTTTTGAAAACTCAGACATCCAATCAGGATTTACTATACATGTATTATTTTTTAGATGACACGTTATGGCCTGATTGGTGCTTATGAGGTTATACTTCCATTCTTTATTTATTTTTCTATTACCAATCTGGACAATTTCCTGTTTTACTCTCTATTTTTACAAGTAAGTTACTTCAAAGAACATTCTACCTATAGCTAGGCTCATCCATGGCATTCAGTTTTCTGTTCCTACAACTTCACTGCAATCACTATTATGTTACCAAAGCACTCTAAAACTTTTCCATTTTAAATTTCATTCCAGCTTCTAATAAAATTACAACTACTTACTCTGTTGAGGACTTCAGCCTTGAAGCACCATCTTCTCTTGCATGAAATCATTGCCTCTCTATTTCTACCTATTACTTTGACTGCTTCTTAGCAATTTATTCAAGAACTCCTAAAATCTAGATGATCGTGAGCATCTTTTCTCTATATACTCTCCCCTGGATGAACTATTTGCAAACTCACCCGAAAATTTCACAAGCACTTCCTCCTTCCCAAACGTATGAACTTTACTCAAATTAGCCTTAGTACAGTTTGTATGCACATGACTTTCATTACTTGATTTCAATTTATTTATTTGTTCTTACAGTTAGACAATAAACTCTTATGTTACAGAGTCCATATCTTATCATTTCAGTAGCTACCTATGAAAAATAGCAGAAAGTAAATAAAAAAGAAATAATCATATTCTCAGATGTTTTAAAGCAAATATTTACAATTCTCCAAATATATATTTAAAGCTATATGTTAAGTACCATCTTGAAAAAGTTGTAGATAAAAAAGTATAAAAATTATTGCTAAAAATTAATTTGAGCAGATAATGCATTTCCATGGGGAAAAGGGTTGAATTTCAATATAGTACTCATAGTTTATTTGACTAATTAGTAGTTCAGGTAATAAATTCTGTAAGAGTTCAGGGAAGAGAAACATCACTGTGGATTACTCCAGTTAAGTGAAATTTCCATGGAGAGTTCGACTTTAATGAGAGGAGGGAAAAGGCAAGGACATTCCAGGTGGCAGGAATGAAGTAAACAATGGAACAGAGGCAGGGATTTGCAGCACATTTTATGGGGAAAATTAAATCAATTTTCTAAAGTAAAGAATTCACTTAGGGAAGTAGTGAGTGATAAATACTGGCTTATCAGAGATTTGAAGGCCAGGGCTTTAGTGGAGTTGTATGATTTAGGAGGAGGAAAGTTATGACAGTTGATTCAGGAGATGGAGGTGCAAAGCAGTTTTTCACAACATTTGATCTGGCTTTGAGGTACTCAACAATTTGCCTTCCGGGTATCTCTAGATCTGGAGAGACAGTTAAAAATTAATGGTGATAATATTTATGTGAATAAATGAGGACCAAGACTAGAGTTTTGCTACATTCTTTAGTCTTCTAGTGAATTTAATTCATCTTGATGTCAAAGTGACTACACCTCCAAATAAAATATAAGAAGTTCCTTTGAAATACATATAGTTTCCATAATTGTTTTCAATTTTATTTATTTCCAAAAGGTACCTGAAATAGATTATATTAAAATCATATGGATTCTGTAATTGTTTGAGATAAATAATATGTGTACTTCCTTTTCATTCATTAAACATTTGAATTATTACATGGTAGAAGAGAAAAAAATGAATGGAATAATTTCTGCTTTCACAATGTTTATAATCTATTATGGAGACAATTGAGTTTATCAATAAGATATCAAAAATAATGAGTGGTAGATATCATAGTTGTTTATAAAAAATAAAGTCTCATGGGAGCACAGCTCTGGCAGGAATAATTAGAGCAAATGTCACTGAAACGGTTGCACATAGGCTCTGTTTTGAAGTATGTGTGGAATTTTGAGCCACAGAGATGGATGAGTAAGGGTACAAGGGTAAAAATGTCAAATACGAGAGACAGAGAAAAACATCTGTAGGGCACATTCGGGCATTGGCAGGAAGTCCACTGTGGTCTTAACAGAAGATGAAAGAAAGAGTATCCTGAGAAATAAAGAAGGTGAGATTGACTATTGCCATGTCACTGGCGTGTGTGTGTGTGTGTGTGTGTGTGTGTGTGTGTGCATGCTTGTGGAGCAGAGCTTTAAATATCACTCTATTAATTTTTTTATGTTATTTTGGATGGAATAGGAAGTCATTTGTGAGGTAGAAGAAGGAAAAAAAACAGAGCCTAAGAGTGATGTGCTGGGGTCAGATCACAGGCATAGGATAGGGTTTGGACTCTGATGTAGGCATCAAGAAATCATTGGCAATTTGTGAGCAGAAAAATGACATGGTTTATTAAACATCTTTGTCAGCAAAATGTAAGGGAAATAGCTCTGTCAGTAAAATGTAACAGAGTTTGGAAATGAGGTGTTGTAAAAAAACACAAAGAGACCATTTAAAGGATTTCTGTAAGAGTTCAAGTAAGATGCAAAGGTGCCCTGAAACTCTGCTTCCCTCCATACACAAGGTAAGGATGTGTAGGGAAAAATAAATTGGATTCCAAAAAGTAAAATCTGGTCATGCAATCCACAAGTAAATACTGTAGCATCTATTTAGACAATTAAAATTTATAATAATATTTTTTTCAGGCACAGGATGAAAACTAATTATATACACAACCAACATATAAAGAAGGAGAGTTTTTTTCAATTTTGCCAAAAAAACAAAAACCTGCTAGAAACGATTATAACAAAACATTTCTACTTAAAAGCTATACTCACTAACAAATCAGTATAAAATTTTTATTTTTAATATTTATAAAACATAACCTTATATATATTGTATATTTCAAACCTCTTAGAAGATTTATTACTGTAGTCGAACACATACAAGGGCTACATATTCCTTATAAAGATATATTCCTCTTGTGTAAATATAATCTCTTATTGGTGAGGCCTAATTTTCAGTTCAACTGGAGAATATATTATAAGAAGTATATTTTGCTTTATCATGTACATAAAATAATTTTGAATTCTGCTGAAATTCAGAAGGCTAAAATAATCAATTTAGAACCAGAAGTTTGTATATTAAAAGTGGAGATAACTTTATAGGTAATACATTCTACTGAAGTGGGAATGGGCTATACACGCCTGGGTTGTAATGGACCTTAATGATCTGTTACTGTTACTGATGACAAGACTGTGGCTGTCAAACAACATTTCCTTGTCACTTAACTGATGGTAGAACTAGAACTAGATCCTAGGACTTAACTCCCACTCTAGGTTTCCTTTCACCACACCACTGAGCTTTCTTATGTTTTAGAGTGCCATGATATCAACTCTATTTTACATACTATAACTTTGTTTTAATTTCCAGAATTATTAAATCTTAAAACAATGATTTTTTCCTCAGTTTTCCTCGTTAAAAACAGTGTGATGACGTTGCATGTTTTATAACAGAGTATTTTAAATTTATTATTAAGATGATGACACTTTAATTGGAAAACTTTATTATGTCAGCACTTAAATGAGCCAAGAGTTTAAAAGCCTACATAAAAAGCATAGCTTTATCTTAATTTACCTATCATAAAATCAAATTGTGAAATTGTTCTCTATAATCGTGATATCACTATAATCCCTATAATCTTGCTTCATTTGGTCAGTTATCTAGCTTTAACTACCTTGTAAGGTACTTGTAAGGTATTCTAGAGATATTTCATCCTTTGTAGTATTTGTTTTTCTTATAATTAAAGGAGTCTTGTTTTTTATTTATTGTTTGAAAAATGATTTACAAACATGTACTTATGCCTTTTCTATATTTAGAATATTTAGTGTGTAAAAATTAACTCCCATAGTCTTTAGCTTTATTCAAGGAATCTTCAATAATATTTTACATAATTCTTCCCTTTTGTGGAATATATATAGGAATTTATAAACCTAAACTTCTCCAGGAATACTACTACAAGGACAATCATCACTTTTTTCTTTGAATTTAGTTCTTTATTTTTTAAAATGTACATTGTCTGAATAACATTTAGTTTTACTAAATGCCAACTGAATTTCCACAGAAATATCTGTACAATTTTGATTAAAAAGATAACTGACTTATCTTTAGCTATAAGTCAGATAACTGACTTATAGCTACTTCAACCTCCTCTCTGAGTTCCAAAGACTGTAAATACCTTATAAGTTCAAAGTTTCTAAAGGAATAGGATCATGTTAGAATCTCAAAAGTTGCATGGAAACTACTATTATTCTTATCCTGAGTAGCTGGTGTTTAAAACTGTATTCTGGTTTTCAACACCTTTTTAATGGATTTCAGTGTTCATAAGTCATTTTGTGTACTTTCTGTTTTGTGAACTATAACATAGCATTATCTCAGGGCTGACTTGGATCAAATAATTGAGTTCTTTCAGGAAGCTCATCTGTGTTAATTCTGTGCTTTTTTTTTAGGGGGAGATAAACTGAAGCAGATGATTCCTTTTCTGAATTCATTATTGGGCTTATTCTATTTCATTTGTCTTTTCTTTTTTTTTACTAGGAGATTGTTTGTAAAGAAAACTTTTGTATTGGTTGCTGTAGTTGCTCTCCCCCCGCCACCCCGCATTCCCCACAGAATTTTCTATAGAAGAGAAAAATCACTGGATTTCAATTATTGGAATTCCAGGTTATTTATATCTCAAAAGTCACACCTAATATCATGAGAAATAAATTGACTGTCGCAGATGAACTGGTAATAAACAACATCTCAGGAGTCTTATTTAATATTCTTACACTATGACAGAGAAAACTCTCCTTCATAGTCTTAGAGTAAAATAATGCAGGAGAGCAAGGACATCCACATCACTAGGGTGAGGACCTGGGTGGTACAGGGGTAATTTCTGGAAAAGGAAATGTGCCAGCTTCACTTGCTGATATGCTGTTTTTGGGCCAGAGGCTAGGATCCAGCTCACCTGAGCCAGAATCCATAAGGTGGGACAAGTAAGTAGGAAAAAGACAACACACTTTTGGATTCTAAGACTTGTTCTGGTGGCTTGGGCTAGATATATAGATATATGAAATGGAATCTGCATATAACCTCCTAATAGGGTAAGATAAGAATAAGGTCTATACTCCAGCTTCTCATCCTGAAAATTGAGTTGAAATCATTCCCAATCCCTTTCCTGCAATCATGATGTCATATTTCGCTGTCTGACTGAAGATCTGCTGGTAGAATCACATACCCAGGGGAAGAAGACAATGAACAAAGATTATGTCAGTTATGTTCTTGGAACTGTGCTTACATATACACACACGTATACACAGTTGACTTGAACAATGTAGGGTGAGGGACACTGACCCACCACACAGTCGAAAACCCACATATAACTTAGGTAGTCCGCTGGATATACATATCCACAGTTCCACATCTGTGGATTCAACTGATCATGAATCACGTAGTACTGTAGTATTTATTGAAAAAAACCCATGTGTAAGTGGATCGGGGCAGCTCAAATCCATATGCTTCAAGGGACAACTGTGTATATACACGCAAACCACAGCCCTGCATATGTAATACCTACTTTTTCTTTTTAATGGTAAAAGCAAAGCCTTATAAAGGTGAATTCTTTAACCAAGGGTAAAAAGATATTAAGAATTTGGAGAGCTGAGAGTCAATCCCAATCTGTGGGATTTCAATTTAGCTTTCTTTTCTTTCTACTGCCACTAAAAATGAAAATTATCTGACTATAGTAAGGTATAATAATTAAGAATGTCTTATCTGTTTCCTAGATCAGAAGGTATATTAGTTTGCTAGAGCTGCTGTAACAAAATACCAAACACTGTGTGGTTTAAACAACAGAAATTGCTTTTCTCACAGCTCTGGATGCTGCAAGTCCAAGATCAATGTGTCAGCAGGTGGGTTGTGTTTCATTCTATGGTCTTTCTCCCTGGCTTGAACACAGGTCCCTTTTTCACTGTGTCCTAACATGGTCTTTCCTCAGTATGTGAGCATTTCTGGTGCCTCTTGGTGTGTACAAATTTAGTCTTATAAGGACACCAGTCAGATTAGATTAGGGCCCACCCTAACAGTCGCAATTTAACTTTTTTTTAAAATTTAATTTATTTATTTTTATACAGCAGGTTCTTATTAGTTATCTATTTTATACATATTACTGTATATATGTCAATCACAATCTCCTAGTTCATCCCACCACCACCACCCCAACCCCACTTTCTCCCCCTTGGTGTCCATACTTTTGTTCTCTACATCTGTGTCTCTATTTCTGCCTTGCAAACAGGTTCATCTGTACCATTTTTCTACATTTCACATATATGCGTTAATATATGATATTTGTTTTTCTCTTTCTGAGTTACTTCACTCTGTATGACAGCTTCTAGAACCATCCACGTCTCAACAAATGACCCAATTTCATTCCTTTTTATGGCTGAGTAATATTCCATTGTATATATGTACAACATCTTCTTTATCCATTCGTCTGTCAGTGGACACTTAGATTGCTTCCATGTCCTGCTATTGTAAACAGTGCTGCAATGAACATTGTGGTACATGACTCTTTTTGAATTATGGTTTTCTCAGGGTATATGCCCAGTAGTGGGATTGTTGGGTCATACAGTAGTTCTATTTTTAGTTTTTTAAGGAACTTCCATACTGTTCTCCATAGTGGCTGTATCAGTTTACATTCCCACCAATAGTGCAAGAGGGTTCCCTTTTCTCCACACCCTCTCCAGCATTTGTTGTTTGTAGATTTTCTGATGATGCCCATTCTAACTGGTGTGAGGTGATACCCCATTGTAGTTTTGATTTGCATTTCTCTTACAATAAGTAATGTTGAGCAGCTTTTTATGAACCTCTTGGCCATCTGTATGTCTTCCTTGGAGAGATGTCTATTTAGGTCTTCTGCCCATTTTTTCATTGGGTCTTTGTTTTTTTAATATTGAGCTGCATGAGCTGTTTAAATATTTTGGAGATTAAGCCTTTGTCTGTTGATTCATTTGCAAATATTTTCTCCCATTCTGAGGGTTGTCTTTTCATCTTGTTTATAATTTCCTTTGCTGTGCAAAAGCATTTAAGTGTCATTAGGTCCCATTTGTTTATTTTTGTTTTTATTTCCATTACTCTGGGAAGTGGGTCAAAAAAGATCCTGCTGTGATTTATGTCAAAGTGTGTTCTTCCTATGTTTTCCTCTAAGAGTTTTATAGTGTCCGGTCTTACATTTAGGTCTTTAATCCATTTTGAGTTTATTTTTGTATATAGTGTTAGGGCGTGTTCTAATTTCATTCTTTTACATGTAGCTGTCTAGTTTTCCCAGCACCACTTATTGAAGAGACTATCTTTTCTCCATTGTATATCCTTGCATCCTTTGTCATAGATTAGTTGACCATAGGTGCGTGGGTTTATTGCTGGGCTGTCTATCCTGTTCCATTGATCTATATAACTGTTTCTGTGCCAGTACCATATTGTCTTGATTACTGTAGCTTTGTAGTATAGTCTGAAGTCAGGGAGCCTGATTCCTCCAGCTCTGTTTTTTTCTCTCAAGATCGCTTTGGCTATTCGGGGTCTTTTGTGTCTTCATACAAATTTTAAGATTTTTTGTTCTAGTTCTTTAAAAAATGCCATTGGTAATTTGACAGTGATTCATTGAATCTGTAGATTGCTCTGGGTAGTATAGTCATTTTCACAATATTGATTCTTCCAATCCAAGAACATGGTATATCTCTCCATCTGTTTGTGTCATCTTTGATTCCTTTCATCAGTGTATTATAGTTTTCTGAGTACAGGTCTTTTACCTCCTTAGGTTTATTCTTAGGTATTTTATTCTTTTTGTTGCAATGGTTAATGGGATTGTTTCCTTAATTTCTCTTTTCATCTTTCGTTGTTAGAGTATAGGAATGCAAGAGATTTCTGTGCACTAATTTTGTATCCTGCAACTTTATCAGATTCATTGATTAGCTCTAGTAGTTTTCTGGTGGCATCTTTAGGGTTCTCTATGTATAGTATCATGTCATCTGCAAACAGTAATAGTTTTACTTCTTCTATTCCAATTTGTATTCCTTTTTATTTCTTTTTCTTCTTTGACTGCTGTGGCTAGGACTTCCAAAACTAAGTTGAATAATAGTGGCAAAACATCGTGTTTTCTTCCTGATCTTAGAGGAAATGCTTTCAGTTTTTCACCACTGAGAATGATGTTTGTTTGCTGTGGGTTTGTCATATATGGCCTTTATTATGTTGAGGTGGGCTCCCTCTATGCCCGCTATCAGGAGAGTTTTTTATCATAAATGGCTGTTCAATTTTGTCAAAAGCTTTTTCTGCATCTACTGAGATGATCATATGTTTTTTCTTCTTCAGTTTGTTAATATGGTGTATCACATGGATTGATTTGCATATATTGAAGAATCCTTGCATCCCTGGGATAAATCCCACTTGATCATGGTGTATGATCCTTTTAATATGTTGTTGGATTCTGTTTGCTAGTATTTTGTTGAGGATTTTTGCATCTATGTTCATCAATGATATTGTTCTGTAATTTTCTTTTTTTGTAGTATCTTTTTCTGGTTTTGGTATCAGGGTGATGGTGGCCTCACAGAATGAGTTTGAGAGTGTTCCTTCCCCTGCAATTTTTTGGAAGAGTTTAAGAAGGATGGGTGTTAGTTCCTCTCTAAATGTTTGATAGGATTCACCTGTGAAGCCATCTGGTCCTGGACTTTTGTTTGTAGGAAGATTTTTAATCACAGTTTCAATTTCATTTCTTGTGATTGGTCTGTTCATATTTTCTATTTCTTCCTGGTTCAGTCTTGGAAGGTTATACCTTTCTAAGAACTTGTCCATTTCTTCCAAGTTGTCCATTTATTTGCATAGTGTTGCTTGTAGTAGTCTCTTAGGATGCTTTGTATTTCTGCGTGTCCATTGTAACTTCTCCTATTTCATTTCTAATTTTATTTATTTGAGTCCTCTCCCTCTTTCTCCTGAGGATTCTGGCTAAAGTTTTATCAGTCTTGTTTATCTTCTCAAAGAACCAGCTTTTCGTTTTATTGATCTTTGTTATTGTTTTCTTTGTTTCTGTTTCATTTATTTCTGCTCTGATCTTTATGATTTCTTTCCTTCTACTAACTTTGGGTTTTGTTTGTTCTTCTTTATCTAGTTCCTTTATGTGTAAGGTTAGATTGTTTGAGATTTTTCTTGTTTCTTGAGGTAGGATTGTATTGCTATAAACTTCCCTCTAAGACTGCTTTTTCTGCATCACATAGGTTTTGGATCATTGTGTTTTCATTGTCATTTGTCTCTAGGTATTTTTTGATTTCCTCTTTGATTTCTCCAGTGAACTCTTGGTTATTTAGTAATGTATTGTTTAGCCCCCATGTGTTTGTGTTTTTTACATTTTTTTTCCCTGTAATTGATTTCTAATCTCATAGCATTGTGTTGAGAAAAGATGCTTGATATGATTTCAATTTTCTTAAATTTACTGAGGCTTGATCTGTGACCAAAGATGTGATCTGTCTTGGAGAATGTTCTGTGTGCACTTGAGAACAAAGTGTAATCTGCTGTTTTCAGATGGAATGTCTTATAAATATCAATTAGATCTATCTGGTCTATTGTGTCATTTAAAGCTTGTGTTTCCTTATTAATTTTCTGTCTTGATGATCTGTCCTTTGATGTAAGTGAGGTATTAAAGTCCCCCACTAATATTGTGTTACTGTGAATTTCCTTTTTTATAGCTGTTAGCTTTTGCCTTATGTATTGAGGTGCTCCTATGTTGGGTGCATATATATTTATAATTGTTATATCTTCTTCTTGGATTGATCCCTTGATCATTATGTAGTGTCCTTCCTTGTCTCTTGTAACATGCTTTATTTTAAAGTCTACTTTATCTGATATGAGTATTGTTACTCCAGCTTTATTTTGATTTCCATTTGCATGGAATATCTTTTTCCATCTGCTCACTTTCAGTCTGTATGTGTCCCTAGGTCTGAAGTGGGTCTATTGGAGACAGCATATATATGCATCTTGTTTCTGTATCCATTCAGTGAGTCTTTGTCTTTTGGTTGGAACATTTAATACATTCACATTTAAGGAAATTATCGATATGTATGTTCCTATTTTTCTTAATTTTGGTTTGTTTTTGTAGGTCCTTTTCTTCTCTTGTGTTTCCCAGTTAGAGAAGTTCTTTTAGCATTTGTTGTACAGCTGGTTTGCTGGTGCTGAATTCTCTTAGCTTTTCCTTGTCTGTAAAGCTTTTGATTTCTCTGTTGAACCTGAATGAGATCCTTGCTGGTTAGAGTAATCTTGCTTGTAGATTCTTCCCTTTCATTACTTTAAGTATATCATTCCACTCCCGTCTGGCTTGTAGAGTTTCTGCTGAGAAATCAGCTGTTAACCTTATGGGAGTTCCCTTGTATATTATTTGTCATTTTCCCCTTATTGTTTTTAATAATTCCTCTGTCTTTAATTTTTGTCAATTTGATTACTATGTTTCTTGGCATGTTTCTCCTTGGCTTTATCCTTCCTGGGGCTCTCTGCACTTCGTGGACTTGGGTGGCTATTTCCTTTCCCATATAGGGAAGTTTTCAACTATAATCTCTTCAAATATTTTCTTGGGTCCTTTCTCTCTCTCTTCTCCTTCTGGGTCCCCTATAATGTGAATGTTGGTGCATTTAATGTTGTCCCAGAAGTCTCTTAGGCTGTATTCATTTCTTTTCATTCTTTTCTCTTTATTCTGTTCCATGGCAGTGAATTCTATCTTTCTATCTTCCAGGTCACTTATCCATTCTTCTGCTTCCGTTATTCTGCTATTGATTCCTTCTAGTGTATTTTTCATTTCAGTTATTGTATGGGTCATCTGTTTGTTTGTTCTTTAATTCTTCTAGGTCTTTGTTAAACATTTTTTGTGTCTTCCCAATCTGTGCCTCCATTCTTTTTCTGAGGTTCTGGATCATCTTCACTATCATTATTCTAAATTCTTTGTCTTGAATGTTGCCTATTTCCACTTCATTTAGTTGTTTTTCTGGGGTTTTATCTTGTTCCTTCATCTGGTCATAGTCCTGTGCCTTTTCATTTTGTCTGTCTTTCTTTGAATGTGGTTTTTGTTCCACAGGCTGCAGGATTGTAGTTCTTCTTGCTTCTTCTGTCTTCCCTCTTGTGGATGAGGCTATCTAAGAGGCTTGTGCAAGCTTCCTGATGGGAGGGACTGGTGATGGGTAAAGCTGGGTGTTGCTCTGGCAGGCAGAGCTCAATAAATCTTTTATCTGCTTGTCTGCTGATGGGTGGGGCTGAGTTCCGTCCCTGTTGGTTGTTTGGCCTGAGGCGACCCAGTACTGGAGCCTTCAGTCTCTTTGGTGGGGCTAATGGCTGACTCCGGGAAGTCTCCCGCCAAGAAGTACTTCCCAAATCTTCTGCTGCCAGCATCCTTGTCCCCATGGGGAGCCATAGCTACCTGTCGCCTCTGCAGGAGACCCTCCAACACTAGCAGGTAGTCAGGTAGGTCTGGTTCAGTCTCCTATAGGGTCACTGCTCCTTCTCCCTGGGTCCTGATGCACACATTACTTTGTGTGTGCCCTCCAAGAGTGGAGTCTCTGTTTCCCCCAGTCTTGTTGAAGTCCTACAGTCAAATCCTGCTAGCCTTCAAAGTCTGGTTCTCTGAGAATTCCAACTCTCATTGCCATACCCCCAGGTTGGGAAGCCTGACGTGGGGCTCAGAACCTTCATTCCAGTGGGTGGACTTCTGTGGTATAAGTGTTCTCCATTTTGTGAGTCACCCACCAAGCGGTTATGGGATTTGATTTTATTGTGATTGAGCCCCTCCTACAGTCTCATTGTGGCTTCTCCTTTGTCTTTTTCTGTGGGGTATCTTTTTTGGTGAGTGCCAGTGTCTTCCTGTCAATGATAGTTCAGCAGTTAGTTGTGATTCTGCCGCTCTTGCAAGAGGGAGTGAATGCACATCTTTCTACTCTGTTGTCTTGAACCAATCTCCTCCAGCCTCGCTTTAACTTAACTACCTCTTTAAAGGCCCTATCTAGAAATACAGTCACATTCTGAGGTATTGGGGTTTAGGCCTTCAACCTATGAATTTGGAGGGGCACAATTCAGCCCATAATTCAGCACATTCAAAAGGTAATTTTGGATTAAGTCAAAGAGTATTAAAGTTGAAGTCAGCAAATCTAGATTAAAATAGTTTTATGACATTTAATAAGCAACTCAAAATCTCTGAACCCCAGTTTGGCATCTGCATATGGAAATAATAACCATCTCAAGATAATTGTTATATGATAACATATAGAGAATACCTGCCATATTGCCTTATTCATATTAGCAATTCATTTATCGAATATGCATTTTGTATCAATACTATCGTGTTTTCATACATCCTGAGATTAAGGAAATAACATGATAGAAAATGCTAAAATTTAAATAATGTATCTTCACTTTGCCTTGTAAAAGCAACACATTTTTGGTGAAGAATATATTTGAGCATTATGTATTAAATGTGTCCTAAAATTATGATAGCATTTTTAAACAAGTCCAGTTTAAATACTTTAGTTCTATTTAGTCCTCCATAATTCTCTTTTTTCATGCATCACTGATTTATAGACGGTTGTCACAAACAGGATAGGCCCATATGTTAAAAGCACTTGCCATTTTTTTGTGACTGCCCTCAATCAGATTCAACAGATTAATGATTTTAATAATCAGCCATCCTGATTTTCAACTGCATGGTCTTAACTCTTCTATTATTTCAGGTTTGTTCCTTAATCTAAATCATTAATCTCTTTAGGACTTATTATTACCTCTTTTTAGGCATATTGATCTGCATTCAATTTGTACCTCTTTGTCATGCCCCTTTTCAACATGGATTTTCATAGCAAAGTATTCTTGTTCATTGATGTGTGGGTGTGTTGTTATATTGCTTCACTTTAAGTACCTATTTTTCCCCCCACCAAATCTCCTTGAGTCCACTATTTTAAATGCTTTAACCTCTCATATGTCTTTGTAATGTCCTTCCATGTAAGATCAGGTACAGTGGGTTGACTGTATTTTCTAGTGTAAATTAAAAATCCATTTGTTCAGCTTGACTTATGCTTAGTGACAGCTTTGTGTATTTTTCACTGTGATGTGAATACATGAAGGACACAGCATAAAAACTGACTGCATTATGCTCCATCTGCATTGTGAGGTAAATGTGATTCGAGGAATTACTACCATCTAAGTTTTTATTCCTTTTTTCATTAAAGCTGTTATGAAGCCAGGAACAAGGATAAATAATATACCTGACTTTTATTAGTTTCTGTCTTTGTTAAATGTGAATGACGTGAATGGCAATAAGGCAGGCTATAAAAATCATAAATAAAACATTAGCACATTTTTTAATAGTGCAGGTGTAAATGTCACTAATGAAGTAAGAATAAATATGTGATGTTAATTACACTGGTTTGCCTAAGTGTAAAATGTGAAAGGAAATGTAGTGCTTGACAAGAATGAAAACAGGAAATCAAATATAATTTTTTTCCTAGGAAATACTCTTTTTTTTTTTTTACTCGCCACATAAGAGTATGTTGTGTTACTGGTTGGACCATGTGTTGGACTTATTTTATAGAGTGATATTCTAAGCACAATAAGTCACATATGGCTATTATACTTTCACCAGCTGGCTCCAAACTGATATATATAGAGAGGGACTATGTCCTAGAGTATGTTTTCCTGTCTGTTTCTTCTGTCAAATACTCAGCACATAGTACATGCTTTACCAGTGCTTCATATCCTTTTCTTCTGTAAATGTAACGATTACTCTTTTTTTTTTAATTTATGCAAACAGATAGGAAAACCAAGTGTCAGAATTATATTGAACCAAGTATAAATAGACCAAGAATTAACATTTAAGAAGACAACTGATAAAGTTCATGAACTATAAACAAAGATTTAAACAAATTTATTTGCTCTGTTTGTTTAGTTTTTTTCCTCTTTGGCCTAGAAAGAAAAACGGAGTGTTGACTTTCATGTTTGCTTCTGTATGTCTCACTGTTTCCATTGGTGTGGGCTGGGGAGAAAGACTAGCACCTTGCCCTTAGACAGAGTTGACAGCCACACAGATATCAGAGTCTAATAATTTCTTCAAGAGATTAACTCTAAAAATCGCTCACTCTCCTCTGATCATTGAATGCTATTGTATCCAGAAAACAAAACCAAACCAAACAAAAAGCCCCAAAAACCTAAATGTCATTCTGTTTACCTTATAAAATTTATGCTCTGTCTTATATGCAGCAATGGTTAAAATTGAGCAGGTTTGCTCTGTTTTAGAGATGAATCATCTTTGGATCAGAGAGGATAATTGAATCTTCTAACTTCACACAGTCACTAAGTCTCACAATCAGAATTCAAATTGGAATTCAACACAATTTGCATCCAAGCTTCAATGCTCATGTATCCCAAAGGATTATCTCTAGTCCAGACTTATGTCCTAAGGATCACGCCCACTTACCAGATGTGGCTTCTCAACACACCCATTTGGATGGTGTAAACACATTTTTACCCCAAATTGCTAAAAGTCAGCCTTCAATTTTTACTTATTTCAATGAATAATGCCACCATGCAACCAAGTTCATAAGCCTAGAATCTAGCCTTCACATTTCACAACTCTTCCCTTGTTTACTACATCCAGTCTATTACTCTGTTCTGTCATCTTTGATTGACAGGTATTTCTTATATCCGTTCACATTTGTTTGTCACCATTGACATCATTTGATTACTACAGAACTCTTTCCTCCTCTCTCTCACACAGATACTGCAGTGACCTCCCAATAGCTCTCCATAGACATCATCTTCTCTCCCTTCATTCATTTCTTCACAATACAGTCAAATGATTTAAAGCCTGGCATACCAAATTCCTTTCATTCTATAACATTTTTTTCCTTCCTTTTGATAGTTCAGTCAGTGTAGATTTCTTTAAGTTTCTCAAATGAACCCCATTAACTCCTGCTACAGTGCCTTTGCATTGCTGTCTTTCTACTTGGAAAGGTGTTCGCCACCAGAAACTTACTTAGCCCTTGTCTACATCTATTAATCCTTCTTTTAGCCCAAATACCATTTCCTTAAAATAGCATTCACTGAGTTTCAGATTAACACAACCTCCATTTACTCTGTGTACAACAATAAGATTCTGTTTTGTAACATTTTCATTTATAATTGAATATTTACTCATGTGATTATTCAATGTCTTCCTGTCTTCCCTACTTTGTGTGCAAATATATTTTATGAGGAAAATGAACATGTCTGATTTTTCTCATTGTTATGTCCTATGGGTCTAGTGAAGGGCCCAGGACAATTTATATAATAAATAAATATGTTAAAGGAATGAAGTCATGTTTCACGCTAAAGTTAATGTTTCCATTTTATCCTACAATGTTACCTAATTATGTGGAAACATCAAGCCAGAAATACCATCTATTTTCCAACTGATTATTGTGAAAGATTTAACCTTAAATATATTTTGAAAGAATACAATGAACACCAGCATAATCTTCACTAAAATTCATTATTTTTTGACATTTTGCCACACTTGTTTCATCTTGCTTTCTTTCTTTCTCATTCTTTTCTTTTTTCTTTCCTGAATCACGTGAAAATAAGTTGCACTTAGCATGACATGATACCTTATCCCTAATTACTTCAACATGTATATCTTAAAACATTAATATTCTTATCCATATCCTAAATGCCATGGTAACATCCAAGCTACTTAAAAGTAGGTGGTAATCTCTTGAAGGTTATAATACTACATATATGCTTCTGAATTTTATTATAAACCTGTTATATGATAAGATATATAAAATGCCTAACATTATACCTATCACAATATACTAGAAAATGAATTTGATAGTTTATCTTTCTACAAAAATTCTAAGTGTTAAGCAGGAGATTCCAACTGAAGTCTTTGAAACTCCAAAGCACATTTATTATTCTACCATACTGTGAAAAATCATGATCATATTAGTTATACACTGT